>NW_024582519.1:0-42854 GCF_018398535.1 Haplochromis burtoni | reverse complement strand
TAAGGGTCCTGGTTTGAACCTCCTGCTCTGCTGGAGGGTCCCTTCAGATGTTCTCCCTAAAGACGTGCACGTTAGGTTAACGGGTTAAGTCGTTTGTCCCGTGTTTCTGGTGACCTGTCCTGACTGTACCCTAGATTTTGCTCAGTGATAGCTTAGAAGGCCTCCAGCTTCTTGTCAAACTTGGATAAGTGGTTAGGAAGGGAATGGATGGACAAATTATCCTCTCCTCCCTTACACCATACAGGAAAAATGTACTTACGGTATGAATCTATGATGCTTATCTACTAGATAGTCACGTAAAAAATAAAGATTTTACGTATAAAACATCCCCTGCTGACATAATATGATCATTTCTTAGATATTACACTACTTCACCTAATACTAAAGCTTGCTGATTGCTTTTCCACTGCTGTCTCTTCGGCTTTTATATGGGAAACCTAGGCCAAGGACTTGAACACAGAACTGTCGGCAGGCTTTTCTTTTTTTCAGAAGTGTTCTGTTAACACGCACTACAGATTGATTCAGTATAAGGTGATTTATAAGTTGTATTACTATTCTTTTCAGTGCGACAAATGTTGCTTGGCTGAGGAGATGCTCACACATCTTTTTTTGGTTTTTCCCGACCTTATGTCAGCATTGGACTGAAACCCTCTCCGGAGACATTAAATATAACCACTTGGCAATTTCATGAATGCTCTGTGAAAATCTTCAAACTTCCTGATGTCCAGATTGCTCTGTATTTAGGAATGGTGGTAGCCAAGAAACAGATTTTTTTTTTTCTTTTTTTAAATTTGGAAGTGTACCTCTCAACCTACCTTTGCACTCTGGACTAAGAAGAAAAAATGTGAAAAAACATTTGGCATCAGTATTAATGACTCAAGACTGTGCTAGAATTTATCTTTCCAGTTTAATGTTTATATTTGTAAAAAAATATCTGGGTTTGTGTTACTTGATAATGATTATTATTGTTGTTATTACCGCCCTTTTTTTTTACATTGCAATCAAATCTAACATCACTGCAACATCAACTCCATACAGTCTCACCGCCGAACAAAGTTCTGTAACCTTAAACATATCACTGAAGCTTTATCAGGCAATGGAATGTGTGCAGTTGTCATTGTCATCCAACAGAGACACCCTCTTGAACTATAGCGTGTGGCTTTAATGCCAAACCAGTATACATGACCTGTGCATTTTCTGTTGTGCGTTTCTAAATTATTGACGCTATGGTTGAAAAGTGGTGTGAAAAGACTTCTTTTTAATATTTTTTTCTTTAAATAATCCAGTCTTTGTGCAACCTGAATAGAAGGCCCTCCATTTCCACAGTTGAAATTTTATGGTTCTTTAACTTATGTAATTTCATTTGATCTTGCACTGAGTGTTGCGGCACTCGTGATGCATTCCAGAAAAATAAAACCATTTCACAACCAGCGTGATACATAATTTATGCATCTCAGGCAACAAGGGAATAAATATGCCTTTTGAACACACATTACAGAGGCATGGCCTGACAAGAAGTAGTTTTATTTTTCCTTTTACATAGCGTGTAAGGAACATAATAAAACTCCCCCTCAAGACATTTAAATTGATAATCACCACATAGCTTTAATATCATACAGACAATAAATAATTAAGACAAATGTCCATTCGGCGTATTTCATTAACTCTCTTTTAAACCTCTCCTTATTTTCAATCTTTCTGACCTTGAAACACTTTAATCCACTGATGTTAAATGAGATAAAATCATAATTATGGCAGCTGAGTCTGTTATTTAAACCAGATCAAGGACAAGAAGGACTTTGGGGATCGTGGGATGTAGTACAGATAGCCATGTAGTTGGAGTAAGAGAGGGCTGTAAATGGGCCAAATCCTCCTAGACCCTTGTTACTTTGTTAAGGTGTATTTTAAACCCATAGACCACGAATGTCTTTATGAACTAATATAGAATCTTTTATACTCAGGACAGGAAGTGTGTGAAAATAAGTAGATTCATAGCAATCCACTCAAGTGAGATGAAACAGACAGCCAATGGTGTTGATGAAAACTCTCAAATCGTGGCTGTTCTTAGAGTCAAAAGCGTCCTTATGCAGACCATTCATAGTGTCAAACAAAGAGGATGTTTGAATATACTGTATTATTATTATTATTATTAACACAATTTATGTCGTCGCACCAGTGGAGCTGAACGCAACCCAATGCAACACTATTTACCATCTGTGCTCTGGTATTTGGCACCGTTCATGCATTGGGGCATTTTATGCAACTCTTGCATCAGTGAACTGTGAATAAAAAAACAGTATTTGTCTTCTCGGTGACTTGATACAAGTGCAAGAATGAAGTAAATACAGTTTTTGTTATGACCTGACAAAGTGCACCTGTCTGGTGCGGATGGTGTGCAGAGGTGTGTTCACTGTGTGTGTTTGTGTGCGGCAATGGTGCTGCTGGTGGTGGATGGTGGCCTGGCCGGCATCACAGCCACACACTTCAGTGCTCCCCCCATAAGGAGCCACCTTAGCCTGGCTGCAGAAGTACAGGAAAACCACTGCAGGAATAACAAGTCCAAGATGTTGGATAAAATCAGGTCTCTATCCACAAAAGTCAAGAATCAACATGAAAAATGTCAATGTTTGCGCAAAGAGAAAAAAAAAGACATCTTAAAATATACATTTATTCAGAGCCTGTGCAAGATCAAACAGCAAAATTGATCTGCTCTTCCTTCAACCCTTGCTCTGCTCCCTCTCTTCAATTCCACTCCTCACCTATCGACTTTCTGCACAGGCCATCGCCATGACGACTCCAGCTTGGCCTGCTGTCACCTCTCCTTGGGCCAGAACCCTGACTATTATGGGATAGGGTTCATTTGACTGCCGTGGGCAATGACGTGTCTGGCGAAGTGCACGGATCCCATTTCACACACACACACACACACACACACACACACACACAAAGGTACACACAATCATAAACTTCTCACCTGGCCCCTCTTGGGTGAGACACTGTTTCCCTAGGGGTCTCTTGGCCCACAGACTATGGCCTAATCAAGGCTGTGAATGTGAGCCAAACTAATGCTTCAATTCTCCTGGATCTGCTCAAATTGATCTAACAGGAAATCAGATTACTCACTCTGCCCCTTCAAATTTAATTATCAATCTGTGTCTGTTTCTTTGCACTAAAGACGTTTCAGGAAAAATAAAATGAACGAAATGAACAAAGTCAACGTCCTGTCCTTAAACAATAGCTTACTTAAGTGCTTTCTGCTTGCTATTTTGCTTTTTGTTTTTTATTCCTTCTTTCCTGTTTTCACTGACCATCAAGACCATTAGTCCTAACACTTGGCACTTCAGGGATGGAATTTTTGATGTTTAATATAATGAGGAACAATGGTTACAGAATTGTATCAGATATAATGTATCACATGATTGCTGCTTTAAGAATTGGCAAATAATAAATCTACACTTTAAAAGCGGCACTTCATTTTTCAGTAGGAGGTCATTTATATTGGCTTCAATTGTTTGAACAGTTTCAAAACATTATTGCCAAGGAAAACTTGCTACTGTTGATAAATACATGCCATGAAGACAAAACCACAGATTTGACATAGTTCGGAAGTGATAAAAGCAAACATATGTGATAATGAATCACGGAAAGCATGGATAATATATTTATTCAATTCAATATATTTTCAGAATAAAAGCTAATATTGTGTTATTTCTCTCAAGCCGATTTAACTGAAATTATTTTTTAAGCATGTCAGTAATGTTAAAATGTATGTATAACAAATCAAATCTCTAAAATCCCTCTGGGCTGCCGTTCCTGTTCTCTGAAGAAAGAGTCACAAAAATATCTTATTTTAAAAATTATTAAAAAATAGAAACATGGAAAACACTTCCATAGTGTATTTTAGTGAACTCGACATCATCTGTTCTTAATTTGTTTAGCAACACCCATGGGGCCTTCACAGAGGCACATGTTGCTTGTGCAATGTGCGTGAATACACTCCATTTTTCCAAAGTGGTGAATCTTTGCTTTTGAAGGCCTATCTGATTTCCAACCATTCATCTGTCCATCCATCCATCCATCCAGTGAGTGCTGGACCCAGTTCCAGCTGACTGGGTGAGAGGCAGGTTACACCCTGGACAGTACATCATAGTGCTTACAAAGAGAAAAGGTGAACCATTCATGCTAACATTCATATCTATGGCCAGCTTAGAATCATCAAATAAGTTAGCATGCATGCCTTTGCACCCTGTTACCTGCAGAAAGCCCTGAGACAGATTCAAACTCACAATCATCCTGCTTCAAGGCAAGTACCATGCGTCTCTCCTTTCCCGAGATGCTCTTTTTCCTTGAAGTCCTTAAAGCAAGACTTACCACTCAGGAACCATGCTGAAAAACCTCTGGGTGATTCTGTAGGCAGCTATTTCAAACATTATTTAAATTAACTTTAGTTTCTTTGGTCACTTGGATTTAAACACTACATATATAGATTAGTAAAATCTTACAACAAAAAATAAAAATAAAAATGCTAAAAAGGTTTTTCTGCAAAACATAAACTCTCATGAGTTCTTTCACCCATATCTGTAGGTGCAAGTGATTAAACCTGATTTTCTTAAGCTTTCTGAAAGTTCAAATGTAATGCTGGCATTCAATCTAAATCATATTACAACAGGTGGACAAAAAACAAAGGAATATTTAGACGTTTGATATGCTGTAGATAAATCAGTTGATTAATTAATTCTGTTTATATTTGCACTGTACACCATCTCCCACCTTTTTGAGCAACCCTGATTTTCATTGAATTTTGAAATGTAGTCTAGTTTAGAGAGTGGAAATCCAAAATTCACTTCATCTGATAAGCGCTGTTGTCACTGGACGAGCACTGGGTTTGGTCCAGTGGTGCAGATATGGATGCAACAGCTCCCGTGGAGGCAGATCTCAAATTGGTCAGAGAGGAGGATCGATATCACCAGAAAGAGATCGAGAGAATGATGGGCATCCCAGGATACTCAGGGAAGTAAATTACATTAGAAAGTTAGACATTGATTCATGATGAAAACAGTAGAGAGGAGGGATAAAAACAGCCAAAGGGAGCCAGCCTCCCCCCCCCCAAGATGAGTCAAATCTTACATTTATGAACCCTCAAATTTGGAAATATGAAATTATTGTTTGGGTTTTTTGTTTTTTATATAAACGATGTGTAGTTTTTCAGTCAAGGAATTTTAAATGGTAAGGTTCCTTTGGTTGTGACAAGTTGTGACAATTATAATTTGACTCAAAAGTCGCTAAAACACAGCACATGATTAAATATGTAACAACAATATTTGATAACTTTTTCTTTGACATTATAGGAAGGTAGGAAAAATGATGTGCATTATCCAAATTATTTACTTCAGTATTTGTTTTGTTGAGGTTTTGTTTGTTTGTTGAGGTTTTGTGTATAATTTTAATATCTGGGGAAAAAAAATATTTCTTGGGCTCTTCTTATGATTTCTTTACAAAATCTTGTTGTCTAAGGTTAAGGTTAAAAAAAAAAAATAGTATGTCAGAATTGTAGTTATGTACATGTGCTTCAATAAGTTAATAATTTAATATCATCAAGTCTGTCAAACCACCTTGAGGGCCACATTTTTCAACTCCAGAGTAAGTCTATCTGTGCTCCAGTTCCTTGACCCAAAGCTCCTCCTCTGGTCAGAGCTCACTGATAATGCATTTCTTTTTTAGAACAGTCTGCTGATGATCTTGATCTGCCTCCCTGTAGTTCACCATGAATACTATTCGCTGCCCACTTATTGTGTAATGTGACAGTGTAGATGTAGGTGACCAGTGGGTGGGCCCCGTGAGATCCAGCCCAGAGGTCAGCCGGTCACTGTCCCTACGAGGCAGCCCTGCCGTGGGTCACCTGCTGCCCGCTTTCCCCTCATTATTTATCTCTCCCTGGCAGTTCATTCCTCTTCCTGTCAAAGCCCCTCCTCTTCCATCTCCCCATTTTCTTCTCTCCTCTGCTGAGTTTGGCATCAGTCCTCCAATCCTTTCGCCAATACCGGCTACCCAGGCCAAGGTCCACTGAATCACCAACTCCTGTCTGGGTCATATGACATCGAGGTTCAGGGACCTTTCTTGTGATGATGGCCAGGCCACGGTCCTATATGTGAAAGTCCACTGTGCGAGTTGCTCTGTTTGGATGGCAGGGCTCCTCTCAGCGGCTCACAAGAGGGGTAATTACTTTCCCCGCACTGGGCTTGGAACTGGACTCTTTGCCCCCTTGAGTCTCCGAGGACTGGCTGGGACGCGGCACCCCCTTTCATTAGGAGAACAGCTTATAGAGGGAAAGTCTCTGAAACAGACAAAGTGAAGGCCCTCCTTCGGCCAGTGATAAATTGGTTTGCCTCACAGGCGAGGTGTGGGGTGGGGGGGTTGGCGAATGACACTCAGAGGACATGAAAAGGATGAGGAAGTCACAAATACAGTGCAGGAGAGGAGGGACTGTGCAGATAAAAATATCTTAGGTTGAAGGTACAGAAGGAAAGACATGCAAGAGCTGCTTTTTTAGCAAAGCAGGTCTGCTCTGGGCAGCGCTCATCGTGCTGGGAAGCACACATCAAGGTCAGAACCCAAGTGGTGGGCATTAATATCAGTGTGGCGCATTAAAAAAAAACTTCACAAGGAAAATAACTGTTGTCATCTTCTCTTGGTCACTTTTCTCAACTCCGGTTAGAGCATTTTATACCTTCCCCTACCTCCCAGTGATCATAGGCAGTATAAAGTGACATGGTGAGCTGAAAGAGGAGAGGAGTGAACGTGTAATTAGCAAGTGGTTTTATAAGAGTGCTCTTTGATTTATAATTCAGCATAGCAAGAACCCCTGCTACCCAGGGCTAGTGCTCCTCTGAATTAGCCCTGCGACTGGGAGACGTAGCAGCGAGGAGTGAGGAAGAACCTCACTAATTTGTGTTCTGTTGAGCTGGGTTTGAAAAAAGAAGAAGACGTGAGGTCCATACCTGGACATCGCATCGTAAGATACACCATAGAAGGGTTTAAGGATGAACTGCTATGTAGGCCTCTCACTCCCTGAGAGAGTGAGACTTGCAGAAAAGTTTAGCATCCCGAGCACTGCTAAATTGTGATGTGAATCTTACCCCACTGATCTGTCAGTGGCAGCGTATTAATAAGGGCGATGCTACAGTTTTCAGGTAAAACTTGTGTATGAAGTTATTTTCTATGGGAATTGAGCAACATTATTCCCACTCTAACTGCGTCTTTGATAAGGGAGGCTTTTTTTGTCAGCAGTGGCCTCGTTTTTTCCTCAGCTCTGCATGCTACATACTGGATTCTCTTTAGTTCCCCATGGGTCCAATGATCCCCAGATCATCTATATTCTGATGCCCTTATAAAGCTAATGTGCTGATTTTACGTTTTCAACCTGCCATGATCCCCCCCAATCCCCTCTGTTCCCTCCGTTTCCTCTTTCACACTCAAGCGAGGATCCGCTGCCGCTTTGATCACAGTCCCCCGTTAAAGGTTTAAAACGTCTCAATTCCTGACGATTGTTGGGGCCTCTGTGGTTTACTTTAAGCATTTCCCTATGCCCCCTGTCCAAATTCACTATTCCTAAATGAGGTACCCTTTCTCCCAAGCTTCCCATCCCTGCGCTGCTTTCAAGTTCCCCCGATTGGGTGCCGCAGCTGTAAGCCCTAGATTTTGTCTCCTCCATCTTTGTCAAGCCCATTTGCCAAATACAAAAAAGACCCAATAAGCTAGGTCTTCATTGCTGCTCTCCAAAGTAATCCCCAGATCTCCCACTCTCTCGAAAATCAATGCAAAGGTTGAGATGAGGTGAATCTCCCTTCTTTAACTCAGCGTGCTGGGAAGACTCTTATGATCACTTTTTTTTTGTAATCGTCGTGCCTCCATGATGAAACTAATTGTCCTATTTCGTGCACTCCTCAGATTTGCAGCCTTGCGAATGTCCTTTATCGCCACGCTTTAAAAAACAGAGCAGCTGAAGACGCTGGCGTTAGTCGTAGATTAAGTCGGAGTCGAACTAAGTTTATTCGTTTGCGAGGACAGGACTCCGAAGCAAACTTTGAACAGCAAAGTGCTAACGACTGATGTGACAGAAAAGAATCGCTTAACTTAGCAAAGGAAAAACATTAAAGCGCGAGCCTCCCTGTTGAATGGCTGTCCTGTATTCACTCACGCTGTACCTGAAAACACACACAACTTTTCTTATGTGAGAAGCAGCAGGGTTGGATGTATCTCTGTAGATTCAATTAAGACATTTAAAAGTGGTTGAAAATTTTAATGTTGAATGTTTGTGGGATTGGATGAATGTAACAACAAAAATTTTATTTTAACTGAGACATTTGAATAACTAACATTCAGATAATGTTTAACCCTGGCACTGACATATTATCACCTATATAAGTCACCGTGTTCTGAGTGTGCAGCCCTGCTTCTGAATCCCAGTGCAGATTTCACTCTTCTTTTACCTCCAACCTTGCCCAGCCGTCATTTGGTGTTGACTGGCACCGTCAATGGGTTCATCAAAGCCCCTCTGAAATTAACTGCCTGCTGCACATGATGATGAGGACTGCAAAAGTGAACCAAACAAGTAAAGGCATATGGCTAATTTATGGTTAAGGGCACTGATAACCTGTCAAGCTGAGGGAAAATCCACAGTCATTCCCTTTGGATTGCTTAGTATAAATAATAATTTTAGCATTCCGTTTGATTTATTATTAACACAAATGATCTGTACAGTGTCACCTGCCAATATTTTTACTGTTACTAATTAAGCTGTTTACTACCAAATAGATTTTGTCTTAAATAAAGTTCAAATCCAGCAGTTTACATGAATTATATTGATAATACAGAGAGTATGTTAGAAACTTAATGCAACAAGTGTTAGTACATCTTTCCATACTGACATTAATATCTTTCTGTCTTTCGTTGCTTTGTGTGTCAGCCTTTATTTTCCAATGAGGATTGTGCTGTTACACAAATTGTTGAGAGATGTTCTGCCGTTCTTTGGAGTCTGTTTTATAGCTGCTCTTTGCTGGAGGGGTTGTGTTGCTCCATCCTTATCTTTCAAATACTCCAAATGTGTTTTATTGGATTCAGGTCTTGTCCAGGTCATATTTATTTTTCTTTTATCATCTTTAGAAAGTCTCTTGTTTTTGCCAGTATGATTTGGATAGCTACCAGGCTTGAATATTTCGCTTTTGCTGAGCTTCACCATTTGGGGGGTTGTCTTTTCAGTCCCTATTTTTATTTATCCACATAATTTATATTGCCAACTATAAATGCTATCTCCCTCCTCTGTGCTTAACTGCTGGAGTTATGCATTTATTGTATTAGACAGGTTTATGCAAAGCATTCTGGACCCATATGACCACAGGAAGAGTGTGTTTCTTTCACGCTCTTCTAGAATGGCTACTCTTGTTATATTGTGGTAATAAAAAAACAATGTTTTATTTTCTATAGGAGGCTATAGCTCAGGTGGCAGAGCAGGTCAGCCACTAATCAGAAGGTCGGTGGTTTGATCCCAGGCTGCTTCCTGGCTGCATACCAAATATCCTTGGGCAAGATACTAACCCCATGTTTGCCTACTGGTGGTGGTCGGAGGGCCTGGTGGCGCCAGTGTCCGGCAGCCTCGCCTCTGTCAGTGCGCCCCAGGGCAGCTGTGGCTACAATGTAGCTTGCTATCGCCAGTGTGTGAATGACTGAATGTAGTGTGAAGCGCTTTGGGGTCCTTAGGGACTAGAAAAGCGCTATACAAATGCAGGCCATAGATGTTTTCCTCTGATAACCCCTGAATTTAATGCCACAGTTGTGCAGTGACGTTAACATGTTCTCCCTGTGAATCTGTATATTGTACCTTCCTCTCACAGTCCACAGACATGCATGTTTGACTATTTGGTATTTTATAACGTGCTTAAAGTGTTTTGAATAAAAGGCTTTAGGAATGCATGGCTAAATGTTAAACGTGGCTTATAGTTTAACATGCTTTGGCTGGTCAATAGGACTAGAAAGGCAGAAAGGAAAGTGTCGGTCCATTTGCATTTACACTGTAGGTCATTCTCATTTTATACTGCCTGGCTGGAGGGTCCATATGCACAACACATGGAGACAGAATGAAAGCCCAAAAATGGATCTTTAATCTGAGTCAAATGCAGAAATGCTGGCAGTGAATGATGCAAGTGTGGGGCAGGCACCCCAGAAGGTCGTACACGAAAATTAAAAATGAGGAATAAAACAAACCACAAATTGGCAACACTAGAAAACAAGGTACACAAGAAAATCTGCAGAAAGCTGGACTAGTGCAAAACGGGTAGTGAATTGAGAGTGAAGCAGGTTTGGACAACTTATTTCCCTTAATAAAAGAAATAATCACTTAAAAACTGCATTACGTCTTTACTCTGGTTATCTTTGTTTATCTTTAAAATTTATTTGATGACCTGAAGCATGTAAGTGTGTCAAATGCAAAAGGAGACTGAATGAGTGAATGAACACAGCTGTGGCACAAGAAGGGCGACAAACAGAATGAAGGCTAGAAGAAGACCGGAGTGACGTTCAAGATAATCAGGAGAAACAGGAAGTGACTAAACTCAACAAAATTATACTCACCACTGCTGAAGCCACGTTTCTAGGAAAGACAGACAATCAGACTTTTTTCTGTTCTTCTAGCAGTCTTATTTTCAACGTGGAGCCATGTTCCGCTTCAGTACATAGAAACTGGTCCATAACTGCTCATTTCAGTCATGTTCCTGTAAAATCAGCTTACTGGAAATCACGGGCGCGATTAACCACAATTTTTTTAAAATCTTGTGTCGGTGACCACAGGTAAATTCACTTTTGCTTAAAGTTTCTACTTTGTGGCTGTTTTTTCCAAAAACATACCTTCAAAGTATTTCTTGTCAAAACCATGCCTTTATTGAGAGGTGATGCAATTTTCAATCAGTTAGGTGATCCTGCACATCAGTGTGCCCGTTTCTGTTACAGAGCAACACTAACATGTTTGGATAACACCTCAGCTCAGACACAAGCAGCCGTGGTTCCACCAATCCAAACTGCTGCCTCTGCATCCGTGCGGTTTGGTTGAAAAAGAGGGGCTAGTGCTGGGACAGCAGAAATTCTGCCAGCTAGTCTTGGCTAATGTCAGCCTGATGGAGGCTCCAAACCAGTGGGGTGGGATGTACCACTACAACCCTCTGCCCTATGGTCTACCATTATAATTAATATGTTGTTGTATCAAAGTTGAAGCATTTGCCTCCAAAATGTCCTGCGCCCAGCCCCCTTATTAAAGACCTGACCTCCAAGCAGCTGAAGGTTGCTCTGCAAACTTGGCACACCCCCGAGCGAAAACATCTGCTTTCCTCACAGGCAGGACCGCCACGGACCCCACGTCTCAGCTGGTTCCCACAGCCCAGCGAGAGAGCCCTTCCCCTGTCCTCGCGCACTGACCCCCACATTTATAACCACACCCCCGCCGCCACTGAGACCTCCTTAAGCCTTGGGCGCAGGCCTGGACCTCTCCATCACCTCGCCCCTCCCCTGTCCACATGTAGCACTGTGCCAGTGTGGTCACTTTACTGCTGAGAGGACTGCTCCTGTCTTGTTATCCCCGCATCACAGCCTGTCGAGAGGAAGGGAGGGATGGAGGGATGAGAAGGAGGGCAGTCGTGGAGGGAGGGGGGAAGAAGGCATCTGCGCTGCTCCCACAAAGCGGCGACTGTTGGAACGCTGACAGAAGCATCTGTCATCCCCTGCCTTCACACATCCACCTGCTGTCCTAGTCCCTCACTCTTTCCATCTTCCTCCTTTGTTTCCTCCCACTTCCTCTCCACCTTCCTGCCTTTTTGAATGTTTTGGTGATTGTGTGGAGCTCTTGGGCGTCTCCTTTAGAAGTCCCATACTCTGAACACCCACTCATTCTCACTTTTAATGAATTAGAGCTCCAAGTGCGGGTCCAGACTGCATTAAATATGGCACCTGTGCTGGGAACTTTTCTTTCGTCTGGTGACTGCTTTCCACTGTACTTCTTCATCTCTAATCATCATAGGCTTTCTTTGCCAAGTCAGTGCCAAATTAAGCCATATTTATTAACAAATATTGCCACGGTGTTAATGAATGTACTGACCTGTCTTGTGACTACTTTATCATTCTCCAGTGGCACCCCGGCCGTTCCCCTAACATGCTGAAGGGTTGCCAGCAGTAAGGGGAAAGATGCCAATCCATGTGTATGACACACATACATACACATAGACACACACGCACACGCACATAAAAAGAAAGCACAAGCTCAAGGACACCATCATTCATTCAAGTCAGGAGAAGGTGCCCTTCAGATGATGCCACAGAGGAGTGTGCAAAAACCCAAATCGATGATTTCATCAAAGTTTGACGGGGAAAAACCTTTGTACATTTTCAACATTACTCGTACTTACACTGAAAGACAGAAGATAGTCTTGCTTGGCATTAAATTCTGCTCATTTTACTCCACACTATGGATTTTGGGGGTATTTGTTTTTGTTACAAAGGCTTTAAGAAGGGGGGGAAATGCAGCTTGTACAGATTTGGCAATCTGGAGCTACAAACCTGACAGACGTGGACTCTAATTTATGTCTTAGCAGCTTATCTGTATATTAGGGATAGGTTTAGTCAAACAACCAATGTGCACACGCCTTCAGATACAAGCACAAAAAGCTTGATTGCACATGAAATATGCACGAGCTTAACCAACTTGCACAGAACAGAAGTTTTATTGTGTAGATTTAAACTTTTTTAATTAATGTAATTTTAAATCTAAATGCAAACTATTCCGATGTTTTATGATACTCTACTGGAACACATTGTTTGCTTAAAGCTATTTTTTTAAAACCCCCATAAGAGGATTTTGTGGCTCTGCTCCCACTTTTGTCCTCTGATTTCAGCTACACAGCCACTGAACAATTATTCAGATCTTTTAATTGAGTAAAAGTGGAAACACCACAGTATGAAATCACTTCATTAGAAGTAAAAGTCCTCCTCGGAAAATGGAACTCAAGTAAAAGCTGATTTTATTTTTTTGCAAAATGTGCTCAGATAAATACGAGATATAGTGCAGTTACAGAGCATGCACACACCTGTGAGAGACAGCACTAAGACGATAAAAGCTGGACTGGTTAAGTAGTGGTGTGGCTAATGGGGTGAAGAGAACAGGTGTATTGGCAAGTGTGACTGAAAGTAGTGGAAAAGTCTGAGGCCATCTAGCGGCTGGCTAAAAAAAACAGGTCTAGAAAGTGTTGGAGGGGTGCATGAACCTGGTGGGGGGAGTTGGAGGCAGGGACAGGGGCAGGAATCCTGTCTGAGCTACGTCAGCTGTTTCATACGCTGCTGGCTTCATGTCTCCTTTCTAGGCTGTCTCATTGTCATGGCGGTCCAGAGGACGGCACTAATGTAGGGAGGTGATTTTGAATGGCAGTGGTCATATATAAAGTAGCTTCCCTCAGCATGAGCGAGGACGCCGCGAAGAAGAGAGGCAGGTTAACAAATGAGTGAGGAAGGATTGCAGGACTTTGTGGCCCTCAGAGACAAAGTGGGTTGGGATGTTCTGCCAACTCCTCGTCTGGCAGGGTGAAGGATACACATTCACATCCATGCACATGCACACATACTGTCATCTCTCTATACCTTCATCCCCGGGCCTCTGCCATAGCCGTGTGTCTAAGCAGGAACCCCACTAAGCTGGCTGGGATCCAACTCTAAGGTCTCTCACCTCACAGGCTGGGCAGGGGGCCTGGTAGCTCCTGTGAGTTATTCCTGGGCATGGACCTGGGTTCCACCTCGTTCTCTTCTCCTTTTGTCTCATCCACCCTCCTCTGGCCCACACTGGCCTCCTCTTCTCACTTATCCCCCTCTCTGGGACTAAGTGGCTGGTGCATCTGTCCTTCAACTATCAGCATCTTCTATTGTCTTGATAATACACACAAGCACACACACACACTTAGATTTATGCACACTTGTGTATCTGTATGGCCACAAGTGCTAAGGTCACCTTCATTTACCTACAACATTTGAGGTCTTATAGTAGTATAAAGTGCTTCAGAGCCTTGTGGATGACTTATGGAAAGATATTTTTATTAGTTTGATAACTTTTCCTGCAGTACATTTCAGCCTGTATATATAAAATGGAGGAACAAGGAAGAGAATATTTACATTTGTGAGAAAAGCTGATGCAATAATACATTTATATAGTCATATGAGTGTGTTTTATATATGTCTGTGTCTGTGAATATTGCCTGTAGACAACTTTAGAAATAGGTAAATATGCTACTCTCCAGTGTTTTATCACTCTTAATTAAACTGCCTTTGTATAATAGTGAGGTCCAAAAACTAATTTCAGAAGCTTTTGGTCAGACAGAGCACATCTGAAGACTTGCATTAAGAGCCACGAAATTAATAAGGAGATTTAAGCAGCTAACTAATCAATTAAGGGAACAATCTGGGCATCAACTGATAAGAAAATAGCAGTTATAACTCTAAGATTAGTTAGTAAAACAGATGAGCTTGAAACTCTAAAAAAGAGATTCCAGTGTCCATTGGTAGTTTGCAATATGCACTGTAGTATTGAACTCCTCATAGTACCAGGAACCGAAATTTTTTTCACGGGAATGTAATAAAATGAAGACCACACATAAGTATTTTACTGTAATAATTACAAACTCAGGACTGCGTTCAGTCAATGTGTTATACCTAGATTTGTCCACTAGATGTCACTAAATACAAACCAAATTGAGTCGGGACGTCAGCCATCATTCCAAGTGATTACCACATCAAGCACAGGCTTTTGCACCTCGTGATGCTGGTTTACAATAAAATGAGAAAATTAAAGGCCTTTTTTGTCTCTCAGGTAATATTGCATTAAAAATAAGATTAAAATATACCATCCCTGTATGAGAGATAGATGGCATCCGCAGCATCAGGACCAGCTGCCGACCTCCCACTCTGACTCTCATGTCCCAGGAACATGTACTGAGCGATCAGACTGTTGGATCAGAATTAACACTGAATGTAAATGTTTAGAATTCTTGTATCTTTCCTTAGTCCGACCCTTATAAGTTTCCATAGTTACAACTTTGAGCGTCAGCGCTTATCGGTTTAAGCTTTTATATAAAAGCGCATGCGCAGACGTTAACGCCTACTAAAGCTGCATCCATCCCAACTGGGTACTAGCGTTATTACCCCTCAAATACATGCCGCACAAGACTCCAGGTAATCATCACAAGCATTTGGCGTTTATTTAATTATTGTAATGGGTTGAGCTCGATTTGATACACAGAGAAAAACCCAGGTAGTGGCTTTAAATTAAAATCGACTCCCCCCGATCTGCACTGTATTGGTACAGTCTATTGACGTCCTGCGCGGGAGCGGAAAACGTGCATCCGAGTGTGCGGAAAAGGAAAAGAGCAGGTTGTTTTCTTATTAACAATTCTGATATACTATCGATTTTTCGAACCGCAGCAAATAGCCTGCTTCCCCGCGGAAGTCTCTAAACGCTAGAGGTCAGTGGAAGAAGCTGTTTTGTTAGCAATTAATGGCTAAACGCTAGCTAGCGTGTGTGTTTGTTGACGAAGCGTTTCGCTTTGCTTGCATCGCTCGCGCGTGTTAATACACCGGGCTTTCACTTGTTTTAGCCAGTGATAAGATTAGCATGAACACATCAAACAAATCCATATAATATACGGCTGTTTTATCACAGCAAACGTGACTGTCATATTTGAATGAACTCCGGACTCCAGAGGATGTTGGTTGTGGTTAGGGGAGGGGCATTGAATGAGGGTTTCCCATTGGTGAGAAGACGCATCACAATGTGGTACATTATATTGATGCAAGTTTAAATTTACTGATTTTTCCAGCTTGGTGATACGTCCAACATGACTCGAGATTGGAAACCTGGCGATCTGATTTTTGCCAAGATGAAGGGTTATCCACACTGGCCTGCAAGAGTAAGTGCGATGCTTATGGAAAGACATACAAATAAGGCAGATCGTGTGCAAACAAGCACCCAAGCAAATAAGCCACTACCATTTGCAGCTGTAAGCAAACATCTGCTTTTTCTAATGTCTTTGCCAGATCGATGAAGTACCCGATGGTGCAGTGAAGCCATCCAACGTCAAGTTTCCAATTTTCTTCTTTGGCACCCATGAAACGTTAGTAACAGGCAGCTTGACACCTCCTTCAGTTTGATGTACTTACGGTGTTCTGCATGTTTCATTTGGTCTGAGTGATCTGAAGAGATTCAACTGGGTAAACTTGTTGAAGATCTTTACAGAGGTTTCACATGACTCTGACTCAAAACTGTAGAAGGATACATGTGACCTTTTCATTGTATTTATGAGTCATTGGAATGACCGGAAGGTGACTTCAGTGGTTATGGAAGTACATTTTGTTATTTTTTAAAAAAATTTTAGAGACCTGTCAGTCCTAGCAGTGCATGTACTCACCGGACTTTATACTACACAGCAAAAAAAGTATTAAATATACAAACATCTTTTTCTGCAGTGCATTTCTTGGCCCCAAAGACATTTTTCCATACCTCCCTAACAAAGAGAAGTATGCCAAGCCTAACAAGAGAAAAGGATTCAATGAAGGATTGTGGGAGATTGAGAACAACCCAAAAGTAGAGCTTACTGCACCCAAGGTATATCCTCCTCTTTTCTTTTCTTTTTTGTCTTCTCCAAAACCTGTCCCAGTATTTGTCCTGCAGACATCAGGGCATTGGGATTGAATATACATTATAAAACTTGTTGCCCGGCTTTCTGTTTTGCTGACAAACATAAGTGGGCACCAGTTTGCATTCAGAGCATTTAGCCTTTAGCTACCTAAAAACTCAAGTATGGTTTGTTTACAGGAATAGTTTGGGTCATATTTGTTTAACTTCAAAGAAATTACCTGTTTCCTGCCGCCCTGTTCGGATCATCTGACATTACTGAATGTGCACAGCTACTTCTGAGCCCTGTTCGTCTTGTGTTTCTTTTGCCCAGTTTAATTTAACCAAATTCCTTTTTGTTTGTATTTGAAGCCGGTTCCCCCTCAGTCTTTTGGTGAGAAGGATTCAGACAGCAGTCCAGAAGGAGAAGAGGATGCAGATGACAAGGTGATCAAAGCCAAAGTAAGTTTTTCTCTTCAGATCCCCCTCTGCAGACTGTATTTCACTTCACTGCACTCACCTTCTGCTCGTTTGTCCCTGTGTCACCAGCTTCTATCCTTTTGTTTATTTATTTGGTTTTTTGCTAGCCCTCAAGTCTTCCTCTTGCCTTCTTTATGATGAAAACCATATGACTACAGCCAAAGCTTCACAGATTATTTGCTATTCTTTGATAACTGCTTCAGAGGCTTTTATGCCAACAGTTGTGTGTGTGTGCAGCAGAAGAATACTCGCTAACTTTTCTCCCTTTCAAGACTCGTTCACCCCACCACGCTGCGTCCTATGCTGTGTCTTGGGTGCATTCAGGTTCCAGGAAGTGAGGCTGAGCAGGAGAATGAGAATGAGGAGGAGGAGGAGGAGGAAGGGTCTCTGATCTCTGAGCAGGGTCATCAGGACCAGGATGTACGTACTTTGCATGTTGTGACGCCCTAAAGCGGTGCAGGTTATTCTGTTCTCCTTGGGAAAAGCATGTGACACCTGGTGCTTTTATTTAATTGGTCGAGTTTTTGGTTTGTTTGTTTTCCTGTTTGACTCAAAATTCTTGTCGTTGGCCACAAAACTTCCCCGGTGCTGGACATTTCGATCGGAGAGCCTGGTGTGGGTTTTGCTGTTTTTAATGCTTTTGAGGTGATCGCTGATTTAGAAACTGATAGGTTTCTAAGAAAGCAGTCTGTTTGTTTTCACTAGATGAAATAATAATAATAATAAGCTCAGGTAAGGTCAAAGCTACCAGTGGAAATGGCTGTAGATCTAATCTGTCTTCATTCAAGACCCAGTTCTGTGTGCGGCTATAAAGAAAACACAAAAGTGTAATTTCTTCTTCGTCTCTTTCCACCTCTTTGGGATTAATCTGACGTCCTGCTGCAGCGCTTTGCATTTCCTGCTTTTTCCTATCCATATAATGCACAGGTACTGTTTTCAATCAGTTAATGGTATTTTATTTTGCATGGCTTTCTGTGTACCTTGGAGAAAGGTAAGTCGGGACTCATAATTAAATTAAATTAAAATACATTATTTTACTATGACATTCTTCCTGCTGTGACTGCTCACAAGTTGTCCTATTTCTTTAATAAATACTGATTCATACTGAAGTTTTCATACCCCAACAGAGTGTAGTATTTCAGGTATACCCTAGATGGTGGCACTGACACCCCCTCCCCCACTACCATCACAACCACCACCAAAGTCAAAGACAGATTGATGCTTTTTTCTTTTTTCTTTTTTTAAATCGGGGAGGACATTTACCTGCTCATTCTCTTACTGCTACAGCTTTCCTACTTATATTAATGAGATAACAAAGAAAGCTCAAATTTGATGTGCGTTCTGATTAAAATAACTGCATGTGTCAATAATTTTAGGACTCTGCTCAGAAAGAATCACCAGATGTACCTAAACCCAAGCGAGGAAGAAAGAAAAAGGTTGGCACTGGCTATTAATTTGTTTAGTTTAAAAGAAAAAGTGTAATAACAATAAATTATAGTTATTTTTTGTTTTTGTTTATTAATTGGTCTTTAGTACTTTGTTTTTAAATTCTTTTATTTCTTCCTGAATTTCAGAGTGATGCTGACCAGGAGAATGACAAAGATGATGTACCAGCAAGTCCTGTTAGTCCCACCGGTAGGCTGTTTGTTTTGTGGTGCTGGGATGATAAGCATGTAGGAGCAATGAGAAGTTAATAAATCAGAAGCTCATATTCATGACAATACACCTAATACACAGGAATGAGGTGGGAATATACCCATTACAGCTTGTAGCCTGTATGATATATATATATATTAAACTTACTGGCAACTGTTAACAATGCATTATTATAGGACTGGACAGCTGTCCTTCATAACTTCTGCATATGATCAAAATGAATCGTGCGTCTCCATTCATGTGATTAGGTGGAGAAGGCCCTAAACGAAGAGGCAGGAAGCCCAAGAGTGAGAAGTTGCTTTTGCTTCAGCAGCAGGAACAGCAAGGCTCCGGCAGTGAAATGTAACTACATGATTATCAACAGACACCGTACAAAATTCACGCAGACACAGAAGCTTCATGCTTTCTTTGCACAGTTTCTGCAGTGGCTCTTTGATGCTCTTCAGCCTGCATAAAGGCCAGATCCTGAAACCCCGATTTCACTGGAATGTTAAAAGCCAAATCAGCCCAGCAGTATAAAAACTGCATTTTTCTCTTTCTTTTTTATTTAGGGAGATTGGAGAGTCAGACAAAAAGCGAAAGAGGACAACAGAGGACAAGACCCAAAGTGGAGAGGAAGAGAAGAGGAGGAAGAAGGAAGGAAAGGACACAGAAGTAAAGGAGCCTGAAGCTAAGAAGAAGAAGTCCAAGGATGACAGTTCCTCTGGCTCTGACGATGAAGAGGCAAGTATCTGTGCAATTAGACTCTCCCACTGCCATCATTGTTTCTGAAAGAGGTGTCATAAAAACATGCTTTTGAGTACCTTAATCTCTCTTAATCTCAGAAAAATAAAGGCAGAAAGAAACAGCAAAATGCAGATGTGGACAAAGATGTGCGGCGGCGGAAAGCTGATGAATTGAGAGAGTACGTTTATACACAGTAGTCATCAGAAGCTCAGAGCAAATGATAAAATGTAATCCTGGATAGAGTTATGACATGTTGCATTTATTGCTATCTCGTAGACCAGGTAGAGATGAAGAGAAGAAAAATGAAGAGAGGACAGGAGCCAAGAAAAAAGGTAATTTTGGCGGTCAAAACAAAAAACATATATATTCATATTTTTGTGGCAAGCTAAAAGTCAATTGTAGGTGCAAAAAGATTTTAGTGACCAATCAAAATATTTTTTATTTATATTTCAGTAAAGTTTTTTAAAAGTAGTTATTTAAGAATAATCATGTTTTCTTCCCTTTTCTTTCGTCACTTAGAAATGTCAACTGACTTGAAACTGCAGAGACTGCACAGTGAAATCAAAATTTCACTGAAAATTGACAACCCTGTAAGTTCACATTACTCAAATCTTACATGTTACTCAGTCCACATTTCTCTTCTGACAACTTTATGAATCAGTGTTCTCCTGCACTGAGCTGATGAAGACAAAAGGTGTTAAACCCGTCAATGCTTCATCTAAAGGATCCATCAAAAACTAAAATAGTATTTACCCATAGACGCATACTTTTCTCATTGTGGTTTTATTGCACTGTTTAAATTATGCCAGAATGCTTGGACTCTTATGTGGGTATCTTAAGGTTAAGAATAAGCCTGCTACTCCATCCTTGTTAATGCGCTCCTTGCATTATTCAGTCCGTCGGGGCTCAGATCTGCACATGAGCTTTTACTTTAGTTCACTCAGTTTTAACTGGGCTGTGGGAAAACATAACTGGAATTTTTCCTCCTATTTTTACCCCTCATTATAATGCTGATGTGGTATTGGCATCGCCTCAAATTGATACCATAGGTGTATCTTCTAAAAATCTGTATTTTGGACTTTTTTTTTCCATGCCATCTGTATTATTCCCTGTCTCTTGTCACTAGGATGTGAAGAAGTGTCTGGATGCATTAGATGAGATTGGTGCCCTTCAGGTCACAACCCAGCATCTGCAGAAACACAGCGAACTCATCGCCACGCTCAAAAAGGTAACAACATGAAGGAGTCTTATTTTGGATGCATTCTGCATCAGCGTTATTTCATGAGTGGTAATGCCTTCCTTATTTGTTCATGTCCTAGATTCGCAGATTCAAAGCAAGCCAGGATATCATGGACAAGGCCACCATGTTGTACAATAAGTTTAAGAGCATGTTTCTGGTTGGAGAGGGTGACTGTGTGCTCAGCCAGGTGCTGAACAAATCTTTAGCTGAACAACGGCAACACGAAGAAGCAAAGAAAGGAGCGCTGAAGAGGGTTGAACAAGCCAAAGAAAATAATTCGGGTACAGATCATCACATTCTTTCTTTCTACCTTTACAGTAGCTGTTTAGCATGCATGGGCCTATATATTTTTGGATGTTGCATCAAAGCAGAGACAATCTTATTATGTTGTGATTGCAGCCATTCCTGGACTTTGTGAATGCTACCATGGTTGTGTGTGTTTCATTTTTGTATTTTAGCCTTGTTGTGCTGGGTGGGAGATGAGCACAGCTTTTTAAGATAGACCACAAACATTATCAATACATGATCGAACATTTCACTAACATTCTTCCCTTGGAGCATATTTCTCTTACTTTTGTGCTCTGTTTAAGAACTACCATTTTATCTAAGAGCTTTCATAAGGGGTATGTGTTTTGTGAATAACTTTGATCTTTATCAGATTATAATCTTAATCTTGAGGGATTCTGTTGAAATATAATTCTAAGAACTTTGACACCAGCAGCTCCTTGTACTTGGAAGCTTTATATATGGTCCTTGGAGCTTGTATATTTTTTCCTGTATTATGCCACTGACATTGTATTAGAAAATCTGCCTGAGGTGTCAGTTATTTAGGGTTCTGTCTTTGTAGTTCAGGGGAGCCGATCAAAGGTTTATGAGTAAGTAAAGAGTCAACGACTCACTGTGGTTTAACAGCTCCTCACCACATTAACTGTCAATGCAGACATTGGTATTAAAGCTGGTATAACTGCAGCATGTGAGCTCAGTGAGAGAGGTTTTCCACTTGACTGGTGCCAATAAAAGTTTACCTTAATTGGAGGTCTTATCCATGCACGCCTCGACTTGGTTTTTCAGGGCGTTTTCCAGTAGGTGATAGTACCTGCTACCAGGCACTTTTTTTACTACCTACTCAGCCAGAGTTCAGTGATCTGAAAATGTGATGTCAACAGACTGCACACCACTGATTGGCTAGTCAACTCAATAAATTACTCAATAAATCACAAGAGTTTCTCCCACATGAAAATCAACACGAGGGGAAATGGTGTCATAAAAAAACACCACTGTGGTCCTCGAGTCTGACAAAAAGCCATAAACTGAGCAGCCGGTATACTATCGCCTTGACGTCCCCCTTTGTTTTGGCGTTCGTGTCGCTTGCAAATGACATCACGGGACTGTCAGCTGATATAACAACCCCACGGATATTAGGTGGTGCTCGGTTGTCATGAAAAACGACCAAAACCGAGTCAAGTCGAGCCAAATAGCCCAATATGATGGCTGCTCTCCATCCAGTGATTTGCAGGATTGTAATGATTCTTTAGGACTGATGATGCAGGTCTGTTTCCCTGCTGCGGAGCACCACACACAGCTCCTGGATGGAACATTTCACAATAAATCAAGAACATCACTGATTCCTAAACAGAGGTGCAGTGCATACAGTGATAAAGATACAGAGTGATATGAAGATATTTTGACCTGTTTTCATTTACCAAAATATGCCAGACTGGCAAACAGGCACAGATGCTAAAAAGCATGTTTCTACAGAAAGTAATGCACATTTATTATGGGTTGATACATATGGTATGTAAAAGGTCTGCATAACTTCTAGGTCTGAAAAGTGAAGTCTCTGTGCAGGTGCCTTAAACCTGCATTTGCTGGCCACCAGGAGCCAACTCCTCTGGCTTCAAGGAAAACAACCCTCGCCTCCCATTCTCAATGACTAATGACTGCCCCGATGAGATGATTTTAGTCCCTGGTTTGGAATCTTGTTTATTACAATGTGACAGTCATTTAGGAAATTATGGTCCCCCACTGAACTTCAGAACAAGGATGAAACAAGATTGCTAGTTGGAGAGTGTGCAGTGTCCCTCAGATACTTGTGACATATGCTTTTAAAACACTAAGATGGCAAAGGATAAAGAACTCAGATCAGGGTTTCCCAAGACAATGTCACTAACCAGTAGGTGTAGTCACGGTAGCTGCATCCATCCTTTATATACAGTATGTTGTCTGATGGATTTTATTCTTATAACGGTGAGTAGGAGAAAGTTTTTATCAAATTGTGTGGAAATGGCAGAAGTAACAGAAAATGTCAGTTTTCTGTCAGTTAAGGCAACACAGATCTCTTTGCATTACGTTAAGCAGAAGGTTTGCGCTTACTACGTATTCAGCCTTTAAGGGCGTGACTGAGCCCTGGGCACAAGCTAGTGATGATGGTAACTGGTATATGGAAATAAGATGCCTATAAGCTATTTTGATGACTGCAAGGGAATACAGTAACAGAAATGGGATAAAGTTGCATCTAGGACTTTCTGCTCATTATTTTAAATTCATTTTGAACTTCTAACACACTTATAAATACCAGTAAACAGAAACAGTGATCCTCTGCTATCAGCTTCTTCTCCCCTTCCCAGGGGGACATCACAGGATCAGTGTGGTTTGCATCCTTTCCGGAAAAACTAACCTTAATTACCGCATCCTTGCTTGAAAATACAGTACTACTATCAAAATGTGTGCCTTTTATGAAAGGTCTTTTTTTTTAAAGTGCATAGCATGTCAAATGGATAGAAAATCTTATTTATTTTTGTGAGATCCTGACCGGTCATGTGCCATCACATGCTCCTGTCATGGCTCAGGTTGTGCAGTGATGACTCTGTTTGACTCAGCCTGTGCGTCTCTGCCGAACAGACAAAGTGACAAATGGTGATGTCGGCCCCGACGAGAAGAAGCAGGAGATGGAGAGAGAGAGGCTTCCCGAAGATGCTTCAGCAGGAGAGAATCAAAGGTAGCTTTGAGAACACAAGCTTGATTGTGATCCTACTGCATGCTTGATGGCCTCAACAGAAACTGTCAGTGTAAATCAGTTGAACCCATTAGTGCTGGTTATACTGTATAACTCCAATTCATAATGTATACATAGTTTTCAGGGCAGTGCCACACATGTGGGTTGTTAACTTTTCCCCCCTCTTGGTCTATTATACAAAAGGTCATCCTGGAAGGTGCTGTGTGATACCTGCCCACTCCCACCTCGTCTTTGAGGTTCATACAAGTCACAAAATCAATGAAGGAAATAAAGCCTTTAGAGCTTATTTTGTTATGTGCTGATTTGATAAAGTTTTCTTACTTCCATTAACAGAATCAAGGCCCTTGCCTCCTGCTCATGACTTAAAGTAGGCATTTGAAAATGCATTCAAATATTTAAGAGATTTGATGTTAAAGGGGACTGGAACTTCTGTTCCTATGTTTCTGTTTTGTTTTTGTTTTTTTAAATAAAGAGCATTAGTAAAATATAACATTGAAATTCAGTTTCTCAAATACACTGTAGCTCTTGATCATCACAGTCTAACACAGAGTCAGTTAAACTGCAGGGATTTCAGTCTGTCCAGTTAGGAAGGATCAAGCACTGTGATTTCATCTGCTTTGGTGCAAATTAAATACAGGTGCACTGGAGAATAGAATAGAATAGAATAGCCTTTATTGTCATTGTACAGAGTACAACGAAATTGGAGCGCCACTCCCTTGGTGCAAGTTTCAATAATAAATATAAATGTAAAATATAAAAAGTACAAAAAAACAATCGTAAGTACTCAAACAATAGTATGTACAATATATACAGGATAGCAGCATTAATATAATGACAGTATGAATAGCAGCATAATATAATGACAGTGACGGTATGGAATAGGTTCAATTGTTTTTGTGCTTATTTACTACGGTGATAGCTCTGGGAAAGAAGCTATCCCTGAATCTGTTTGTCCTGGTTTTATGTGACCTGTACCGTCGGCCTGACGGTAATAGTTCAAACAGTTGGTTGCTGGGGTGAGAGTGGTCCTTGATGATATTGCCAGCTCTGCTGAGGTACCGAGAGTTTGCAGTGACCTCCAGGCTGGGCAGAGAGCAGCCAGTGATCTTCTGGGCTGTGTTGATGACCCTCTGCAGTACTTTCCTGTCCGCAGCTGAGCACCCTGCATACCATGTTGTTATGCCGTACGTTAGGATGCTCTCTATGGTGGCTCTGTAAAATGTCACCAGCAGCCTCTCCTCCAGGTTGTTCCTCCTGAGCACTCTCAGAAAGTGGAGACGCTGCTGGGCCTTTTTAACCACCGCCGTGGTATTTGCAGTCCAGGAGAGGTCATCAGAGATCTGCACGCCCAGAAACCTCATGGAGTGTACCCTCTCCGCACAGTTCCCGTGAATGTAAAGTGGGGCTGGGTCTGCTCTGCCCTTCCTGAAGTCCAAGATAAGTTCTTTAGTTTTCGTGGTGTTCAGTTGGAGGTTGTTAACTGAACACCACTCAGTCAGTCTGTTGACCTCATCTCTGTAGTCCGACTCATCCCCCCTTGAGATGAGTCCAACCACTGTGGTGTCATCCGCGAACTTTATGATGGTGTTTGAGAGAAGCAACAACAAACAGCATCCCCAGGCACGTGTATGCTTGTGATTAAAATTTTTGGTATGATTTTGAATCTAGCCTTCACAAGGGTTGATAATTTTAGTTTCCATTGATTGTGCACAAGTGCTACATGAGCCATACATGTTAGAAGGATAACGTTTGGTCTTCCAAGGGTTTTTACTAAAAATAAATGAGTAAATATAAAATATCAAGATTTTATCCTCACTATTTTTTAATGAACTGTTTTAACCTTTATCCCTTTATTCTTTATTTTGGACTGTAGTGCCCCGAAAACTCAGGAGGAGTCCACTTGAGTGTCTTGCAGGCCTGAAGAAGGGAGATTTGCTGCTGTAAAACTGGGCTGATCACGTGAGATCTCGTGCCCAGTTTGTGACTGATGACAACCACTGGTTACCAGTTTAATTGATTTGTTGTTGTTTTTCTGCATTGCTGCTGCTGAAAGCTTTCATCAGCCCAACTCCAGGATCGCGACTGAGTGCATATATTTTATTTTTATGCTGTCTGTAATCTTTAACTTCTAGACACCTTCTGCTTAGATGCATCTGTTTGAGTAGTGACATGACTTGTAAATCTGCAACCTTGAGTTTGTCAAACTTTAACGAGGATGGGAGAGAGTTAGTGCGGGAACCATCTGGGGGAGGTGGGGGGGTTCAGCTGGTGGAGATGGTTTTGTTTGTTGGAGCATTTACTGATTCGACAGGTGGATCTTAGCCTCAATTATGGGAAATACAGACGATTATCTGTAGGTAGAAGCACCTTGAAAATGTCTAATAGCAGTAGATGTGTTAACTCTGTAAAGCGTGTTTCATACATGCCCACTTCAGATGCACGAAAACATAATTGTGGAGATTGCCAAAGTTTCTAGCCAAGAAAATGCTTTAATTTCTAGTCAGCGCCTGTTTTAGGTTTTTCTTTTTTTGTTTTTTACATAGATGTAAATAAGAGTATTTTTGTGCCTGTCTGATGACCTGTTTCAGCATCCAATAACAAAGTGGTAGCTGTAGTGCAACTGTAGTTTTTAAAGCTGATAGCACAGATATTGTGTGATAATATTAAACAAAGATTAGTCCACTTTCTGTCATCTGGATTTTTCTTAGATATTTTTTTTTTTTTTGCCTGTTTAACCATAGCGGTTATTGTTGTTCTGTTGCTGCCATTAAAAAAGAAAAATCAAATAAACATGTTGAACTTGGATTGTGCGCTTTTTTTCTTGGTAAACCAATGGATGTGTTAGCTGATTGTGTTTGACTGTGTTTGTGTTTGTAAGAGTCACTCAAAGCCAAAAGGCTTCATCAAAAGCTTAGAAGTACTGTGTAAAAGTCTTGAGCCATCCTTCATTTCTTAATATTTTTGCTAGAAAAATGGGACAAAACTGCAGTGATTTATTCAAATGTGTACAAAAATACATGAAGGAATAGTATATCCTCCTGAGAATCCCCAAACATTGATTCTGTTCATCTGGGCTTTAATCAATGGTCATGAGAATTTGTATATTAAGGATCAAGGAACTGACCTCCCAGCCCATTGTTGACTTATTTGAGCAACCCTACTAAGTCCTGATGTACTAAATGGAGGACATACAGGGTGTTCCATTGATATCTCATGTGTTTGGGTGGACTCCTTTAGCTCCAGAGAAGGGAAATCACAAAAAAGTTCAATGGGAAGATTGTTTTTTCCTCAGTTCTCAGGAGGATATAAGGCAAAAAGTTCTTAAAATTCCAACAACCCTAAAGTCAATAGTTTAGGTTTAGTTACCTTTATTCTTCAACAAAGCCTGAACTCTCTTAGGCAAGCATTTATCTAATTTCTTTAAGTAGTCTTAAGGAATAGTTCTGAGGTCTGGGCTCTGGGGAGGCCAATCCATGACCGATAGTTTTCCATTGTTTTTCAGTCCAGGTATGTTTTTTACTGCTTTAGCAGTGTTTGGGATCATTGTCCTACTGAAAGACTTACCTCCGTCAATGTACCTCCGTACATGATACGTACATGACACTGAATTTCAGTCCAGTTATTGTGCAGTTTAGCATACCTCTACCTTTTTCTCTTAAGGATGCCTTCTTGACAGCTGCTTTTCCACTGAGGCCATTTCTGATGGTTTCAGTGAACAATAGATTAGCCTTAATCCAGATGCATCACTTGGGTTCTGTATCAGGTATGTGCTGGAGTTTTTGTCTGTTTTCTAAGGACTTACGACACCTTTTTCAGCATCAAATTCAAGCACTTTTTAAGCACTTTCAATGTCCATTTTCAAGCTTTTCCAGCACATTAGCAAAAAAAAGAATGCATGTTTCACTTTGCATCACCTCAGTAACGCCATGTGAAAATTAAAACAAATCATCCTAGGTTGATTTAAATACCTTTGTTCCTCTTTTTGCTAAAACAAAGAAAAATGCAGCACACAAAAATAATGCAAAAGGAGGTTACCTTATATGCATATAGTGTATAAACTCAAAAAAAAAAACATTTCACTTAAAAATTAAGATGTGGAAATGTGAACAAATTAACTTGTTAGAGATGTCATATTCAGTAAAATTCAAGACTAAGAATGCACAAGCATCTACCTAAAATCTATTTATTTAATCTATCATCTATGATATTATTATGTACAATTATAATGTATTCTTCCTCTCCCTTAAATAAACGGGCAGCCTTAATATTACCATTATTCCCCCCTAGGTGTTGCCAAACGCACCAAGTTAATACTTGAAAAGCTGCAGCAATACACAAAAATATGACCAGTATTCTAATTACTTGGTGACAACTTTGCTTTTAGCCTTTAATTGGCTAGTTATGTAGTTCACAGCATATTCCATAAATTACCATGCCATAACTAACTGCTTTAGTAGCGCTGCCGTATTGCATCACACATAATACACATACACAACGTACACATACTCAAAAATGATTTACTAGGACTTACGCAAAAAACCCCCCATTGTGAAAAGGTGCAAATCCTTCATGCAGACTACTCAGGTGGGGGCGGGGGTCTAGTCTGTACAACGACTAGCCCAGAGAACACTGAATCACTTTCAGAAAGCCTGGACAAAGCTTTGCTCAAGACCACTTGAAAAATAAAAAAGTTTGACTAACTGGAAACAAAATACCAAATAGAAATGAGAAAGAAAAGGGGGGCGGCTCAAGACTTTTGCACAGTACAGTATAAAGGTGACAAATAGACAGCCTTTTAAAATTGTCATCTCACTAAGGTCGAGTTTCTGTTCCGTGTCACCCTCATTGATTTGAAGTACATCAAAATGAGTTAAACAAGCTGTATAAATGTCCACCAATCAAACATAACAACTCGGTTACTTTTAATGAATTCAATCAATCAAAAAGCTGTTTTGTGCATTTAAAAATCAATAACTTTACACACACAAAAAAAAGACAAACCCACACACAAGTATGCTAAACATTAAACTGACCGTGCTGCTGTCAACTGAACTGTTTATCAGTAAATGTTACTGTTTAGCTCAAAAAGGAAAATCAAACCCTAAAAAAAAAAAAAAAAACAGTTTTGATGACGTTGCAAGTATCAGACCATTTCCTTCTGAAATATAAACCATGTAACTGTATTATACAGCAATAAGTCATGAGAACCATTAATTAAAGGCACCCCGGTCCACATAGGGATAGGCCAAGAATTCTCCCAGTTTATTGCCTTGAGCGTCGTAGTGCATCATACGAAAGCATTTGTCACAGAAGAGACATGGGTCACTCGGAGCCAACTGGTCGTTGGTGGTATACCATCTAGAAAGACGAGATACGTGATCAGCCTTTAAAAAAATAAAAAATAAAAATAATAACACAAAGCTTCCGTTCTTTATGCGGCGCCCTGATGTCTCCTCACCTTCCGATGAAAACATGGCAGACAGCACACTTCTGGGTGAGGACTCTGTGCTTGTGCGTGAGCAGTGGGTACAGATTCTTGTCTAGACAGTCGTTCTTGTGGGCCAGTCTGTAATGGGTAAAGAGCAGGGAAGAAGACGACATTCTCACAGGCTCTGAGCGGTAGGAACACAGATTTGTCTCACATTCATGATATCAGGAGCTGCTTTCATGTGCGGTCGGCCTGCTTACGCCAACACTACATAAGCTCGAAGATAACTACGCATCCGTTAGTCTTGTGAGAAATGTTAAATCCCGTCTGACAATGCATCTCATTGTCAGATGGGATTGCTGCAGCTGACAAATCCACCTCCTGTACTGCAGTAGTAATCAGTTTATTACTTTACGGTTTATTAAGCACAGGGTTTGATGTTAACTCAAACCAGATAGGCATGAGTATTTCTTATTCATACCAAGCATCTTATTCATGAGGAGCAGAGATAAGCTAAAATGACCCTGTTTGGCTGCATGCTTATTTGGTTGTGTGATTATCTGGATGTACTTTACTGTGAACTCCACCAAACAAGAGCTGGAAACTATTAATACATTACCGGACTAACAGAAGATAAACATTTCGATGATTTTAGCTCGAACTTTTCAACTTTGACTTGGCCGTATTATCGACAGCTGAAATGTTCAGGTTTTAAGTTGCTCACTGGACACAAATAGAAAACTCGAGTTTATTGCACGTGTGCGTTTCATGTTTGCACAACAGCAATAAAAAGAAATAAAAATGACTTTGTTGTAATGAAAGAGCATCCATTAAAGCAAGTAAAGAATAGTTCCTGGTTGAACCTGGAATCATGGTGTGCACCAAGGTGTGTATTGTTAGGTGAACTGTTTATTCTAAACTGGCTGAAGGTGTCAACAGTTATCTGCCTCTCTGCATCTGCCTGTGATTGCCATTCACACTTTCAGCATTAATGCATGGGGTTCAACAAAAATCTTGCACTGTTTAGGAACTGTAACCTTTTTTATATGTAGGGTCTCCTGTTGGTTGAAATTTTTGCTAATAGCCAATAAATATTACTAATTCCTGTTATCCCTTGTTACAGAGCGAGACGTTAGAAAAGAACCAGGTAAATGTTAATAATCAAACTCTTTCACCTTGAGCTATTCAGCTGATATCTATCCATTTAATGTTCACAGGACACAGTGGGCTAAATCCTTCTTGATTTTATGTAGTGGTTCAGTAAGCTTCCTAAGCCTCCGTCCTGGTAGAGCCAACAGTACTGCTAGAAGCATGAAATTAAACCAGTTAATCAGTTATTTAAACTTCAGGGGGCCTAGTTTCATTATTACTGTACTAATTCATCTTAAAGACAGCTGTTATTCAACTGTTGCTGAACAGAGGTGCAGGTGTATAACGCAGTCTCTCTGTAATTTGTTTGAATTGACAGCAACACACAGAATATGACATAAATGTTATTTGAGGTTGTAATAGTTATAGTAATATATAGTAATAACCAAAACTGAGCAAGAGTTGGAGTGGGCTCTGTAAAGAAGTTGAATCGCAGAACTAGACAATGAGTAGCACTAACCTAACATCTGTGATGATGACCAGATGTTCGCAGTCGCCCTGGTGACAGTAGAGATACGGGAATCCCACTTTGACTTTCAGATCCTCCAAAAGTGTGTCCTCCATCTTGGCCTGGCTGTAGGATGGGAAGTTATGGGACTTAGCCCATTCAATTGTAGTCCTGCATCATAAAGCAAGAGGAGATAAGATGAGAAAAGATGTCTGTTATTCATCCAGAAGTTGGCAAATCCCCTTTTTATAATAGTTAAAGATTAAGTTAAACACAGCAAATGTTTAACAAACAGTATCTATGAAAGCAAAGAATAGTTTGTAGCTTAAAAAAGAAAACACAACAAAACAATTGTATTAGGGTAGAAATAAAGCTGAAATCAGAGTAAATATAATAAAGTAAAATAAGTGAAATAGAAAATAATGATAATAATAGAAAGATTTTAAAAAGTGAGCCGAGTTAAAAATTTAAATATAATATTTGGCGTATATTTTTTACATGAGTTCCATGGTTATTTCACAGAATGATACATAATTTTGCACAAGAGCGCTTAAGTCAGTGATGGATTTATTAAAAGCACAGCAAATATCAGATGACGAGTCCTTTCAGTACCTCACCACAACAGATTAGCCTGAAAAAGAAATACCAGGGGAAAGATACACTTCTTAATATAAATTATGCAAAACTTTGTGGATTTTTAATGGATTTCTAACATAAAACAAAAAACATTTGGAAAATCTCAGTCTAATTCCATTCTAACTGTAAAACTGTGCTTTTTACAGGCCCCCAAATCTGCTGTCAGCAAGCCGACATTCAAATATCTATATTCGATGTTAACTTGAACTACACTCCTGAGTAAATATTCACAGAGCCAACAAACAAAACTGAAGGACCGAGCTTAAAAAGTTTTCTAATTTAAAAATTATACCAGAAAAAAATGTTCCTGATTGGATCTTGGGAGGAGGCACAAATCAAGAAGGACCTATTAAGTAGAACTATCCTCTGTCAGATCTGAGATGATCAGCTGGGAAGTTGCTGTTGGGCAATGCGATAAAGTGCTTAGTGTGTGCTGAGGTGTAGATCACAACGCTTTGTGACCTTAAACTAAAGTAGATCTACAGTTAGCTTCTGCTCTTTAACAAGCTTCATGAGAATGCTACACAACAGACCAACATGCACTTTAAAGGGCTGAGCATGTCTGGAGATTACGTCCTCATCGATTACTTCAACTGGATTTATGTCTCTAGGAAACAGATGACTGTATCGATACGACTGTAGGTTGCAATCCAATGAATAAAGACACAAAAAATATCAAATCCGCTAAAACTGTTGTCTTTATTTACTGTGACCGGTCTACGTTTTATAAATGTGAACAGTTTGCAACGGTCAGACTAAGTACACTCTTCAAGCTTCTATCTTTATCTGCTTTCATAAGCTGCAGATATCACAGTGATTATTTGAGCGTTTCAAGTTATTTAACAAATCATTAAATAGAACTCTTGAATAGACCTGGTATTCATAGAAATCCTGCCCAACATTTAGATATTTTATTCCATTTCATTTTACTAACCTTTCCACGGCTCTCAGCTCCAAGCCCAGGTCACTCCTTAGACACAGTTTGCAAACTGCTGAGCACTGTAGAGTTATTAAACATTACTTAAACAGATCTAATAACTTTATTGTTTGGAATTCTTTCCAGACATGTAGGTCCATAAGGTTTTGGGCAGTAACCTAATTTTTGGTATTTTTGCCTCTGCACCAATGCACAATGTGAGCGAAGTGCAGACTTTCAGCTTTAACTCAAGGAGCTGAATAAATATATTCTATTAACTATTTAGGAATTACAGCAATTTTTATACAAAGTCTCTCATTTTCAAAGGCTCAAGAGTAATTTTGAATTTTGGACCTAAAACTGTACTTTAAGACTTTAACCGTTTTTACAATTTACTCAAATAAAAACTGAGAACAAATTTAAGGTGGCACAGAAGAAGTTAGCATTGATTCCCGCTGTGTGTGTGGAGGTTTTACTTCTGCCTGTGCAGGTTCTTTGTCTTCCTCCCACAGTCCAAATAGAGGCATGTTAGGTTAAAATGGCTATTCTGGTTAAGTGTCAGCGGTCGTTTGTGTCTCTGTCTTAGTGACAGACTGTCAACCCTGTCCTCTCACCCTATGAAAGCTGGCTGCCAACCTCCCGCAACCTCGATTTGGACAAGAAAATGGTTGACTGGACATACAGACGAATGAATAATTGGAAAAAACAATCCAATCTAGCGATTGCTTGCATATATGCCTGCAAGTGTTTTGAAATGAAAGCCTTGTTAAGAAGTTAAGGGTTTTCAGCCACTGTGGAGTCAGGACTGTTAATATGAAATGATTGCGCTAAATTTGTTCAAGTTAAGCACCTTGAGGGGGCCATGTCAGGGAAGCTTGCGTGTTAAACTATGATACATTTTTTCCTAGGTCAGCTTTATTACGTTTGCAATTCATTCACTCGTGTTGCATTTCATTTTCAGAGGAGACACATGAGTGCAGTTGATAACTGTTTTGACTGGCAGCCCTGTGCAGGTGAAATAAAAAGATGTTCTACTCTCCAAATAAGAGCAGATTGCAATAAATAATAAACTCAATGATCTCTCTTTAAACTGCCTATTGAGTGAGTCATTGCTTGCTTTGTCACAATCAACCCAAGACAAAAGTCAAAGCAACATGAACAAATGAAAATGTCAGAGCTAGTCTTGTTTACAATTACTTGACCACTTTCTTTGGTCAAATAAATAAATAAATATGGTAAAATGGCAAATGGCCTGTATTTGTATAGCGCTTTACTAGTCCCTAAGGACCCCAAAGCGCTTTACACAACCAGTCATCCACCCATTCACCCACACATTCACACACTGGTGATAGCAAGCTACATTGTAGCCACAGCCACCCTGGGGTGCACTGACAGAGGCGAGGCTGCCGGCCACCGGACCCTCTGACCACCACCAGTAGGCAACGGGTGAAGCTTCTTGCCCAAGGACACAACGACCGAGACTGTCGGAACCGCGGCTCGAACCGGCAACCTTCCGATTACCAAGCGGCCTCCCAACTCTTGAGCCACGATCGCCCGAATAAATAAAATAAGAGGCCCATTTTTAATACCAGCCTTCTACAGATTTAGGCCTGCTGCCTTCAACTGTTGTAAAGGTCCTGGTTAAAAAATGCATAATCTTTAAAGCTTCCTAAAGAAGGAGGTACTTACGAGCTGATGTCCTGGCACTCAGGAAACCGCATGTCATTGTAGAAAACTCCTTCAAAGAAGAAGAAAGCTGACTTGTAATGATCCTGAAAAAGAGCACATAAAATATTTTTCTCTAGCTTACAACAGATGCATTTTTAAATATATACATACATGTATGAGAGTCCAGTCACACTAAATGTACAGAAACAGTTACATTTAGATACGAAGAACAGCAATATTATTCTGTTCGGGTCCTGTATTTACCTTGCTGATGAATTCTGGAGCTACGTCAGGCGTGTTGCTGAACTCTCCACACACTTGCAAGTCACTGACGCAGCAAACAGCATCCCTGAGCTCTGCCAAGCTGTGGGAACCCGTCATCAGGAGAGTCATGTGGGGTCTGATGTAGTTAAACTGCAGGAAATGCGCCATTAAATATAGTATTCAACTACAACACACAACACAGTGGCTTTAAAAAAAAAAAAAAAACAGTTTTATGACAAAAGAAACAAAAACAAAAAATGTAACCCTTACTTTGTCGAACACAGCTGGGTAGTAGACATTGATGGTTAGAATGATCTCTCCTTCGGGAACCATGTCAGTCACCGTTTCTGGTTTCCTGCCAATGGTTAGGCGCTCCTGAAAAATAAGAGAGAGAACCAAGCCTCACGTTTAGATACAAGATGAAAGAGAAAACTAAAAATGTCTGGGAACCTGTCAAGAAGCCCCAGGGGATAATAATAAACACCTACTTTAGAGCGAACAGTAAATGCAAAGGTTAATTATGTAATCTCAGTCCCTAACTAAATTCACCCACCAGTTCATCTGCATAGAGGTCATGTCTGTTCTTTTTAATCTTTTTAAGAGAAGCTCTGTGGTCTTGCCTCTTCTTTCTTTGCCTGTATTAAAAAGAAAAGAAGAAGCAAGTCACATTTAAAATTGCATTACGATACTGATCAATCGCATTTTTCATTTGTATGAACTGAAGTAAGGTCATACACTAGTGTTCTTAATGTGGGATCTGGAGGTACAACTTCTGTGTCAGGCTGCTGATCTTCAGGATGACATCGAAGCGAATCAACACTTCAAAAGAAAGAAAAAAAACAAAGTCATTTGACTGTCTTTGGTAACAAGAACAGATCATCTTCACAGAGTTATCAGGTGAGAGTCATGCGAGTATCAGAATCGACAGGACTTTTTTTCTTTGACGTTTTGTTTCATAACGGCCATCATTTTACTTGCAGCTCAATTCTTGTTCCGGAGTTTGCACTAATTGACGAGCCTACTGTGAAACTCCTGGACTGAAATCAACGTTTGAAATAATCATTTATTTGAAAAGCAACCTTCCAGTGACCACAAACGTCATGAGACACAAAAAATAAACATCACCCACTGTCATTAATAAATGTCATTTTAGTCACCAAAAAAAAGGATAACAGCTGATAAATCGGCCCATCTCTGTTTAGTTTACAGACTGTGGAATGAGTTTATATTTTCACACTGTTAAAGCTGGCATTCATTTCTTTAAAGAAGAACTAATAACGTTTTGTTAACTGGATAAAAAACAAAAAATAAAACATCATTTAGTTTTTATGGAAATTATAATAAAGATTTTACAAACTATACAACTAATCAGGGAAACATGGATCTATTTATAATTACAACTGACTTAACCCCATAACCTAAAAAGCTTTAGTTTTAATTGACATTTTTACACGACTTACTTGAACGTAACATGGACGTTGTTCTATATTTCAGTGTCTTTACGCCAACCTTTGCAGTTGTTTTCCCTCTATGTTTGACCACATGGTGGTTTTTGTTGTATTTTACGGTAGTTTATGTTTCTGCCGCACATTGGGACACCCTGTAACTCTTAATTCATAGTTATATAAGTAAGTGTTACAGACCTCTTCCACGTTTGGTGTGTTTACTACCAGTTTTGGGACAAACTAGATTCAGCTATCAGCTATTACACCTCATTATGTAATTTAACTAGTATTCTTAATATCAGTTTACCATTACAATTACTGCAACTGAACTTAATTACCATTAACATATTATTATGGTGCACATGCCTGGTCTAAATGTTTATCAAATGTTGATCTCGACTACCTGCACACAGTCTTAAGTTCAGCCATGGTTTCCGCACCGACCCCCATCTCTTCGGCAAAGTTAGCAAGAAATGCGTCCTCATCCGCCTCCTCATACGAGTAGTCGCTTGGCTTCAGTCTGCCCAGCCACTCCTTTTTAAAAGAGCCTATATGAAATGGTTTTGTATTAACATCGGGATATTCGTACTCCGGGACGTTCACGTTTGCATCTGTCGTCTGCTCGGACGCCGCCATGTTTCCCAGAACCCAAAAGTGCGCCGAGAATCTTGGGATATGTAGTTTCAGCGCCACAGTGCCGTTTAGACCTTGTATGATTAGGCAAACGGGAAAAATATTGAACAAAAGAAAACCAACAAACAGCTTTCCAAACATCTGTTTCATATATTATATAGTACTGTGCAAAATTCTTGAGCCACCCCTCATTAATTTGTGTGTTGCGTCCGAGGAGCCAGACTTTGTTGTAATTATTAAAAGTGATCTTCAGCATTAGTCCTCCAGGGTTTGGACACTGGTGGTAAAGGCTCTAAATACTACATTTTTGGTTCAATTTTTGTCTCATATACTGTATTTCCATGTGTTTGTGCATGTTTCAGCAAATTGCTGCACCTCTGTCCTACATCACAATATAAAGCCTCAAGGGGTAGCTCAAGACTTCTGCACCCTTCTGTATCTACATCTATTGTACTTGCTTTTTTCCCCCCTCTAATGTATTTTTTATTTATTTTTTTTACATGGTATTACAGTCCTGTTGTGGACAAGAATGTCAGTACAACAAAACATTGAGGAAAGGCTAAAGCTAAATTTGTATTAAAACAGACTATTTACGTTAAATGACAATAGTGAATGAGGCTATTTAGGCCTCCTTTCTTTCTTTCTTACTAAATCATCCATGAACTGCTCTTCTAGTATGCTGTAATACCTCATTAGATTGCTTCGCTGAAGCTTGAATGAATGTGTGTGAAGTAGTCTGGCTTAAGAGTCAAGGAAGCTGGTTAGTAAGCAGACTCAGGAAACATTTTAAGTTCCCAAAGATAAGCAGTTTATTTACAGTTACCTCCATAACGTGGAACTTAAACCAAACCATCCCAAACTAACGCACGATAACTAAAAACCAAAAATGACACGAACTGCGCAACAGCGCTCACCTTTCCTCCCTCATCTGAACCAACATGAGACTGACTATATATAGGACTGTCAATTCACCTTCAGTTTGTCTAGCCTGTACCACTAGCTTAAGCAGCTGAATCTAAAACACAACACAAATAGCAGAGAATCACAAAAGGCTCACTGCTCTCCTGATTAACCCATTTAAACAGTTAAATGGCTCTATATAAGAAAATATTCTCGACAAATCACTCCATAATCCAAGAGACAAGCAAAAGAAAACATTGCTATGGAAAAAAAAAACCCTCCTCTTGGTTTAGCCTGACATCATCAGCACTTTAAAAGTCAGGGACTGCTGGGCAGACCCTTTTCCCCACACCTTTCCTATAGTGTAAGACCTAACGCAAAACAAAGAAAAAATGGTAAGTATGAACAAATGGGTTAAATCTGCTACATAATAAAATATAAAGCAATATATTATTGAATATTTGTTTTAATCTGCTGACTGTTTGATTCTGACTGCAACGTAATGCTTGGGGGGGAAACAAACGGTATAGTAAGTAAAGCAATGTTACTTTGGCCATAGCTAAGCATAGCAAATGTACATGTAGAGAATGTGCTTTGGTATAAAATGTTGACACTTATTAGAAAAGTGGTGAGTAGAAAAGTCTCCTGACAGCTCACTCACTTTGTCACAGTGTAGCGCAGCATGAGAAATTAGGAGAAAAAAAGGAAGTGATTTAGCTATGCAGGGACGTCACATGTATGCAGATAATCAGAAATTGTAACCCGTTCCAAGTAAAACACCCTGCGTACCGCCACAGCGCATTTACGCCACATCAGCTGCATGGGGAACAGCTGGAGGGATTGCCCCTCGATGACAGAATAGTCTTTTGTATGGGAAAATGTTTTCCTCGGGTTCTCCGCCTCCCATTCCCATGCACTTTGTACAGTTTTGAGATAAGTTGTACTTGACTATCTCCTTTTCATCTTTTATTTGGGTTGCCTTTTTCGCTCAGATTCATTTATCTATTATCGCTCATCTATTGTTATATAACAAAGGCAAACTGGGGCTGATTGTCAGGGCAAAAGTTGAGACATTCACTCGCTGAATGTCCAGGAAAATATAGCAGTACATTTAATGTAAAATGTCTAATGTCACGCCTTTCAGTGTAGGAAGAGAAGTGCTTTTAAGGAGAAAAATTAAAGATCTCGGCATTGCAATGCTTTGAGGCAAATTTGTGGGCTGGTCCTAAAAATCCAGGCCACACCCAACTTCTTACCTTATAAATGGCAAACTACCGTTAGTCTGCGCTTGGAGTCAGTGTCAAGACTTGTTGACTTGTTGCTACAGGGAAAAATATCAGACCTTTTATTTTTCAGTGACTTGGTTTAACTGCTTTTTATTTAACTCAAGCATCAAATGGAGGGTGAAGACAATTCACTACAACAGGTAGGTTCCCTCACATTCTCTAAAGTAATGTAATGAAAGAGGCAAGCTTTTAAAGGTGAGTGAATTTTAATGGTTGTTTCTGGCTTAAGTGCTTTTATTATAACTTTTGTTTTGCATGTTACTTTGAAATATTAAAGTTACATGATTTCAAAATAATAACACCCAGTAAACATAGTACCAAAAAGCCTTGAAGAAAACTCTGGATAGTTTCATTTGTTTAAGATGCTGTGGCAAAGGGCTTTACTGTGCAGGTTAATCAACACACTGAATATCAGCTCAGTGAGAACTGAAATGAATAAAAAAAAAAAAGCTAACTTACACATTTTGGCAGCTTTGATTTCAAGTGTCTCTGCTTGTTTTCAGGTGGGTTTGAAGCAGCCCAATGAGGATGCAATGTAAGTGACATCATGCGATGAATATGCTTATTGTAAGAGTTCTAATGCATTTATCCTTCATATTTCAGAGTTATGGAACAAAATTCTTTAGACTGGCTCCATCATTTGGTTTTTGTTATTTTGAATATTCATTTTTGACTCTTTGAAAAAAAATGTATTATTATTATTATTCAGATTGCCTGAAGAATTGCCTAAAATGGGTTTGGAGACAGCATTGAAAGAATGCTTCACTGCCCTCAATTTCTTCCTGAACAACAGGTTTGCCGATGCACTGGCTCTTTTAAAACCCTGGTAAGTCACTGTTGCTCTAACAAACTGACTATGTCCCCTTTAATTTGTTCATGTATTGGAACTTTATGACGGTATTTGGATACAGGTTGTATTTTTACTGTGGATTTGCAAAAAAATCCCCAAATTTTGCTGCCTTCCTATCCTCTAGGAAGAGTGAAAGCATGTACCATGCAATGGGCTACAGTAGCATTCTGGTGATGCAGGCCGCTGTGACTTTTGATGCAAAGGACATGGATGCTGCCATGACATCACTGAGAGAAGCCTTGCAGGTCTGCCAGAGGTATCCCAATAATTAGAATGACCATTTGATAAGGTGTAAAGTTTTAGGATCTTTGGGTTGTTAAAAATCAGTTTCTTAACAACTTTAGATTTCGGAAGAAAACGGGACTAATGGAAAGCTTGGCTAACCTTTGGTACAGACAACCAGCTGACAATCTGACAGAAGGCGAGTGAATTACTGTATCTGCTGACTTTACAGCTTGGGGAATTAATGAATTTGATCAACATGGTGAAACATGACATTTTAATGGCTGTGTCACCTTATCTGCCATTTATTAAACACACAAACAAAACAAGACCTTTGTAATTTTTTTTTTCCCACACATAACATGATGTTGCATTTCTCATTATCAGAAGAGATGCATGCAGAGCTGTGCTATGCTGAAGTCCTGCTGCAGAAAGCTGCCCTCACGTTCTTGGATGAAAGCATAATAGGCTTCATCAAAGGAGGGATGAAAATTCGACACAGTTATCAGCTTTACAAGTAAGAGGTTTGGAGGCGGTGTTTATAATAGAAATGGCCACCAAAAACATTTTTATAATTTTTTTTTTTTTAAAAGAGATCTCTTATTATTTGAATTAATGTAAATATGTTTTTCCAAACCAGGGATTGCCAGGCCATGGAAAAAGTCACAAAGGATGAGGAAAAACAGAGAAGCACACACATTCATTTTAGGGGTGGGGTCAGCATGGGAATTGGATCATTCAATCTGGTGAAAAAATAAGATTTTTTCCAAAATATTACAAATAGTTTTATTTAATATATTTAGTAACAATGTTATATTATTTTTGGTTTATATTTGTTACCAGATGCTGTCTCTGCTTCCATCCAGAGTCCTTAGACTGATGGAGTTTTTGGGCTTCTCTGGAGACAGGGTAGGTGAGACCACATACATACCAACAGAACTCAATAAGTGTGGACAGCAAGTGGAAGTGGGTCTGGAGAAGTAGAGTTATGCCATAGAGAAAAGAGGAATGAAAGTTGGTAGAGACAGAATACATGTGTGAAAGAGAGGGAGGCAGGCGGAAAGGTGAAGCTGTAGTGAAGGTAGACAAGTTTAATGGATGTAGTGAAGGAGGACATGCAGAGGGTTGGTGTGACAGAAGAAGCTGGGGATGGGGTGAGACGGAGGCCAGTGATCTGTGTTGACGAGTCCAAATGGGAGCGCCCCAAAGAAGTTGTCCTGTCCTTAATATTTTGTCAGTTAAAAGAACTGAACTGTCTCGCAGGAAGTGGGTTTGTCAGAGTTGAGAGAGGGAGCAACTACCAACAACCTGCGCTCCATCCTCAGCACCCTCACTCTGCTGATGTTTCAGCTCTACATCACAGTGATACTTGGTGAGCACACTGTAGGCTGGGGCTGTTGCTTCTCCTAAATTCAAAAATCGTGTCTAATCTTAAATAATACCAAAGTCATCATTCATTTGACTTTAATTAATGTGAAAATGATTATTTAAGGGACTGCTGATGTAAACCTAAGTGAATGTGAGGCTCTGCTGAAACCCTACTGTGAAAAGTTTCCTAATGTAAGTTGTGGGTGTACCTTACTACTTGTGCAAATATTAAGCTTTTAATGCCTTTTAGTGTAAAAACTCTGACATTTTTCCTTTATAGGGGGCTTTAATGCATTTCTTCAGTGCAAGGATTGCTGTCCTCAAAGGAAACTTCACATTTGTAAGTACTCATGATGTCTAATGTATGTATTTATAGAACTTTCTCTCATGTAGTTATTGCTCTGTGTAGGCCCAAGAGAAGTTCTTGGCATGTATTGCATCGCAGGAAGAGTGGCGTCAGATTCACCACCTGTGCTACTGGGAGCTGATGTGGGTCTACTCCTTTGAACAAAACTGGTTTGAGGCCTATCGATACGCCAACCTGCTCAGCAAGGAGAACAAGTGGTCCCAGGTATCTAATGTGACAAAATCTCTTTAACCCTGTAATCACTTTACTGATTCTTTTCTCTATTGAAACCTTTCTGTTGCTTTCTTTTCCCCATTTCTAGGCAGTCTATGTATTTCAGAAAGCTGCCATCTTGAGCATGATGCCAGAGGAAGAAGTGAACAAGTTCAATGAAAATGTGGTGGAATTATTCAGGTGTGCAATATACACTACATATACACTAACGCTCCTTCATGCATCTAGGATGCAGCAGTCTGTCACTGAAGGAGCTCTGCAGCTCAGCAACATTTACATGCATGGGGTGGGAGACTCTGTCCATCAGAAGTTATTTTGGCCAGAGTCCTTCTGTCTCCCACCACCTGCACTAGGTCCAGGGTGCATCCCAGAACAGAGCTGGCCTTTCTGATGTATACTAACAGTACTATTTAGTTTGTATCAATAAAGTCACTGTGAAATGTGGTTTGAAGGCAGGTGGAGGGCCTCAGGCTGAGATTTGCTGGGAAGTCGATTCCAACGGAGAAGTTTGCAGCGAAGAAGGCCCAGAGATACTCCTCTTCCACCCCCGTGAAACTTGTCGTTCCTGCTTTGGTGAGGACACGTTCTCTCAGTGAACTGATGTGTTTTTTATTTTTGCATTTGTAAGCAACAATCATCTGTTACCGCAGGAAATGATGTATGTGTGGAATGGCTTCACAATAGTAGGCAAAAGACCCGAGCTGACTGAAGGAATCCTGTCAACTTTAGAGAAAGCAGAAGAGCAGCTCAGAAATGATCCAAGTGAGGAAAATTTTCTAATCAGTGGGTGTTTTTTAATACTGACACAAGGCTTACAGTTTACTGTGTGATGTGCAGACCCATCAGAGTACCACACGGGCGATGAGTGCGTTGTCCAGCTGCTGAAGGGTCTGTGCTTAAGAAGTCTGGGACGGCTGGTCCAAGCTGAGATCTGCTTCAATCATGTCATCTCCAGGTGAGCTTGTCTTGATGTCACTGCAATACACCAGAAGCATTCGAGTGAGACTCTACTAAAAGTCCTCAGCCGAAACTTTTACTTCAACAATCCCTTCAATAGACTACTTTTCCAAGAGCTGATCTGTTTAATGTCCCACTTAGGGTCTTCTGCAATCAATCAGCACTGGGGATGAATCAGAGGGGAGAGCAGGTTAATAAGGATGACAGAAAATCAATGGTAGATGTGCTGATGCGTCAATGCATAAATAACAGGCATATTATTTACATTTTTTAACTCCTCATTGACCTTTTAACAA
>NW_024582518.1:1466103-1467382 GCF_018398535.1 Haplochromis burtoni | reverse complement strand
GAATTTATTTAATATTAATTTCCAGTATCAGCAGATGTTTGCTGGAGCCACAACTATAAAAGCTGCTGGTCATGATATCGGTTTGGTTATCTGAGAGGGAAACATGAAGATGAAACCAGGAGATGTCCTTACTGAATCATCAGAGCTGATGGAGAAACAGGTTTACCTTTTAGGTCACACGAATGAGTTGAAGGGAAGTTATGAACTGTTTCTGAGAGACAGAAAAGGATCCTGGTGTTATTTAAGTAGCTGACAGCTGGTAAATGTGCAGGGGCGGGTCTAGCAAAGTGTTGCCAGGGGGGCCATGTAGGGCATTAACAGGGAAAGGGGGGCACAAAGAAATACTTTTCTTTGTTATGTCATTTAAAAACTTTGAATAAATAATCTTAATAATCTGAATCTTACAACAAACATTTTCATCTGATGTAAAATGTATAGAAATCATTATTGTACATAGTAATTTTTTTGAGGCTCCCAACATAATTTCTTCAGAAGTAAGTACTGTAAATGATGCCAGTATTTTCCCACATTTTCTAGATGCTGTACCAGTACTGTGTGTAAAATGCCATCAAAAAGTCAATTAAGTTTTATTCTTTCTCACCTGTCTTTCTGTCTCCTTTCACTTTTTAAAGGTTGCCATGTTAGAAAAAATATTTTGCCCTGCCATGCTGTTTATTGATGTGGTAAATGAATGGTTTATGAAAATATATCTAAATCTGTCATCAGTAATCAGTAATGATCATGTCTCACCTCTAGTCCCCTCTGTCTTAATTTCAGGTTTTCACCATGTGTTCTAGATAGTTTAGGAGGTTAACTCGACCAAGCAGTCTACTTTTGGGTACAGTTTAGAATATCAGAATAGGGAGGATGGTGTAGGTTTAAGTTTATTAGATTGATACATATGTACCAACAAGACAGTGTACATCACTGTGACAACAGCGTTTGTTTTCATTCAAAGGCTTTATGGTTTTTCCTATAATACCTGGTGGGCCGGTCTCTAGTCAAAATGCCCGGGCCGATTTTTTTTTTTGTCCCAGTCCAGCCCTGGCTGTTACCATCAACTTTTCCAGGTGTTGCGGCAAGAAGTAATTATTTTAACAACTATAAATAACTTGTTGGTCTATAAAATGTGAAACGAACAAACAACATTCCTGTCACAAGGTAAAAGTTTCAGTATCAGTTTTCTGGAAAAGTGACTTTTATATAACCTTCATTTATCCAGGTAAAAAGTCTCAGTGACATTAAAATTGTCTTCTTTTTTTTTTTTTTTTTTTTTTTT
>NW_024582518.1:1460069-1466083 GCF_018398535.1 Haplochromis burtoni | reverse complement strand
TGTGAACAATCCTTTCTTAAAAGCATAAAATGACATTGTAGTTGTTTGTCGGCTGATCAACACGAAACCTTTTTCCCATGATTATTTTTCTTCGTCTACAATGTAATTTTTGTCGCTTTTTCACTCTTTTTTTTTTTTTTTTTTTTTAAAAGAGTGACCTGACCAGGAGGGCAGCAGAAATTGCAACAAATATAACAACAGTTCTATCAGGATTTTTTGTGACCAATGGATCTGCACTGATTATACTGTAGATACAATAACACAGAATCTTAAAGATACAAAACAGGTAATTTCTTTATTATACATATAACCCCTTTGTACAGCCTCTTTACTGAAGCCTATTTACCTTTATAAGTAAAGACATTACACATAAAAAAATAGAGAAATACTGGAAATCACTTTATCCTGAAACAAGAGCAGATATTATAGAGCCGAAACAAACGGTAACGTTTCCAAAGACTGACAATTAAAGCAGGAAACAAAGGAAACTTAAAGTTTCTTCAGCACGAAGAATTTCCACTCGGCACCTGACACTAAACACTAATACACAGGTGAGCTGCTTCCTGAAAGAAGGTTGGACTTCACCTGAAGCAGGTGGGAGGGGTTCAGCAGGAGTTACAGTCTAGTACAGGTGCGTCAAAAATTATTTTACATGGCGGGCCACATAAAGCCCACTTTGATCTTAAATGGACTGATTCTTATATAGTGCTTTTCTACTCTCCTGGAGTACTCTATACAACACGCCACATTAACCCATACACACCAGCACTCTATGCTTTATCAGCGCTTTACCTAACTTATACACATTCATACGCCGACGGATGCATCGGAGAGCAAGTGAGGGTTAGTATCTTGCCCAAGGATATTTAGCATGCAGACTGGGGGAAATCCAGGAATCGAACCACCAACCTTCCAATCAGCAAATGACCTGCTCTACCTTCTGAGCTACAGCCACCCCAACAAACAACCAAACAGGCCAGACCAGTGAAACTCTTCCTTCTATCAGTGTAAAGAAGTCACATACTTATCTGTTTTTCTACATGATGAAGAAAAAAGCTGCTGTGACAAAGAAAGATCTCTCGGCACCACTCCTTTTTAAATTGTAAGGGGGGTGTGTGTTTCCAATTTTGTTTTAACTGTAGTTGTAAAACACTGAAATTTCTATAGTAAAATGTAAAAAAATAGAAACTTTGTCATTTAACTCATTCACTGCCATTGACGTCTATAGCCGTCAATGGCAGTGAATGAGTCAATGGGTTTAACTCATTCACTGCCAATGGCTGGCAGTGAATGAGTTAATTTTTTATTGCATAATTACTTTATCTAGTATAAATTTCTATAAGGAGGTTTTTTTATTGGTAGGAAAATGTCTGAAAATAAAAACTGCTATCACTTTGGCCAGCTCCGAAAAATTTTGCAGTCTCCTATATCATTGAAATGCAGAGCAGTCAGATGCTGTTCATTCTCTTTTCTAAAACTGTAAATTTAATGAAATTTTGTGCCTTATGTTTGACACACCTGATCTATATTTATTTCTAATTTAAATTAATGATACATTTAAATTAATCGTTTAATGACATATGTAATTAATTCATATTGGCACTCTTGACCCTGCAGCTGTGTTCATGAATTTATTTTATCTGTCAACCTCACCCATCAAAGTCATGGGACGGGGTTAATGCTGATCAAGTGAAAACCATTGCTTTTGGCTGCTGGCCATTCTTTTAGTGGGCGTTTCACAGTATCAAGTAGGTGTTTGAACATGTGTATACCCAAACTATACTTAATGTTTGTGTGTCACCATCTGCATGTTTTGTTTTTTTTTTTAAATATGTTTTTACCTGAGAATTTAGTGGAGTAATATTCAAGTATCTGGTCATTTTGTGAAGATAGAGCCTATTATCAAAAGTGCTCCGACATTTACAGAGATGTCCGTTCCTGCTGCCACCTCACCTCCCAAATTGTGACAGATTGGTCAGAGTTTCTATACCGATGAGAGCATGGTCCCGGCACACCACTTACTTACTTTTTATTTTCTGATGTTAACATATGTTATACTTGTTACTTGTGTATCTTTATACACATCTTTAAGGAGGAAAGGGATAAAGATACTCAAGACTGGTGTCTTCAGTCTGCACAAGAAATTATTAAATTGTTAAATCTGTTTTTTCTATATTTATTTGACTGCAAACTAAACACAAGTTGTCTGTTAGAAGTTTTAGGAGTCTTTATGTGACAGGTGATTATTAGAACAAAAATAAAATCCAATTAACACCTCGTCTTTGTGTTGTTGTTTTTTTTTTTGGTTTTTTTTTTTGGTTCAATAAACAGCTGGACGTATACAAATCTTTTTTAAAAGAGAATAAGTCATGTAGTAACTGTTAACTTTAACTGTGTAAGGCTTGTTAGACACTATGAAACACATACAGATTTCTGGATGGCAGACTATTTTCACTGTGAATATTATTCATAAGGTAAAAAAGCAGTCCAGCCTGTTTCACAGCCCTGTGCCATGAGGCAAGGTCAGGATTTCCAGGATATCTGGAATCACTGACCCTAACACTGGGACCAGGATAAACGTGCACACGAAGCAGGTTATCAACTCACTAAGCTTACTCTGCAGCCTGTTCACACCTACAGGCCAGTGGACACTCTTTCAAGGATGAGGATGTTCTCATCCAGGACAGGGAGGAACGCTGGCTTGAGCACGGAGTCAAGGAGGCCATTTACGTGAAAAGGGAAAGACCATCTCTGAATCAAGGGGGGGGGGGGCTCTGTGAATGGTACTCAAGGCTATTGATCAAGGGTCAATCATCAGTGTTTGCTCGATGGTCATGATAATTTGCATAATAATTATTAAGAAAAAAAAAAGAATAAACAATTAAAAAAACAGATGATGTAATCATTTCTGGAGTAGGCTGAGTCTTCAGTAACCACAAACAGCATCAACATACTGGTTTGAGACATTTCTGCTCCTGGTGGAAATACTCTTTCTGGTTCCCACAATATCATCTGTTCATAACAATTGATTGTCTAGGGTCTACCTGTCTTGACTTTCTGTGTACATTAACCAATCAGATGTTGGGGTCTGTTGTCAAGCTGCAGTAGCAGCATTAACCCCGCCAGGAGGGCCCTTGAGATAAAAACATGAGCCAGACATCGGGTCTAAATTACTTCGCTTTTTCAATAATCACATTAACATTCTGTTTTTACCACACACAATAAAATGTGTTTACTGCTTGGTTGTGGCAGCCTTTGTCTCTTAGAACTGTCTGGAGAGGCGGTGGCCATAGTGCCATGTAAAACTATTTTTTAATTTTGAAACTGTTTGATAATAAATTATGAAAACTTTTAATATGAGCATATTTATCTTCTCTTACAAAAAGAACACATCAGTGAGAATAAAATACAAAAATTGAAAAAAAAAACCTAATTTATCATGAAAGTTGGAAATGGATCACCTGTATGTAATAGATCTGTTTTTCTAGCATTTGTTTTAACAGCATAAATATTTTCTGTATGGTTTCACAGTATGTGAGTAACTGGTTAAAGTAGGGATGGCGTCAGTTGATGCAGCAAACAATATTTTCTGTTGAAAGTAGAAAAAAAACACTAGACAACAGATGAAGTCAGAGCTGAAAACTCCCTGAAAGCAGAGGCGGCTTTTACTGAAATATTTTAATGAGTTTACAGCACTGTATGCAGTCTGCTCTCGGTCTGCTGATAGTGTATGGAGCTCAGTCTGTTTTTCTCACTTTCCCCTCATCTACACGCCAGTAATCATTCAAATAAGATATCTGATCCTCTTTAATTATTTAATTACACTTTTAGTGGAAAAGAAATTGGCTGCATGAGCGACACCTGCTCCCATGAGCTTAGTTATAAAAGATCCCTTCTTTCCACAGTGGCCCCATTTTCTCACCGCCCTGATTCTGACACCAGCTTCCTAAATCAGTTAAGTATTTCACCTGATCACCCTCTATGTTGCAGCCTATGAGCCAGCCTATGAGGTTGTGACACAAGGGTTGTTTCAGTGAATAATGACAGTGCAGTGATGTTAGTGCTGAGCTGTGACATGGAGAAGAGTCATCTCACCTCTGAGCTTTGGTCTGGCTCTCTCTGGCTCTTTTAGAGGGAGGGACTCTGTCCTCACACTGATCCATGCTGCTGAATTCACATCCACATCAGCTCACACACACTTTCTATCTTCACCTGCAGAGGAAACACAAATTATTCATGTGCACATCAACTGAAATCAGGGCCGGCCCGTGGCATAGGCCGTATAGGCAAATGCTAAGGGCGCCGTCCATCAGGGGGCGCCACGCCAGTGCCACAAATGTTGAAAAAAAAAAAGAAAAAAGTTGGTACTATTATTTCTAAATACAAAAAATAATCCCACGTTAATTAAAATGCAAAGTAAAGCTTATTTAATAGAAATATTATTTGTTACAACATTACACTACACTGCTGGTGTAGGGGGCGCCACCTAAAATCTTGCCTAGGGCGCCAGATTGGTTAGGGCCGTTTCTGACTGAAATCCTCCTTTCCATCATGTGTGCTGTCCAAATATCAGCTGCTTCTTTTCTGCTTCATCTCAGTTTCAGCTGAAAGCAGTCAGACAGCAGTGTGAGGCAGAGGAAGCTGCCATCAGCAGCTCTACTTCTACTATCAGTCCGCTAGATGGAGCCATGAAACCACAACAACAGATTTAATGTTTTTCTTTTCGTCACACATATAATTAAATGAAACTCTTTAGATTTTGGACTGTTGGCCAGACTAAACAAAGAACCTCAATACCTGTGGCTTTAGCCATTTAAAAACTATTTTATGAGATAACTGCTACTTTAATCATACTTTATTATTATAATAAATATAATCATTATAATTATAATAAATTATAATCATACATTATTTAAAATAAATTTTATTAAATACATTTATTGTATTTTATTCTGTGCATTCTTCTGTGCTTCTAGTTGCCACATTTCTCCATCATTCTACTGCCCATAGTTCAGGATCTTCTGGATGCTGATCTCCATGACAAGGTTTCGTTTTATTGCTGCACACTTCACTGCTCAAGTTTGCGTCAGTCCTCATTTCCACTTGTTCTTCCTCCTGCCACAGTATCTTGTTTATCACTGGGAAACAAGGTTAAAATCGTTCCTCTCACTCTCCACTCTAAGAACTTACCTGGCCATCCACCTCCCCCTAGCACCCTCCACACCCTCGAGCAGATCGTTACATGGAGAAACCTTTTGAACTTAAGCGCGCTCACGATGACTCCTCTGCCTGAGTGTAAACAGTCAACAGCTGACGCCACATCTTCCGCAGGCTGCATTTGAAGGCCGATTACGTCACAGCGAGGCACCCATGGATGTCCGAATTCGAATGCTCAAATGTGTCCTTCTTTTCCCTGGATTTGAGAGATGGGTCGGGTGTATCCTTCGAGGTCAGTCACTCTGAGCAAAACACAAGCTCCAGCAGCTAGTGATGGTGAATTCAATTTTTTTTTTTTTTGTCCGGTTTGGATCTTTAGCCATCAGAGTTGTTGTCTTAAGGCCAAGATAGATGCCAAGCGGATTTATTTTACCAAGTGGATCAACATGGCCTTGCCATATTGGTCCATTTGATTGACCTTTATTATAATTATGAATTTATTTTATTTTCAGTTGCTACAAACGGGACAGACATGACTGGGGGATAGGACAGGGAGAAAGAATAAAGAATGAAAGAAAGAGAGGGAGAGAGAGAAAACCAAAGGGGAGAAGAGACGGTGAGAAGGGGGGGAAGAAAGAAAAACAAACAAACAAACAAACAAACAAACAAACAAACAAAACACCTGTATGGAGAAAAAAAACAGAAGAGAAAGCAAACAACAAAGAGCAACATAATAAAAAAAAACAGCACCATCACAATAAACTAGTTATCAGTAGATACTAAATAATAAACGATATTGTGCAGCACGCAAGATAGACGGCGCACAATGTGCTTTGAGGCAGCAGCCAAGAAAGCTG
>NW_024582518.1:1421484-1436061 GCF_018398535.1 Haplochromis burtoni | reverse complement strand
AGCTCCTGAAACGCAAGACTGCCACACATCTGTTCGACCAACGCCAGTTGATCTAAATGCCAGTAGATCTGGAACACCGGGACTCTGCGCAAACAAACGTAAACTACTAAATTGCGGATAAACAATTACTGTAACCCTCCTTCGTCCCGAGCTCCCAGTTCTAGCTGTGAGTCCGTTAACGTCTGTTGTTTGTAAGCTGCACACAGGTCATGTTGGCAATGAAAACATTACCTTCACACGCAGCTTTAAACGGAGCCGATCATCTGCGCCACAACCTTCAAAGAAAAAAAAAGAAAACGGAAAGTTTTGTAAACACCCAAAGATGCATTTGAGAGCAGCTTCACAATCAGGGAAATCAGAGACTGGCCAGTATGGGATTTAATTCTAGAAATGTTTGTTAAAGGTTTTGCAGAAATCATTCTCACTGCCCTGTTATTGAATGTACACTCCAAAAGGATCTGTTTATAGTGCAGTGTGACACCGTGTCTTTGAATTAAACCTAGTTTTAATTTAGGAGTACAATAAAAACAGGTTTGAATGTCCTGATGCTTCCGTGCTCTTACATAGAGGCCTTGAAGCTTCAGCAGCAAGTTTGTCAGTTTAGCTAATATAGTATAGGGTAGATCATTAGACATTATTAGCTAATGTCAGCTTTTAGAGCCATTTACAGTCTGTCTATCTATTTATTTATTTAGCTAGCTAGCTATCATTAGTCTGCTGGTGTATCACTAATTTGCAGCCAAGTACATGCTGTACTTTTTAATTTTATTTTCATTTCCATTCCTATTCTGGTCGAATTAAACTTCATTGTTTCCAGGTGAAAGCAATTCAAAAGGATCTCACCTTTTATGATTCAACTTGTATTGTCATTATGCAGTTACATGTCATGTCTTTGGTGTTTTAATGCATGCGATGTGTCTGTGCATGCAGGAGGGTGACAGAGTTCACAGCTCTGGAGAAGAAGTTGTCCCTCAGTGCCATGGTCTAGGTTTTTATAATCCAACCATTCCCAAATTTAAGAGGCCTTCCTTGCTTCACTACAGCTTCATGTACTGAAGCACATTCCTCTTTACAGATGCACTTTTCCTTTAGGTAGTCTTCATGCTCCCTGATTTTCTACAAGATGGCGCCGAGTATGGCAGCCTCGTCGCGAGCTCCCCCAAGCAACAGCTTTTTTCTGTGTTTAATTTTACTTTTCCTTGTGTCGTTCACGTCAAAGATCCGGCTCTAAGAGCCATTTCGTTCGCACCGACACATCACTATGTTTCAGAGTATCATGGCTGCTAGGCAACTAAACAGCCGACAAGGTAGACTCCCATTCACAGTAGTGATGGTAAATTTGATTCTTTTTACTGAATCGAGTTTTAATGAGTCACTCACCAAAGTGAATCGAGTTTTTTGAGTCATTTGATTCACTGAGTCAGTTGACCAGAGAGTGCAAAAAATGTACATTTTCACTCAAACTTAATTTGTTTCTCTTTTCATGTAAATCCTACTGCTAAGATGAATGATTCTAAAAGAAAACAACTATTTTATAGAGAAAAAAAGAGCAAAATTCTAATAAACATTTATTTTGTTTATTTTTATTTTATTAGTATTTTCCTTAAATGTGTTAAATATATATTTTCTCATCTAAATGTCCACTGAGCTGTGAGCCAGGGGGCGGTAATGCGCCTTAACATTGGTTGCCAACCAAGAAGAAGAAGAAGCTGTGAGCCAGGAGGGAGGGGGTGAGCGAGTCCTGAGTGATTCGCTTACGCTTATGATTCAGCACAGGAGGGAGGGGTTAGTGAGTGAGTGAGTGATTCGTGCTTACGATTCAGCACAGGAAGGGAGGGGGTGAGTAGCTCAAATGTGCTGTTAGCATGTAGAGCGATGCTACTGTGAACCGAGGAGCTATTTTCTTGATGTGAGCTTCTACTCAAGGTTTTTTCTTCCAGTTCAGAGCAGAAATATTTTTGTTAGATGCTGGATGTTGTGTTTTTCTCCACATTTAATTATAAGCTAGATACATTGCTGCTAACAGCAACAGGGATGAGTCAGTGAGTCAGTTGGGCTTGTGAATCATGATTCATGAGTCAGTAAAGTGATTCTCGAGTATTGAACGATTCGTTCATGATTCACGCATCACTATTTCATTTGATTTTGATGTGTTTTAATGAGAATCAAATCAAATCAAATTCACACTGTCCGGTCTCATGGTGTTCGCTGTGTCGAATCTAGCGTAGAATACGTTTAGATCCTCACACAGAGAGGCCGTGGTCTGCGGTGTGCTGGTTTTCCCTCTAAAGTCTGTGATCGTGTTTAGTCCCTGCCACATACTCCGAGGGTTGTCAAACTGTTGCTCCACCCTGTCCCTGTACTCACGTTTGGCTGCTTTGATCGTCTTCCGGAGTTGGTAATGTGCGTGTTTGTAGTCCGATGTGTTCGCGGAGGCAAAGGCGGTGCTCCGTGCCGCGCGAACATCTCCGTTAATCCAGGGTTTTTGATTTGGGAAGGATTTAACTGTTCTGGATGGGACGACATCTTCCACGCATTTCCTGATAAATCCGCAGACTGAGTCTGTGTACTCATCAATGTCCCTAGCAGCCACGTGAAACATTTCCCAGTCCGCGTGATCAAAACAGTCCCGCAGCGCAGACTCCGATTGGTCCGTCCAACAGTGCACCGCCCTCCGGGTTGGAGCTTCCTGTTTCAGCTTCTGCCTGTAGGCGGGCAGGAGCAGGATGGAGCGGTGATCTGATTGGCCGAATGGGGCGCGGGGGAGGGCTTTGTACGCATCCCGGAAAGAGGTGTAGCAGTGGTCGAGTAGCCGGTCTCCACGAGTGTTAAAATGGAGTTATGCGTCTGCGGACGATGATTCACGCGGATTCTGGTGAAATTGTTCTCATGTGAGCTGTAGTGGACATTGATGAGTACACTCAGATCTCAGTCTTGCGGTGATTATCAGGTGGAAAAAAGGATTGATATTGGCAGCCCGTGGGAAGATGTCATTCCATCCAGAATACAGAACTTAATTCTTCTACACCGTTAATGGGCATCAAACAAAAGCCATTCTGCTGTGTGGTATTTTAATCCTCATGGTCTCTCCGGGATGGACGTCAGGTCTTATAAATATGAGGAATAGTGGAGTTATATTCTTTTGGGTCTTTAGATCTGCGTGTTGTTAAGGCGCGGTGAAGACTTTCTTCAGAGGTGTCTCTTCCCTTATTAATAGGTCTGTCGGGCCCGCTACGGGGGGAATGTTTCACGTGGCCCTTTGAACATTGATGAATACACAGACTCAGTCTGTGGATTTATCAGGAAATGCGTGGAAGATGTCGTCCCATCCAGAACAGTTAAATCCTTCCCAAATCAAAAACCCTGGATTAACGGAGATGTTCGCGCGGCACGGAGCACCGCCTTTGCCTCCGCGAACACATCGGACTACAAACACGCACATTACCAACTCCGGAAGACGATCAAAGCAGCCAAACGTGAGTACAGGGACAGGGTGGAGCAACAGTTTGACAACCCTCGGAGTATGTGGCAGGGACTAAACACGATCACAGACTTTAGAGGGAAAACCAGCACACCGCAGACCACGGCCTCTCTGTGTGAGGATCTAAACGTATTCTACGCTAGATTCGACACAGCGAACACCATGAGACCGGACAGTGTGCGCACCGCGGATGACGTCAGCGCGCACACTGTGTCTGAGGAGGATGTGCGGAAGTGCTTCAGGAAGGTGAACGCGCGCAAAGCTACTGGTCCGGACGGGATTCCCGGCCGCGTCCTCAAGTCATGCGCGGGTCGAAATTGATATCACATGCGTGTAGTAATCACTGCTGTAATGCCCTCTGGATTTGAGTCAGAATGGAGTACGAGATTCTATTTCAGGATCCCATCTGGGCAGATATCACTATCAGTATTGCTATAGTTCGAGGTAATCAAGGTCCCGCGATGGAGCAGGATAGAATCAACGGGAATGAGTGTATCTACGCGAAAGGCCGGCTCCAACTGATCTCACTGAGTCTTCATCCCGTTTGCCAATGTTAGCGAGGGCTGCCAACAGTATGTATCGTTCTAGGGCTAGTAATCTATAAACCATGCTGTTATTTGCAAAGGTTGTTGTAGTCATGAAAGCATACGACCAGGAAAAACCGACGCCTAACTCGCATTTTCCCCTTCCAGCAAGGTAGAATGAAATCCGTAATGACAAATCATTTCTGCTCTGCCGACACTAGGACAGAAAAAAAGGCGGAACAATTTTGGTTCAGTTAGCTGAAGCTCCATTCAATGCGCAACAGAGATAGGCCGTCACCCTCTCGCAGTTCACTTCGCACCTAGGAAGGTGTTTCGGCACACCATCGCTTTCTCAACATGCTACGCACTGGCCATAATTTTTGAGAGCACTACTCACCCCCGACTGCCACATCGCCTGTGGCCGGATCATACGCTCATAATTAGAGTGTGTGAGAAGAACAGAAATGTAGAAACAGGCGAAATAGACTACGAATCACACACATCACATACACAACACTAAAACCACATCCCTCCCTTCCTGTGCCTCAAATTGCAAGCGACGGCAGCAGCGTAGTGTATGGTGACCGTACCCGACCCCACACACATGATAGTCCAACAGGACGATCCAACTTCACTCACTCACCCCCTCCTCCTGGCTCACAGCCTTCTTCTCACCTTCACTGCGTTGGCAAACCAATTTTAACGGCGCAACTCATTAACCGCGTCCCCCAATGGCTCAGATACTAGCCTTGTCCCCACTCGAATGTGCGCCACATTTAGCATGTTTGATGAACAAAGTTTCTGTGATAGGATCACATTTAGATTACAACCGCCACACGATTTTAACCGGATGAAAATTTTACTCGATAAACAATTTGACACTACTCTCAATAAAAATGACAATAAAAATGAGTTAATGAGCTCCATTTATTAGCCAATTATTGATGGAGCTGGAAATTACGAACGATGCTACTTTCGATATTTTTAGCAGAATAATGTTTGGGGGGTGCTTCTTTTCCTCTGCAGTCGCATGCTAACTCGACCCTCCGCATCGTGTGTGTCTTTAACCGTAGTTTCATCCAGGAGGATCCTGAACATTATGTGCCCTCCACTTACAAGCGTGAATAAAGGCCAGCCCTGGATTTACTCTAATTATGAAAAATGCAGTGAGGAGAAGTAAACAAAAAAATATTTAAGTTCTAATGGTGGTGAAAATTTCATGCACTCTCTCGGATGCTCGACTAGACTCAACGGGTAGGGTAACATCAATATGGAAACTCAAGGAAATGACCAGAGTCCAGACTGTATCTAGTTCAGAGCTTTGGTTAATTGAGGTGCGTCATACGATCTCAGACTCCTCTATCAAATCTCAAGAGAGAAAATGCCTCCAGATTCATCTAGGTCTCATCAGTCACGGGTGCAGATAACGAACTATGCAAAGCGTTTGCGGCCTCCATCTGTGCACTCGCCATCGGTCCAACAGAACCCTTGATTATAGGGTTTCGATCGAAGTATTCATACAGTAAGAAAGATTCGGTTGACCTTTGGTCCCCGGCCACGCTCCTAGCCTTTTACCTGTCAGGGCGAATGGCACCTGGTTGAACTTTATCACTCCATGCGTTGAGTAGCGTGTATTAAAAGACACCTGTCCACGAGGCCTCAACAAATGTAGTCAGCACTCCGAGACTCCGTGCCCATGGCCGCCGCCCCTAAGGGACCCAGGAAGAGTGCTTCCTCGGCGAGCTGGGTCTAGGACAGAGGACCAGGAAAAGATATTTGTTCCACTCGAGGTGTCGCCTACGAGCAAGGCCATATACTTCTGAACAGTCATTGAATGTTGCGCCAGGTCCTCCGTTTCCGCCGTGCTACAACAACCCTTGAAAAGACTCCCCGGTGTGGGAAAGTTCTAGAGAAGAAGAGAAAGAGATTCAAATCAAGATTCTGCTATATGCTTCATTAAGTTTGAATCCCGTTTTTCAATTACCTCGGTTTGATCATAGGTAGTGCTGAATGCACAGACCCTCAATCGGTCTTGATACACTTTAGATAGCGGAGAACAGTGGTGAGGATGGCGTGATGACACATATAGTCCGACACATTCATTCTGTGGTGCCGAAAAAAAAAAAAAATGGAGGAATTAAGGGTAACGGATTACGACTTAAAAATTAACAGGGCACGCCAGTACTAAAAGACTGCTTTCTGCGTTGGGGGTGATAAATGACTGCGTCCAGACTACGAGCTGCCTACATACTCGGCGAGGCCCTTCTTCGGTCATTGGAAAATACAGGTGGCATCGGATGAGAGACAACGTTACCTAAAAGGAAGGAATCAAGTGCATCTTGTAGGGAAGAGGTGGAATGATGCTTCCCCTCAGTACCATGACAGCATTTGGAACTGACGACAAGCCTTGTAGGGTGGTGATTGTATGCATGAAGGTAAAGCCTCTTCCATTTGTGATATCTTGGATGTTGGATCTCAGCCTCTCTTATACATCACACCTCTAGTACTCATCGGCCGTCTAGGAAAACTCATACTCTCTCTCCTACCCAAGAGCTCGCTTCTCTCGGTGTGGTCACTCTTGGCCGCTGGGGGAGAAGAAGAGGATGGGCCATGCACAAGATCAGCCATCGCTAATGCTTATGGGAGTAACTAACACAAAGACATGAAAAAGTGGTAACGTGGGCAGGGGTAAATGGACAATACACAAGATTGAAGTAGTCATCACCCAATCAAAATGTCACGATAGAAACCAGGATCCTTAGGCAGGTCATAAAAATATGGTTGGAAATTTGCGATTTCAAGCCTGGAAGAAACCACAAATATAGACAGTTCTTTAAATTCGACCAGAATATGGGAATGAGAAATGAAAATAAAATTAAAAATGAGATAATGTGCGTTTATCATTATATGGGTTGTTCCAATGACAGTTCTTATTAATAATTTCACATTTAGTATATATTTTCACTGATACTATTTTGATTCAAAATGGTTGGCAGGGGTTCAACTGTATAGATATGTTTTCACATCTTACACTCTACTGCTTAGCCGTGCAACAAAAGTAGACCGTTGGCCACGTGAGTGTTTTAGACTCATAGTACGTTTGGTCCCTGCTGACAGTTAAGCTGCCTGTAGATCCTCTGAGGAACTCCCTTGCAAGCCGTAGGCGCATAGGTTCTCAACTAAGTTAGAGAACACTAAGACTGAATTCTAACACGAAAACCCACTCATCTTTACCTAAACTCTCCAAGGGGCGACCAATTCAATGTTCGTTTTACTAGTACGTAACCTCAAAGAAACAGCAACAACATGCAAACAAAGAATAATGATATAGAGGGATAATATACTACTATAGCCACTGACATTGTCGATATGCTTGTCTACAGGACCATCTTGGGTATGTTGGCAGATCAGGTGCTATGTCCCACTTGAGTGTTCTTGATAACGCAAACCATAACGCATAATAGAAAAAGGAATAGAGAATTGCTTGTGAGAGACATAGGGTGTCGACAAATGTGTCTGTGTAAAAAACAAGATTGTGAATTTCGCACCCTCACCAGATAGTCGATAGATTTCAAGAGTGAAATGGAGGCCATGAGAAAGCGAATTAGAGTCGCCATGCCATAGAATTGGTTAAAGAGGCATACCAAAACTCACGAGGTAGCGATGGGGGAGGGATGGCAATGCATTCATTCTTAGACACATATAATGCAGTAACCTGCCGCCTTACAATACACGCCACTCAAAAAATTTCTTAGATTTAATTTCTCGTTTATGGTGACTTAGGTGTGGATAGAAGCACGTGGTTAGAGCAAATAGTACTCAAATTACCCCAGTTATCCCCAAGAAAAACCACAGTCCTTAAATCAGCGGTTCCCCAGCAGTTTATGCTGTGAAGAGAAGTGTGTTATATTTGGGATGGTGTGAATACAACTAAAGCCACATATAAGTGTGTTTCGCGCCCTCTACCATCTGATTGATCTTCTTGTGATGGATCCCAGACCCTGTTGAAATTGTCCCCCTTATTAACAGAATAAAAGATGCCCACCAATTAACTTGCAAACTACTCAATAAATTGGACTATTTCTCGTGCAAGGTTAATAGCGGTCTAATGCCACAGCTAGTGATACTTGACATGTTTTGTCTTTTCTTGACAATGACAACACATCACCATTCAATGACACCACACATTCGATCACCCTGAATAGGAACAGGCCTCCCCATTTTGGGCGCGGCCTCGTTCCTCCATTCTTAACCAATCTCTCTTAAGTGATTCCTTTTTTGGTCCGTGAAGACGTTTTGGGCGGAGTGCTCAGTTTCAGCTCTTCACTGAAACGACAGTACCTGTGAGCTGCCATTGATGGGCTCTCCTCCATCTACAATAATATATCCTTGGGTGAGGTTGCGATGCAGCTCAACTGTGTGAAACTCTCCCAGTTTAATAGGGTGCGGGTCACGTATGGTGGCCATGCCAGAGCCCACATCAAACCTAAGATGACAGAGATTTTAAAAATCCATACATCTTCTTAAGGTCACCTGTCCATTTTTAAATTATAGCAATAGTATATATGATAACAAATGTAAATTGATTTCAACTGACCGGAATTCCAAGCGGCCACCCACAAGCCCCAGAGAGATAAAGTCAGCTCCTGTAGTCCTTCTCTGGCCATTGTAGAGAATCATACCTGCACAGCAAGAAGACACAACACTATTACAAAGTTGATTCTAGATAATTTTCCCCACATCTTAATCCTTATCCATCTTAATAAGTCAAAAAAATCTACTAGATTTATTTAAACACATGATGTTATTTCAAGAATATCCTTGTCTCAGTGGTGCATAATTTCTCTTTTTCAGCTGTGCCTTCATTTAATGGCACTGCTTTCAGAGTATTTACACGATATGTAAGTGACTTGTTAGGATGGATATTGGTTGCAGTATCATTCACACAGGAATCTTTCAATTGCCACTCTTCTTCCTTGGATACTCCGGCCGTTGAATGTTATTCAATTCTTGGCTCGACGAGACATTAGAAACTCCAGGCAAGAAATCAAAATATCATCCAGCAGACGTGCTCCTAATATTTTTCGCCAGCAGAGGCTCACATGTAGTCACTGTGCGAAGATGGCATTACAGGAAGAATTTGAGATGAGTGGCCGTGATGACTCCAACCGGTCTCCCAATCAACGCGTCGCGGCCGAATAAAGTGTGTGGGAACTCAGAAAATATGTGATATTACTGCATAACGCGCACATCTCATTTTACAGTGCACCCATTTCATAAGAAAATATCAAATCACCGAACGATACTTTGGATACCGGTGCAGAGTTCCCTGTAGTGCGTCGCAGTCTATGGCTACCACTTGAAGTTCCGTGTGAGCGACTCGCTCTCTAAATCCAAAGATCACATAAACGACCTCTCGCGTAAACCGCCGCTTGTGTTTAGAGCAAGAGTAGTTTACGAGTTCGCTTAGACTAGACACCAAAACTTTAGCCGAATTCTAGTAGCAAGTTTTTGTCGTGTCTATGCGTCACAGATGGATCTGTGACGAAGGGATGCCGTAAGGGATGCATCGCAGTATCTCCCGCCACGCATTTTAGAAAGGTTCACAACTAGATTAAGATGGATTGCGTGCATACCCAATCAGGTGTGCTTATTAATTATACTCATACTATAGATATCACTAGTAAGAAGGGACTTTTCGTGTGACCCTCTCATTAAAATTTTTATATTCCGAGTTGGTATATATAGCAACTCTTCTCGCGCATACTCTCTTACATAATGTATCTAGAAAGTTATACCTATGTACAAGTTTTTAATATGGCAACGATGAAATTCTTTTGAAATAAACTCAATTTATTTGTTTTTGATGAAGGCTCATGTATTGCGGTAAGAAACTATATTGGTATAAATAGCACGTAAATATCGCCAAGAATCTCAGCTGGAATGAGACTGAAAACTCCTTATTTGTGGTTGGCTTTGTCAGATTCTCTCACAAAGTGTGCTCATAGCGCAAATACTGTAAGTTCGAATAGATATATGTGTGGCCTCTCTTGACCTCAAGAGACAAAGGCCACTAGAACGTTGGAACTACCGGGTCCTCGCTCCCTTCTTCAAGGATCTAGTCGCGAGCTTCCTGGCATTGGTGCTGGCATGATTCTATTATCATTGGAGTTTAAAATGCCCCAGAATTTAGAGGCAAAACTATATTGGGGATGAAGCCAACAGTCAAGCACTCGAAGAGATTATTAGTGCTACTCCGGATCTAGTTACCTTAAGAAAGAATAACACTGCATGTTATGAGTAGAAGTAAAATTATATACTTTAACATTTCAGATTAATTATACATAAAGTACTTGAATATCTATTGTCTGCGACGGCCTATTCTTCCTTCAGTGTCTTGTACATCAGATTGTTTATTAACTCTGTTTGTATTGCTTTAGTGTGCAGTGCTAGTTTGAGTCTGCAATGTCCTCCAGTCTCTCGTTTTGCTTAGTTTGCTTGAGAGGACTCATCATTTATCTCGGTAAAAAGTAAAACCCTCCCCCTATACATGCATACTACAGCCCTTTTTATACATACGGCTTTTACTCTTATTAATAATTATAACACCAGTGTTTTATTTTTGGTAGACGTTGGTTGTTTCCTAATCTCGTTATTCGATTGGTTTCGTCCTTTGTGTCTTGAATTTCCATTTCTAAACCCGTGGCGATGTATAGAATATGCTCACCTGGAAATGCACTCCCATGTACTAATAGGACTACCGAGTAAATCAGCATCACTGGGTGGTGCATTCCGCTCTCATCTCAGAGCAGAGTTTGGCCGGGGCAAGACCGTGGTTAGGAATATTGATAATAGGACCTAATATCCACCTTTGGCCTCGGCGACTTTCATTGTTGTCAGGTTCAACATAACTATTGTGTCTCTTGTGTGCTATTTTTATATTTTCTGTTATTGGTTTGTGCGCCCCGTTTTTTCTGTGGTGTGGTGCGCGCTTAGGTGATCTTGTTTTGGTCGTTTTTGCAATGTTGTTGACCCTACATTGGTCCGTGTTATGTACACAGATACATGCTCCAGGGCTACGCGGATAGGGCAAAAATATCTGTGGGTAATGTTACAATTTATTAATAAGCTGTGCTCAAGATGCATTTTATACTACCGTCTTTGGCATGAAGCCTAGGCAACATAGAATGAAAAATAGTGACAACGAGCAAATGTAGAATTCTCATCCGGCCAGCAACAAAGCCACTTCCAACTCGAAATGAAAATCTTATTCTCCATGCTCCTCAGTTCATGTCTCAAAAACGAAAGAGAGCAAGAAATATAACGTTACGATGTGTTACTCTGACAAAGTAGCCATAGCTTAGCACATTTAGGACCCCTTCTCAGCAATTGTGCGAAACTCTTTTTAGATAGAAAGGTGTTGTGTGTGGTGGCATACAGTTGGCATCCTTATTCACTGTAGCAATGGATTTAGAGTACTTGATGCGCGCGCAGCTGATTTGTACATAGCTCTGTGAACTGCGGCCTGGACCGTATTGATCACAATAGCCATCAGAGAATTTGGTTGGGGAGGTATGTGGACTCATGTTCTCCTTTCATCTGTAATGTCTTCCCACGAATTGAATGATGTGTGTGTCACGACCTGTTGTGGACTTACACTGTGTTACAGTATGGATTTGATTGGCAACCAAAAGCCGATTTGTTAAGCTACTTCGATTTTGGGGATCAGAGGTACTCAATTACTCACACTATCAATACTTCATATCACCGTTGTTCCCTCCAGTTCTTGCTGTGTATGTTATGTGCTGAGGTGAATGTTAATGAAGACTGTAGTTGCCATCACCTCCAGTGGTACGAACACCATATCTCTATACTGGAAGCGTATGGGGTGGAATCCAATACATCAGAGTTGCGTTATGTGGGGCTGTTCTATGTGTCTGCTAAGGGGATCAGTGAACGTTATTTAGATTTTATGATATTGTTATGGATAAGTGGCGACAAAAACAATGTGAAACCTCCGCCAACGACTAGGTGGTGGATTGTGAAAGCGATCTTGTAAGTCTTTATTTAATTTATTCAGCTGATGACATCTTTAATTATTTTTATTAATACCTAAATGTGTTCATTGGGAATCGACGATTGAGGAATGAAAAAATTAACATCTAATAAGACAAAGTAGCCCAGAAAAACAATTATGGGCCGGATAAATCGTGCATCCATGTGCATGGGAGGTTCGTAATGCTAGGTAGTTATGTGACACACGTGTCCCCAGCAATAACATCATAGTCCGGCCGCGTTAGCAGTACGATAGGCAGCGAAGGGATGCCATAGACTTGATGTGTGAGAAAAACTTGATATCTGACACCCTAATGCAGCTCCAACAAGATGAAGAAAAAAGATAGAATGAAATACACTACCACATGTTAAGTGTCTATACCTATGTGAGTTCGTCTCCAGATATTGTGTGTGTGCCATTTATAGCCGTTGGGAAAAACTCGACACTCATTCTGCGACAGCCAAAAAAGCCCTTGGACTTAAACTCCAATGAGACCTTTTATCTCTCCACCAACATTCATTAAACGCCTAAGGTGTTAGTCAGAGATAGATAAGATGAGAGAGAAGACATGTGGAAGGTCGTTACTGAATAAGACCAGCGACTTAAGACATCGAATAACCGAGGAATCAGCAGAAAAGGATTACAACGACAGATTTAGAGCGACGACATAGATTGATAGCGGTAGAGAGCACTCTAGCTGAGTGATTTCACATACAGCTGAACATATGCGGCTAATGAGGCTCTTTAGCAATACAAATGTTAATATAGAGAAATGTATACAAAACATGTAACGGATACAGTATCTTATTGGCGCAGTATATAAAGGCAGCGAATTAACTTTGTAAAGAGATCAACTGTACACCTATAGACGACGCGTAACCCTCACACAAGTAAAGTCCAAACTTAAGCACGGTCTAGAAACAAGTCTGAACCGTCTTGATTTCGAAAAAGTTGTATCTTCTAACGCAATTTTTAAAGATAATTATTAGGCAGCACCAAGGCCGTCGGGGGTGAGGGGTTACGGACGGGGGGGTTCCTGGGGAAAAGTATGGGGCTTTACTCTGCTCTTGGAAGGTAGAAAACCCGAACGAAAAGAATTCTCAGTGCAGGACATAAGTAGTTAAAAACGCCCTAGGCATTTTTCTTATTTAGGGTGTGTTACCTGAAATACTCACAGACTATCATGTTCTCATACTCTGTAATCTACTCAAAGCATCCCTCGCACATAACCATGAAGACCTTCCAAGTGTGAATAGGGGTAAGAATGAGAGGACCTCGCACTTCTTGGCCCCGCGATTTGCTTTTGTTTGATTTAGTGTACAGCGTTGTGATCTTTAGACCAGAATCATCCCCTCTAGACTGGGGCTATGGTGGTGATGGACACCTTGGCCGGGCGCGACCGGGGTCCCGCGGACTGGTTGCTCGGTCAGCACGTTGCGGGGCTTTTCTTGGAAACAGAGTTCTCAGGGCGAGGCAAGGCTGCGCGCCTTCAAGCATAGAGAACGAATAAACAAACAACAAAAAAATACCCAATTAAAAAAAAGGGTAACTAACTCTAGCCTCATCCGACGCTCAGCACAAGCTTTCCACTTTCACAGATATCCCTACCATTAGTCTTATTTTATACACATCACAGATTGAGTGGGAGCAGCGGACGAGGTCTTTTTAGCAACAAGAAGACGTTAGAAAGAACCATTATATCAGCCTCAATGAATATCTATGGTGATAAACTAATGTTGCGCTAGGGCTACTTTAGACCGAGTTTGGGAATAGCAGAAGATATCTGTGGGCCCACAGCGAGAGGTGTGGCAAGGACTGCAATCTGACCCACACCCGCCACCTCGCTTCTTGAATGCTGGGTTTTTGAGGATTTAGTGGGACAGGCGCTGGGTTTGCCGCGAGCAAGTGAGAAACTTGCGGGTTGTAGTTGGGGCTGGATGCAAAACAACGATAGATGTCGGACTCATCCTACAAGTTGTCTATCGCTAACTTGCCTTGCATCCGTGGCCTAGAGCTCAGTCTGGTACGTCGCCAATATTGTGTTTGAAAGTCGGCAGAGCATCTGCCACTATGTTTTTTGAAAATGATAAGGGAAAAGGTATGCTTTATTTGCCCATATTTAATTCACTTCCAACTGGAATTAGGACCACTTTCGCAGGGAAATCTCATGTGAGCTTGTGAGCCCCAGCACGGTTTAATTAATGTGCATTGTTCTGTCGTAGTGGCGCGGTTCACTGAACTAAAGTAGTAGCCGAGGCCTAATGGGGGTATCTGCAGCTCGCGCTTTACTTTTCGAATGAGAGTAGACATATACAGAGGGCTACAACACCCAAACTTAGCAAAATGACAAAACGTCAGACACCATAAGTCTTCAGTCAACACGAGAAAACACAAAACGCCCTCGAGTTCACTAAAACAATGGGATGCGCAAGTGGATGCATGGTGAGACGTGGCCGGTCAAAGACGGAACGCACTGCAGTGTCCCGGAGCCGTCAACCTGAATCTGTCACCCTGTG
>NW_024582518.1:1420159-1421459 GCF_018398535.1 Haplochromis burtoni | reverse complement strand
AGCCGTGGGTTTGTTTTTTCTTTCCTTTCTCTCACCCTCTCTCTCTCACTTTTTTTCCGCTTCACTCCGCACCCCAGCCTTGTGCTTTGCGCTGGGAAGAGGGGGGAGGGTATGGCGTTATTTTTGTGCCACTATTCTGAGCGCACGTAAAAAAAAACTTGAGCGCACATAAAAAAGAAATTGAGTGCATGTAAAATAAAATTGCAGGTGCAAGTGTTGCATTTTGAGCGAAGAAAAGCTAAATTTGAGTGAACAAAATTCATTGCTGCGTGCAAAAAATGTATTTCAGTGTTTGCTACTCCATACACACACAATAGCAGCCCCTGTCACTCAGTTTTTGCACTTGCGCTTGCTCGCAATGTGTTGCTTGCGCTCTCAACATTTTTGCCTGTGCGCGCTCAACTCTTTCTGTACACCGTTATATTTGTGCAACAAAAACAGCCAATCACAGACTTGGATGCAAAAAGAATTTGATTGGCTGTTTTGGTCTCCAATCAGCTCGAAATGACGAAATGCAATATCCCAGAATCCATTTCGTCCAAAACTCAAACGAGGCAGAATAGCTCAGAATAGTGGCACAAAAATAACACCATAGGAGGGGCGGTAGTTACACTCGCAGTAGCACAGGAACAGAGCAGGAGGGAGAGACAGAGAAAGAGAGCCAGGGACAACAACATCACATTAGAAAGGTACACTGTAAAATGTAATATTGTGTTTAATTAAAAATATTAAATAGGCTGAACTCAATTTTTATCAATTTGTTATTAGAACTCGATTTAAATAAGTTACCAGTACTTTTTATGCAAAAATTCTGATAAACTCAATTTATTTGAGTTATCTTAACTTAGAAAAACTAAGTAAGCTGGAAGTTTTGCTTCTCAGTGTGGAAGGATGAAAGATGTGTTTTGAAAATGCCACGTGACTACCGTCCTCCTCCCTCTCAGATCAGTCCGCATGTTCATGGTGCCAGCATTTTTTATGGAATATGTTGAGCAAACTTGGAGAAGCATCAGCTCAAGAGATTATTGTGGATCTTTACCTGATACACTGACTTGGTGAGTAAATGTTTACTCTTATTCAAACTGATTTTGTGGCTTCTCTTAGTTTAGCACCAGGTTTATAATTTTGCTAGCTAGTTAGTGTTAGCCTAGCGTTGCTGCTGGGCTCATGTTACTTAAAAATTAACACCACAGCCTTAAAAACCTTACATAAAAATATGTCTGTGAAATTTTCTGTTGATTGTTTGAAATAAAAAGGGAGATAAGAGCCCAGACAAAATTCTTCGGGAGGTGCATGTCAC
>NW_024582518.1:1417798-1419402 GCF_018398535.1 Haplochromis burtoni | reverse complement strand
GTGATATTTTGATAAATTAAGTAGATATTTAAGCATTACACAGCTACATTCTCGGCTGAAAATATCGTAAAAGGTTATTTTGTGACTCAGAAAGGGTAGTCTGGGGAAAAGGAGGATCGCATTTGTCGGCCACGGTTGGGAGCCTGTGCGTACTTGTAAGCGCGGCAATGGCGGAGGAGCGTGGCTAAAAAACTTATTACTTTTTCTGGGTCACAAAATAAACTTTTAAGATATTTTCAGGCGAGAATGTAGCTGTGTAAAGTTCAAATATCTGCTCGATTTATCAAGACATCACATATTTGCAAAATTGCTCAGACGTTTTCGGGGACGTCCATTTTTTTTTCATGCTTTGTGGCAGCTTTTGAACATCTGTGGCATCTATTAATGTCAAATCTAGCCTTTATTTAACAACATAAGCAAACTCTATGTTACAATGATTGCACAGCCATTAAGGATCAAATCAGTTTCTGAAAAATGTTCTGTTTTTTCTCCCACTGCTTGCTTCTTACTGTCTTTGAGGTTCGGGACCAGCACTCCTGTTGTTGGACAGAAAGACATCAACTCAGTGGTAAGTATTTTGGTTTTCCAATATATTAGCAACTGTCAGTGACATTTATATTAATCAGGCTGAACTTTAATCATACTTTAGATCAGCCTGTTTTACTTATTGTTTTATTTGTGCTTTGGTTTGGGGAAGTTGTTTCTTTACTGATCTTTTCCTGTCTTCTGTTATTAGACTTGAGCTATGACTACACTATGCTGTTGCTGGTGACTCCAGTTAATTCTACAAGACATGCTGTGTAAGTAAACAAACAACAACAGTTTGGTCTGCATTTCTTAAAAGATCACATCCCCCAAACTTAGTTTAGAGGGGATATATAGTGAAGTCTGCAAGTTTTCTAACAGCAAAATTTGTTTTGTTCCCAAATCATTTTGCACATCATTAGAATGAAAGTCATTGGCCATGTTTGCATAGCTTTTTTTAAAATGATGCTTTCATGACATGAATGTCACCTCTCCGGTGGGGAGGGAGCCTGAGATTGTCTAAATTGGAGTCTGTTTTATACCAAATGCAGAAAAAAATGTTTTAAGAAAGCAATTAAGTTCATGTTCCAAAAAATATGATTGTTTTCTTGCAGGACACCAGGAGAGATGAGTCCTCCGTCACAGATGGTGTGGTCAGTGAAGATGGTCGCCTGCAGGTTCAAGCTCATTGCATCTCCAACCCACATCCACTGCCACTGTACTTAAGGGAAGTTAAAGACTCATCTTCTGGGCCTGAAAAAAGCCACGGTCTAAGTGCCTTAAACATGCACTCTATTTAAAGGCCACAAGATGACAATAGCTGAGATTGCAGTGACATGACCGCTAACCACATAACGTTAACTTGTCTCCTTTTTTGGAGTCTATGACACCATAGGCTCAAGAGAATGAAACCTCAGATACACAGGCCTAGAGACTAGTCTGCAACTATCTGACAACCAGTTGTCATGAGGAAAGAGGTGTAGAAGGTTTGCCTTCAAAGAAAGAGCATCACACTTTAGGGCTGTGCGATATGACCAAAATCTCATATCCCAATATTAAGACATCTATCGTCCGATAAC
>NW_024582518.1:1371750-1417337 GCF_018398535.1 Haplochromis burtoni | reverse complement strand
TAGCCACTACAGTGACCATCAAAATAATGAAAAAATATTGCCATAAACAGTTTATTTTGCGACACCACGAAACAAACGATAGCGTAAAATGAAACGATAAATGTTTTTATATCGTCATCCGATATATATCGTTATATTGAACAGCCCTGTCACACTTTTTCACTAGTGTTTCACTACAGCTCAGAGAGTAAATGGTGACTGTTTACAGACAAGTTAATGTCTTCGATACAAACTTCTCCTATCTGCTAGCAACAAAAAAAAAAAATCACAAGGTGGTTTTTGATTGCAACACACTCTTTGTGATTGATTTGGGTCAAATTTATACATTTTGGTCACACTCTTTTTGAAAAAGGTAGAGCAAGCCGTCAAGCAGTAGCACATCCTAGATTGTATTAGAGAATGTGAAAGGTCCCGATATGCTGATTCTGAAGTAAATTACAAGTACTTTAAAACTACACTGAAGCACAGAATTGAAGTCAATGTGATCAGTTTTAGCATCATTCAGAGAGGTTTTTGGGAGTCACCCGAGGTCCACAAAAACTTGAAAAGATAAGCTTGAACAGGTCCAACTTTTTTCAATAATCCTAAATAACACTGTATAATTGAACTCTCCACCAGCTATGTAGTTACAATAGATGCAACAAATCAATTCAGCAGTTTGTGAGTCATATTTCAGCTCAGGTTGATGGATTTGGTGGACACTGTAGATCATTTTACAGTCTTGTAGGTGTGGAGCAAAACCCGAAGGACAAGCGTTTTAGGAAGAAGTGAAACCTAAAGTGAGAACTATAAAATATTTCTCTCTCTTTCAAAGATACTTGAACTGGATTATCCAGCCTTCTTCAACAACAGAGTAGAGCGCTTCTGTCCAACACTGGTGAGTAGAGATGATCATTAAAAAAATAGTCCTCTCATTTTAAATAAGAGTAACTCTCAATCTTGAGCTGTGAAAAGTGACAAACATTTTTTGTTCTTTGGTCACTGAAGCATTCATCAACCAAAAAGAGGAAAGGGTAAAAATGGGTTGAGGTTCTGATTTTCTTTTTGCTGATTTTTAACATTAAGTCCATAAAGTCCAGTCCTCCTGTGTTTGAGGAATCCTGGAATCCAGTCTGACGAGAATGAGATGGGACAAAAATCTGAATAGGTGACATTCCAACATTTACTGGATGAAAGTAAATGTTTGTGTCACAGCAGACTTTCAGTTAAATACTGATACAATCTGTTATACTATCCGTTTCCCTTTAAAGGAACATGAAACTGAGTTCATACAGCCATTCTCAACAGCACAGCAGAGATTTTGTCCAATACTGGTGAGTGCAGATAATCGTGATCACACAATTTAAAAGTCCAAGCCAAATGTGGATCTTTCTTTCTTTGTCATTATATGTAAATTTTATGCTGCTGAAGCTGGTGTGTTTGTTTGGTTTTACAAAAGGATGAAATAAGAGTTTATTTAACAGCAGGACTGATCAGACTACATTTGTTGGACAGAGAAAAAAAGTTTAGAGTTAAAACCTTTCATCCCTAACTCCCAAAAGGTGGATTCTGTTCATCTGGACGTAGGGTTTTCAGTGGGAGAAACGTTTCATGACTTGGATGAGTCATGAAACGTTTCTCCCACTGAAAACCCTATGTCCAGATGAACAGAATCCACCTTTTGGGATTTACTTACCTGGATGACTGAGCATGCATCAAGACTTTCATCCCTAATCTCAAGGTCTGAAAAGCTTACTACAAGGGTGCCTGACACACCTGCAGAGAGAGGTGGGATTAAACGGAGTCCATCAGGTTGTCTTCAACAACACAGCAGAGTCTCTACAAGCAGTGGTGAGTCTAGTTGATCACATTCATGTTTCAGTGCAAATCTTCGATTCACTTTATTCATTTCATGCTGACTTTCTTTGTCTCCAATCCGCTACCTTAAGTATGTTTTCACTACAGCCATTTCCATCCTCTTTACGATATCCTCAACTGTTATTCTGCATTTCTCTCCCTATATCCAACACAGAGGGAACAGAGGTAATTCTCATCACCTCTGTTCCCTGTTCCCTACATTCATGATCCAGCCTGACATGCATGGGATTGTCATCAAACAGAACTAAGAGAACAGAAAAAAAAAATCTTGAAACTGATTCTCCACAGGCAGCCTGGAACAGGACATATGTGGCAGGAAAGAAGGAAAAGCAGAATGGATCCACATTAAACAGAATGAAAACTGAATTTTAAATATAATCAGTTTCTTTTCTCTTTCAGAGTGCAGACATGTCTGCTGCCAGCTGTCTTCTATCTCATGATCAGTTTCAGTGCTCCATCTGTCTGGATATCTTAACTGATCCAATCTCCACACCATGTGGACACAACTTCTGCAAAAACTGCATCAGTCAACACTGGGATATTAGTGAAACCTGTCAGTGCCCCACATGTAAAAAGGTGTTTGAGACCAGACCTGAGCTGCACATCAACACTTTCATCTCTGAGATGGTTTCTCAGTTCAGACTTGAAGCTCAGCAGAAAGTCAGCAGCAGCAGTTCAGAGCAACAAGCTGCCAAACCAGGAGAAGTTCCCTGTGACATCTGCACTGAAACCAAACTGAAGGCCCTGAAGTCCTGCCTGGTGTGTCTGGCCTCCTACTGTCAGACTCACCTGGAGCCTCATCTGACAGCTTCATGTCTGAAAAGACATCAGCTGATTGATCCTGAGGAGAACCTGGAAGGCAGGATGTGTATAAAGCATGATAAACCTCTGGAGCTGTTCTGTAAGACTGATCAGACATGTATCTGCATGCTCTGCTCTGTTATAGACCACAATACTCATGAGTTTGTTCCTTTGAGAGAAGAATATGAAGGAAAGAAGGCAGAGCTGGGGAAGACTGAGACTGAAATTCAACAGATGATCACGAAGAGACAACTAAAGATTCAGGAGATCAAAGAGTCAGTGAAGATGAGTAAAGATGCTGCAGACAGAGAGAAAGCAGAAGGTGTTCAGGTCTTCACTGCTCTAACGAAGTCTCTCAGGAAAAGCCTCAACGAGCTCATAAAGGAGATTGAAGATAAACAGGAAACAACAGAGAAACAGGCTGAAGGTTTCATCACAGATCTGGAACAGGAAATCTCTGAGCTGATGAAGAGAAGCTCTGAGGTGGATCAGCTCTCACGCTCTAAAGATCACATCCACCTCCTCCAATGATTCTCATTCCTGAAAGCTGCTCCAGCCACCAAGGACTGGACAGAGGTCAGTATCCATCCACCATCATATGAGGGGACTGTGGTGAGAGCTGTGGATCAGCTGAAGGAGACTCTCAGTAAAGAAATGAAGAAGCTGTTTGAGGCTGAGCTGAAGAGGGTCCAGCAGTATGCAGTGGATATGACTCTTGATCCTGATACAGCACATCAGAAACTCATCCTGTCTGATGATGAAAGACAAGTACACTGTGGTGAAGAGGAGAATGATCTTCCAGACAACCCAGAGAGATTTTCTAAAGGTGTTTGTGTTTTAGGAAAGCAGAGTCTCTCTTCAGGCAGATTTTACTTTGAGGTTTGGGTTAAAGAAAAGAGAGACTGGATTTTAGGAATGGTCAGAGAGTCAGTCAACAGAGAGGAAGAAATCACACTCAGTCCTGAGGATGGTTACTGGACTGTAGCAGTAGTAAATGGAAATGTATGTGTAGCTTTTGAGGACTCCCAGGTCCGTCTCTCTCCTCAGTTTTGTCCTGAGAAGGTGGGAGTGTTTGTGGATTATGAAGAGGGTCTGGTCTCCTTTCATGATGTAGATGATGCAGCTCTTATCTACTCCTTTACTGGCTGCTCCTTCACTGAGAAACTCTACCCATTCTTCTGTCCCGGTGTCAATGATAATGGTAAAAACTCTGCACCTCTGATCATCTGTCCTGTCAATCAGTCAGTCTGAACTTTTTCGATCCAGAAACTATATTAATTACATTATTCTCAACATTTTAACAGCACAGAGAAGAAGTCCTAAAAACAGAACTGAACAAACTGCACCTGTTGATAAAAAACCATGAGATATGGTCAGAAGCTTCAAAACAAACTAGTGAGCTCACCTTTCAGTTGATTTTTATTGAACTGTTTTCAAGTTGAAGAAAAAGATTTCTTTGAGGAAGTGAGAAGAGTCTGAGAAAATACAAACTCTCCTTTACTTTTCTCAGTTTTTAAAGGCACAGACATTAAAGCATAAACTGTACAAATGTTAATATTTCATTATTTTTATTCACCTGGGGTTAAATATCAAAAACTAGGATTGATAAACTGTTCTGTTGTTTTAACATGAAATGATTAAAAATATGAACTTTTATCATCTCCTGTGATAGTTTCATTGAACAAAGCTGTTCAATTTTTTAACCTTGCCAGTTAAGTTATAAGAGAGAACATAACAGACTGGCGGCGAGGTTAAAACGGATCCCGGATGTGCAGTGGGCGACAGAGAGGGGGAAATCCTTGTGAAAGTGGCCAAAAGATGCGAAAAAAGATACGAAAAAACCAACTAACCCTCCATGTGGATGCTAACTCTCCTGCCTAGCTAGTGAGCTGCAGAGAGGACGTGAGTAACATCAATTCTTCTTCTTCTTCGTGAGGGACGCTTAAAGGCACCGAGAAAATGTCAGGTGTTGTTGGACAAATGTACATTTTATGGATCTGCTAAATGGATCATTTAAGTTCAGCTTTTAAATTCATTTAACCCTCTACTGCATAGCGTTGCCCTGAGGCAACAAACCACATTTTCATGTCTCACACTGGCCCTTCAAAAAATAAAAAATAAAAAATAAAAATTCTCCATTTGGAGGTAAGATAAAGACAGAGGACAGTGAGCTTTTAGGGAGTGACAGTGAAGTTAAGGAGTGGATCCCTGAATCAAGTAAAGTAATTGTGTGTGTGTGTGTGTGTGTGTGTGTGTGTGTGTGTGTGTGTGTGTGTGTGTGCGCGCGCGTGTGCATGGGGTTAGGGTCAAATGTTGGATGTATTTGGTGTTTTATTGTTCTGTGAAATGTTTAGATTGTTTATTTGTTGCCTGTTTATTTGTTCATTTTTGTTGTACTAATAAAACTTATAATAGAATAACTTGGTGTTTGATTACCCTTATCGCACCATGTTGCCTTTAAGCAACAAACCAATATCATTTTGGGGAGGTGTCATATTTTATGATTGATATATTATTACGGACCCTAAATCTCCCCCAAAATAGGGTGAAATATTAATATTTCCCCAAAAAATAAAAAGTCATGCAGTACAGGCTTAAGAGACCTTCAACTGGGTGTCTTTCCTTTTGGTTTGTTTCTTTAAGAGTTGAGAATGTGTTAATTACATGAATAAAATGTAATTTTCTCTGTAGCACTTCATGGATTTCATAAGCAACACACTTTAGTTGTTTACACAAATCATAAAGGTAAAAAATAGTATCTACAGTGTTATCTTCATTTTAAATGTCAAAAAGTATTTGTGGCCCCACTTTTTCATTTGTGTGGAAACCGGGTCCAAATGGCTCTTTGGGTGTTAAAGGTTGCTGACCCCTGATATAGAATATGCTGGCCCATTTATGGACCAAATGTTCCTGGTTGTGGTTGATGCTCACTCATAGTGGCCAGAAATCATCCCCATAAAGCAAGCAACAGCTGCCAGCACGATCAATAGACTTCGGTCAGTGTTTGCACGCACAGGTCTGCCACAACAGCTCATAAGTGAAAATGGTTGTCAGTTTACTGGAGAGGAGTTCCAGTGTTTCCTTAGGAGTAACGGAGTACGATATATCACTTCAGCCCTCCATCATCCTGCAACAAATGGACACGCTGAATGGTTCATCCAGTCCTTCAAGCAGTCAATGAAAGCCAGTCGGACAAAGGGTAAGCCGCTACAACAGAAAATCTGCAATTTCTTACTGGCTTACAGGAACACCACCGATGCAACAACTGGACACACACCTGCAATGCTCTTCATGGGACAGAATCTGAGATCGCGTCTAGATTTGCTGAAACCAGACATTCGCAAGGATGTCCAAGGTAAACAGTCTTCCATGGTGGAAACAACAAGAAAAAAACCCAGATTCTTCAATGTTGGACAAAAAGTTCTTGTGTGAAATGTGAAAATGAAATTAGTTGAAGTGCCTCAATGGTTTGCTTTATATTATTAACAAATGTCATATAAACGTATAGTTCAGAACACTAAAGAAGACACGGCCCTGAACAATAAAGACTCTTACAGCGTGTCAATGTCTTACAAGTAAGTTTGCAGGAGACTCTCATGCACGCTTGTATGCAGAAGTTAATAACAAGGAACCATCTGCCAGTGGAAATTTACTAGAAGGGAGTAGGGCAAGGTCGCAGCCTCCCTGGAGCTGAGTAAAGATGTTTTGCAGCTAATAGACAATAACCTATGAGTACGCTATGCAACGTGGCTACTGAATGCTTGTGTAGCACTGTTGTTTAGACTAGAGTGGGACACCCTGTAACAAAACTGTTAAGTGGACACCACCAATTCGAGATTCGCTGCAGCGTGTCATACAGGACGCATCTCCCTTCCGGAAGTAATAAAAGTGTGAAATGGTCTACTGAGCAGTGTGTTATCTTCCATCTGATGGCTATGAGGAATCAAAAGAACTCGGTGAAGTGTTAATATTTAACACTTGCCAGAGACTACAGAGACCCAAGTCAGAAATGGCAGTCTGGCATGATTCTGTCATGGACCAGACCGCTGACATACATCATAAATGTTGGAGCCAACTCAGTCTGGCGTAGAAATGTTGATCAGATTCAGATAGATGCAGAAAGTCTCATGGTTCCAGAGCAACCGGAGAGCACAGCTACATCTCAAGATTCAGAGGAGTTTACCTTCGTGTGTGTGACTTAGAAACTGGCAGACAATGGTGGACAAAATGCTTGCTATGCATTCCAACAGACTAATGTTACATCTTCAACAGTCAAAATCCCTAAAAATATTTAGTTCATGATCCTGAGTACTGTCAGCACACCTGTTAATTGAATCGACCACAGCCCCAACTTTAACCTTTAATAAAATCCAAGCAGGTGAGTTGCAAAAAGATTCACCCACCTTACAGCTATTACGGAGGGAGAAGTTAGCGTTAAAGACCAAGACTGCTTTTGTATCAAGTTATAAACATGTTTTCTTCTGCTGTAATTCTGCACATTTTAGTGAAGTAATCCCAAAGGACTGACTCACTTATGGAGCCTGTCTCTAGTGGACAACAGAGCTGCAATTTCAGCACTGACACAAAACAGCCTTTTGACTGCCTTATTGTGTGCAGTCAGGGAAAGATTTCTGGAAATACATGTGATTCATATTTAATCCAGATCAAGCTTTCTGTAACTTAACTGCTACTGTAGCTGAAGTGGGTATTGCTGATTCTGAAGTAAAATACAAATACTTTAAAAGTGTTAAAATTTTATTAAAGCCAGAATTTAAGTAGCAGCTTTATTCAGTGAAGCTTTTGCTACTCAAACAGGTTCCATATTACTGAACTGTGAATATAGCAAATGTGGAAGCTCTAACAGGTGCTATGATATAATTTTCCGTGTTATTTGGAATTGTATTTAGTTGGATTGAAATAGTCCCTGAGCCATTTCTGGGCATCAGGCCATCTTTTGCCCATTTGGGCTTTAAAGGAGCTTTTGTTGCTCATCAAATTTTTTTATTGTACAGTCTGTGAACTCTCACCACGAGATGTCAATAGATTACAGATTGCTGTCAACTGAATTCTGGTTTTTGTAGGCCTCCTAATTCAAGTGCCTGTCCTTGCTACATCGCTAGTACATCTTTGCTATCGTGGCCCTTGTAGGCCACTTACATGGTCAGTCAGCCAAGAGAGAGCAAAAATATCAAATTAAGACACCATAATGGCCAGTGAGCTAGTTTATTCTAATGTTTGAGTTTTGTTGGTAGGAGGTAGCAGGCAGATGTTTCTTCCCTGCATCTTCAGCTTGTAGAATGAGTTCTGATTGTCATTGTGCTCAGGTAGGTTCCATCTGGTAACTACTGGGACATTTGATTCTATTACTGGACTTCTGTGCAAATCAAAATTTGTCCATAATGAACACTGTGTTCAAAATTAATGATGTCCATGAGTGCACATTGCAACAGGACATCCTAGGTCACAAGTCAATTATTTTGTGATCTCTCCCCTCTTAGACTGCTCCTCTCCTTTTTCTGTGTAATTACTGAAGCCCCCTGCATTTCCCTGCTTCAACATAAATCCTCTAAGTGTGAAAATAAATATTTCCATTCTCTGTGGTTCGTGTTTGGATTCTGCAATTGAGTTCACTTGTCACTGGTTTTGGTTGTTCATGATAAGTGTACTACTAACATTTAATTTCAATTAAAATTTCTACTTTAAGTGTGTATTTTGTCGAGAACGCCAAGAATGCAACTAAAATATAGGTGTGTTTCCACTCAACACAACCTGACTAGCAGTGAGAGAGAGAGGAAGAGAGAGGAAGAGGGAGAAAGAGAGCGAGAGAGAGTGAGTGAGCCAGGGATGGAGAGTAGCCCATCTGGCTACACTGACATCATGTAGTTTATCTTATGAACACAAGTAATGCTTTGAAATGAGATGGGAACAGAAGAGTATAGCTTCTTTAACAATGGCAGAAATGAAAAGCAAAGATTTAAAACATGAATGTCATTCAGACTTTTATTTACTGTTTCCACAGTTTTCAGTGGCTTGAACTAAATAAAGACCAAATGTTACATAAACACAAGGAGTTCATTACAGGTGTGTGATATTTTCCCAACATAACTCCAAAGTTAACCGTATCTAAATATTTAACATCACAATTACCCATCAAATCAATTATATATCACAGAAAATAAAGAAGTATATTTAATAAAGCCATCGGTGGAGCGGGAGGGTGGCTTGCTGGGCTTAAGCCCGGGTCATTTTTTCAGAAGCCTTTTGGAGTGTAATTTGTTACATAGTTAGATGCCTAACTGACAACTGTATAAAACAAAACCTATACACACAATATTCGAAGCACATAGCGCACAGTCGTAAATTCCCCCTAATTTTGGTATGATCCGAGCTCAGGCACTAGGTGACTGAGCACAGCACTTACGCATGTGAGGGAGGGGGGAGAAGCTGCTGCCTGCGAGTTTGCTGTAGGAGAAGTGCAGCCAGGCAGACAGAGGAGAGCTTAAGTTTGACCAAGTACCAAAGCAAATCATTTGTACTTTTACAATGTAAATATGATGGTGTATCACAAAAGATTGATATCAAACTGGTTACTTGACCCATATTAACACTTAGACCCCCGCTACTTGCTCTTCGAGTGAACCAACAAATGGCGAAATGAAAAGCCGAACAACAATGCTGTTTTTTTAGAGAGTCTTAGCCAGTGTTGGGTAAGTTACTTTAAAAAAGTAATTAATTACTAATTACTAATTACTTAGTCAATATTGTATTTAAAATACTTATCTAATTACTGTGTCAGAAAAGTAACTTAATTACTAAATAAGTAATTTAACTAAATACTTCTTAAAATAGCTATATACAATGAGTGGGCAAACAATAGACATTAAACTCTTTAAATAATAAATAACTTTTTATAAAGACAGAGACTCTACAGTACGCAGCGGTAGCATCTCTTCCACAATTTAGCCTGCAATCATTTTTTTAAGCTCACCTTCAGATGCTTTTTGTGCTGCTTAAGTAAAATCAACCGCGTTGTTATCCATGGATGATGAACAAGGATCACTCAGAAGTGTTCGTCTATGCTCTCGTGTCAGGCGCTTCAGTAGATTACTCGTGCTATTAACAGCGGCCGATAGTTTTTTCTCCCCAGGACATAGCTTACATATTACTGTAATATTCTTGTCTGCTTGTTTCAGAAAAGTGAAGAGACGGAAATATGTCCATTTCATAAAACAGCCACTTGCTTCAGCCAAGTCCGACATCTTCCGCTTTAGAATACGACTATGCAGCAAACTGGTGCAAAATGACGTGCAGCTGCACTACAGCGATGTTAAAGCGGCAGAGTTTACTTCTACGTTTAGAAGACAAATTATTGAAATTAAATAATGATATTCAGCGAGTTTAATTATTTTACAATGTAACGCAAGTACATTGTAAGTAACTGTAATTAAAATACCTAAAAATGAACAGTAATTAGTTACTCTGCTTTTTCAGTGGAAAAGTAATTTAATTACAGTAACGAGTTACTTAGTAACACATTACACCCAACACTGGTCTTAGCTTACATGTGTGTTTATTTCATATTTTCAGTTGTTACCCTCCATGGCTAAATAAAGCCCTCTAAATCGGTTTCAGTTATGTACTGATGAACACAACAATGGCCATAAGGAGCTTCTTTCAAAGAAAAAACTCAGGTAGATGTTATTTTATATATTATGCTTTGTATGTTTTTCAATATTTCTATATTTCTATGCAAAACAAGAGGAATTTCAATACACAGCAGTATGTTCACAGGTGAAACCAGATATTTACATACACTTTAGGGAAAAACAAGAACTTTTTATTTACTGTTAAACATCAATTTAGAGTTAACTTGTTTTGTTTTAGATAAATAAATATTGAAGCATCTTTCGAATTAGTTAAATGTCAGAATAAAAAGAGAGAGCTGTCTATTTTTTATCACTTTCATCAACTTTAGGAGTACACTAAGTTTATTGTTAATTAATAAGAGTTAATAAGAGTTTAAGAAGCTTCTGATAGGTTAGTAGAGGCCATGTGATTAAATTGGTGGCACACCTGTGGATCCATATAAGGCACCCCCAAAACACAGAGCCTGTTTCTTTGTCATGGGAAAATCAAGAGATATGAACCAAAACACCAGGAAAAGAATTGTGGACCTCCGTAAGTGTGGCTCAATTTTGAATACAATTTGGTGCCATTTGCAATTACGAAATACATACAATTTCTCTCTTTACTCTTAAAGTTAACAAATATGTTTTTTTATATTTTTCAATCAAAAAAATAAACATTTAGTCTGATTTGATGTTTTACAATTTGAAAAAAAAGATTCTGGTTCTGAGTAAATTGGTGGGAAATGGTGGCCTAAAGTAGTCCTGAATTTACTGTGAATTAACTATTGTAGTCCTGTTTTAATTCCAGATCTTTTTTGAACATAACTCAAAACACATTTCCTGAGGTCAGATGGCCCAGGAGTTGAGTGGGCTCAAAACTGGATTATAGATGGCAGACAGTTGGTGTCGTAAACCTACCAATAACAATATACCAATATTCAATGTGAAGCTTTGAGTGTAAAAAAACAGAAAAAAAAACATGTGGATCCTGAAATAATTGTAGCTTCCACCTTTAAAGGGCTGAAGAGGAAGATGTTTACAAGGAATCATTTAGAATATTTATAACTGACTGATTATCTGAAACTGTGTTTCTGATTGAAAGAGACAGACATGTACAGACTGAACTATCTGTTTAACAGTCAAAGTGTTTCTCTAACAGGAGGACAATCTGTACACTCAACTCGGCACAGACACACTGAGGAACCAGGAAACCAGACTGTAAATCCAGGATAAAGAGGTTCAGTGAATGTGGTGTTGAAGGTGTGGAGGTGAATCAGAGTGTCAGAGGAAACTCGGTAGAAGGACAGAGTGCCAGCAGGATGATCCACATGCACTGCTACTCTGTTAGAGACAGAGGAGGAGGATTGCAGATATATTTCTGTGTTACTGTGTAAGACAGAGTAACCCTTAACATCAGAGCAGAACAGAGACCAGGACTGATCATTCCTTCCAAAGACAAAGGCATTGCTGTCTCCGTTTTTTGAAATTCTTCTGTAACTCACCGATATATAAACCTCTCCTTTCCACTCAACCTCCCAATAACAGCAACTGATGAGACCATCTTTACATAGAAGCTGACAATCACCATCAAATCTGTCAGGATGATCAGGATATGACTGATCCTCCTCCACATGTGTCACCCTCCTGTTGTTATCAGACAGTTTGAGTTTTCTGTTTACTGTGTTTGTGTCGATTGTGAGTTGACAGGAATCTGATGGAGAGAACAAACAAAGTCCAGCTGGAGTTATTGATCCATCATCTGTTCATTGATTGACACTTTGATGGTGACAGATGTGAATGAGTGATGTGACAGTTTGAAGATGGTTGAATGTGTGCTGCTTTGTTTTCATGAATCACATTAAAAACACACTTACACTTCCTCAGACCTGGTCTCAGCCATTGTTCTCCAGCAGGCTCCAGAATGACCCTGAAAGGAGGAGGGGGGTCAGACCAGCACAGTCTCTTTCAGCATGCACACATGGACATTACATCGCTCTCATACTTTTAGACACTGATAAAGGAAGAGCCAAGATTTTCAGATATACACTTTAATCCATATGTGTATTGAAGAGCATTTCATGTAAAGATACATTTGTATGACCCTTTAGTTCCCCAACTCATTACTTTTAGGGAGGTGCTTCAGTCAGTAGAAATAATCCACATGTGCCATTTATTAGTATCACATGTTAAAAGAAAACTCCCGCCTATAATATTTTCCACATTTACTTTTTTCTCACTGCGTGTAATGAACTTTGGCTTTCTGATATCTGCCAAAAATAAAGTTAGTGTTCAATAGTGCTCTTTTTCTGAGTTTAGGAGATAAAATCAAAGGAGGGAAACAAGAAGGACATGGAAATACAGAGCAATGGGGCCAACGTGACACCAAGCAGAGGAAGACAGAGGACATACTGTAAGTACACAGAGGATAGCGGATGGAAAACAGGGGAGAATACAGCTGGAACAACAGAACAGGTGAAACAAAAATAAACAGTCAAAATAAAACAGGAAGTATAATAACTATGAATACAAACACTAAGACACAAAGGTATGGCACTGGGAAAAACAGACGTGGAACAAGACTGACTGTGGAGAAAGAAAGGAAACACCAAACAGAGAAACAGTACTGCTCTCTTTCAAAGGAAAGAGAGCAATACTGATTGTGAAGAACAATACAGACTAACCAATTACTTAAACACTTAAAGTATAATTAAAGGATATATATATTATATATATATATATATATATATATATATATATATATATATATATATATATAAAACACCCAGCACGCCCCTGCGGGCGGTTTATCCTTCAAGCTCGGGTCCTCTACCAGAGGCCTGGGAGCTTGAGGGTCCTGCGCAGTATCTTAGCTGTTCCCAGGACTGCGCTCTTCTGGACAGAGATCTCCGATGTTATTCCCGGGATCTGCTGGAGCCACTCGCCTAGCTTGGGAGTCACCGCACCTAGTGCTCCGATTACCACGGGGACCACCGTTACCTTCACCCTCCACATCCTCTCGAGCTCTTCTCTGAGCCCTTGGTATTTCTCCAGCTTCTCGTGTTCCTTCTTCCTGATATTGCTGTCATTCGGAACCGCTACATCGATCACTACGGCCGTCTTCTTCTGTTTGTCTACCACCACTATGTCCGGTTGGTTAGCCACCACCATTTTGTCCGTCTGTATCTGGAAGTCCCACAGGATCTTAGCTCGGTCATTCTCCACCACCCTTGGGGGCATCTCCCATTTTGACCTCGGGACTTCCAGGTTATACTCGGCACAGATGTTCCTGTACACTATGCCGGCCACTTGGTTATGGCGTTCCATGTATGCCTTGCCTGCTAGCATCTTGCACCCTGCTGTTATGTGCTGGATTGTCTCTGGGGCATCTTTACACAGCCTGCACCTGTCTCTGTGTATATATATATAAATGAAATCTTTGGCTACAAACAAGTCTCTCCATACCTGAGAGTTTCCTGACTCGATTTCTCAAGCAGAGTCACTCCTGCATCTCCAGGATGATTGTAGCTCAGGTTCAGCTCTTTAAGACGTGAGGAAGGGGAGCTCAGAGCTTTTGTCAGCAAAGAGCAACCTTCTTCTGTGATCATACATCCTGACAGGCTGCAGAAACATTACATACTCATAAAGAAGTGTGGTGCAGTGGACTAACATTATTTTGTAATTAAGTAGGATTTAGCACTGAAAAACTAAAGTCTACAGTTAGCAAAACCTACATAAAGTAGAACTAAGGCTAGTGGGACTGCTATTAGTTTACAGCCATTTGGTCATAAATAAATTTATGCAAAGACTAGAATGTTGACCAGATTAAGACACTAAGTTAATTTACAAAATTATTTAAATCATTATTCAATTCAAGGATTTATACAAATTGGAGCAAATTTACCTACAAAATCTAATCTTTGAAATATTTTTAAGCCAAAGCAAAGTAGTGAAAATAAAATATTAGAAAAAATTTTAATAAAAAAAAGAAAAAGAAATTATTATTATTGATTATTATTATTATTATTATTAATAATAATAATAATAATAATAATAATAATAATAATAATAATAAAATTAATAATAATAATAATAAAACACTGAAGGTTCTACTTTACAGAAGTAATAATAATAGATACTTTGATAAATTCCAGTAGACACATTCCCTCATACCCTGACTCAATGCAAACCAGATATTAAATCACCATAATTAAAACATTTTAGAACCCAGACCGGAGTGTTTCCAGTTCACAGTGTGGAGATTCCAGTCCTCGGCACAGCACTTCCACTCCTGAAACCTTCAAGTCATTGTTACTCAGGTCCAGATCTCTCAGACTAGAGGACTGGGAGCTGAGTACTGAGCAAAGAGCTTCACAGCTTATCTCTGAAAGGTTGCAGCCACTAAGTCTGGTGAGACATCAAAAGAATCTTGAGATATTTTTTTTTATTTGCTAGTGAATATATAGCAGTGTATTTAAAGCAAAAGAGTTTAAAACTTACAGAGCTTTTTCAGAAGCTTTGACGATAGGCAGCAGTCTCAGAAGAGCCTGCTCTGAAGCAGAGTATTTCTTCAGGTCAAACACATCCAGGTCATCAGATGACAGTAGGATAAAAACCAGAGCTGACCATTGAGCAGGAGACAATTCATTTGTAGAGAGACTTCCTGAATTCAGGGACCTTTGGATCTCCTCCACTAGAGAACGATCATTCAGTTCATGTAAACAGTGGAACAGGTTAATCTTTTGCTCTGCAGACAGACTCTCACTGAGCTTCTTCTTGATGTAATTAATTGTTTCCTGATTTGTCTGAGGACTAATTCTTGTCTGTTTCAGTAGACCTTGTAGGAGATTCTGATTTGTCTGCACTGAAAGACCCAGGAGGAAATGCAGAAATAAATCCAGGTGTCCTTTTGTGCTTTGCAAGGCCTTGTTCACAGCGCACTGATAGAAGTGATTCTCTGTCTGGGTGTTTTTTTGTTGTTCTTCCAGCAGATTGACTCCAGAATTGATAAAGGTCAGATGGACATGAAGAGCAGCCAGAAACTCCTGAACACTCAGATGGACAAAGCAGAACACCTTGTCCTGGTACAGTCCTCTCTCCTCTTTAAAGATCTGTGTGAACACTCCTGAGTACACTGAGGCTGTTCTGATATCGATGCCACACTCTGTCAGGTCTGATTTATAGAAGACCAGGTTTCCTTTCTGCAGCTGATCAATAGCCAGTTTCCCCAGAGACTCAATCATCTTCCTGCTCTCTGGATTCCAAGGTGGATCTGTCTCAACTCCTTCGTCATACTTGACCTTCTTCACTTTGGCCTGAACCACCAGGAAGTGGATGTACATCTCAGTCAGGGTCTTGGGCAGCTCTCCTCCCTCTGTGGTTTTCAGCACATCCTCCAGAACTGTAGCAGTGATCCAGCAGAAGACTGGGATGTGGCACATGATGTGGAGGCTTCGTGATGTCTCGATGTGGGAGATTATTTTGCTAGCTAGTTTCTTATCACTGAATCTCTTCCTGAAGTACTTCTCCTTCTGTGGGTCAGTGAACCCTCTGACCTCTGTCACCATGTCAATACAATTAGCAGGGATCTGACTGGCTGCTGCAGGTCGTGTGGTTATCCAGAGGCGAGAAGAAGGAAGCAGTTTCCCCTTGATGAGGTTAATCAACAGCACATCCACTGAGGTGGACTTTTTAGGATCAGTTAGGATTCTAGTTTTGCGGAAGTCCAGAGGAAGTCGACACTCATCCAGACCATCAAAGATGAACACAACTTTAAACTCTTCAAAGCTGGAGATTCCTTCTTGTTTGGGTTCAATAAAGAAGTAATGAATAAGTTCCACCAAGCTGAACTTTTTCTCTTTCAGCACATTCAGCTCTCTGAAAGTGAATGGAAATATGAACTGGATGTCCTGGTTGGCTTTGTCTTCAGCCCAGTCCAGGGTGTATTTCTGTGTTAAGACTGTTTTCCCAATGCCAGCCACTCCTTTTGTCAGCACTGTTCTTATTGGTTCATCTCTTCCAGGTGAGGCATTAAAGATGTCTTCTTGTGTTATTGATGTTTCTGGTCTGTCTGGTTTCCTGAATGCTGTTTCAATCTGTCTGACCTCATGTTCATTGACCTCTGCAGTCCCTCCCTCCGTGATGTAGAGCTCTGTGTAGATCTGATTCAGAAGGGTTGGGTTTCCTGCTTTAGCGATCCCCTCAAACACACACTGGACCTTCTTCTTTAAAGCACATTTAAGTTTATTCCGGCATATGCTGGGAATTTCTTAAAGAACACAGAGAGGATATAGCCTTAAAATAAAAACATCAACAAGTTCTGCTTTCAGAAGTAGCTATATAATATGAGATCGCAAATGTAATGTTATTCTACTACTATTTTAAATATTTAGAGTAACCCTCTTACTGCTCTCCAGGTGATCAGCCAGCTCCGCTTGCTTCATCATCCTCAGGAAGTGCAGAGTGAGCTTCACAAATGCTTCTCTGCTGCTGTTCATCTGCTTTTCATTCTCAGCCTTCAACAACTCTTCATCCTCCCCATGACTCGCTAAGCATTCTGGGTAATCTGGACCCAGAATGTTCAGAATCTTCTTCAGCTCAATCTTTACAAAATTAACAATGTTTTCCTCCAGCAGCTGAAATAGAATAGAATATGAATGATTCAATCAGTGTGAAATCATGAAGTGAAACATCAGATCCATGTTGGATACACTGGACTTCAGCCAGAATGTTTCCAATACAAATATCATATTTTGGTGTCTCTCAAACTAAAAAATAATGCCTAAATAATGGGGTGTTGGTTTCATCATATACTACTCCATTCTAAGACAACAGGTTGCTAACTAAAACTATAATATAATTTGAACTGTACCGCATATAAAATGCAATCAGAATTTCCCTTCATGATCACTACTCTTTCTCGTGATTTGACTTTATATCCTAGTAGTAGGAAATCTCTTAAGTAATATTTTTAAAAATCAACAAATTAAAATACCCTCAAATGTTTCCATTTCCTTTCCTTTGCTGTTGAAAAATGCTGTGACTTTCAGAAGTCACACCAGTGAAACACTAATTGTCATGGTCCTGGGTCAAGGACCCAGCGTTTTGTGATTATGATTATGATTATTATTATTTTCTCATGTTCTAGTTTCATTCTGATTTTGTATTCTGTTAAACTGCCTGGGAACTTCCTGTTTTATTTTGTAGATCCATATGTGACATCATTGTGTTCAGCTTGCGTTTCCCTGTCATCATGTGAATTAGGATCAGCTATGCTTCCCTCCTGTGTGTTATTTCCTAATTACCTTGTGTGTGTATATATAGTGGGCGTCAGTCTGTGCTCAGTGTGTGTCATGTATTTTTGGTTTGTCATTAGTTTTCCCCCAGTCTAGGTTTTTGAAGGTTTTTGCTCATCATTTTCTGTTTATGTCACTCTGTAAATAAACAGTCACTTGCATCACAGCCTTAGACTGGTTCGCATTATTAAGGATTTAAGAGCGACCTTCAAGTTTGATCTGTTTGGCATGGATGGCCCAGGCAAAGAGGATTCTGTGGCCTTCCTAAAGACTCTTGCCACTTGGTATTCCCAGCACCAACGGGCAGTTTCGCCGTCGCTGGTCACTGCTACACCATCCGACACTTCATCCCGGAAAAGATGGTGCCCCCACCGTCATCATCACACAACTCCTCAACTCACTCCTGTGGCTTCAGTTGGGACTGCTGACCACAGACCGGCAGTGAAAAACATCACAGTGAGCAAATTGGACTCTGTGGTGTGTGTACAGGACACTGGTTGTGTTGTTTCAGCCGTGACAGTAATAACTTTTCCATAAGCTTTATTGGTGCCAGTGGCAGGTTCTGGATTGTGGCTAGCTGCAGGGGAAAGGTAGAGTGGTGGGTTCAGGGTATAGTGTCATTGGAGGCTGTCTCACACACCTAACCCCATCATATAATCATGTCTCCCCTGTTTAAGATGTTGTCGGGACCTGAGAAGGGAGTTGTGTGTGCTACAGAAGCAGAGCAACTGGAAAGCGGCACTCTGGAAAACTAGATAATGAAAGATGTTTAAAGCTGCAATGCTGCTGTCGTCTAGTCCTTCGTTGCCACAGTGTCCTACAATCTTAAGTATGGCTGTGGACAAATCCATAACCAGACGTGAAGACAAGCAATTAAAGCAACACAACTACAACTCTGAATATTCTGAGTAACTGCTGAATTTCACATTTCTCTAACTCAGACATGCTGGGCTCTAAATAAATTCATTAAATTTGTTTTGTGAACTGAGGTGGAATAACTTTCCTGCACTAATGCCAGTGCTGGACAGTATTGGGAAGTAACAGAATACATGTGCCAGCGTCACGTACAGTGGCTTGCAAAAGTATTCGGCCCCCTTGAAGTTTCCCACATTTTGTCACATTACAGCCACAAACATGAATCACTTTTATTGGAATTCCACGTGAAAGACCAATACAAAGTGGTGTACACGTGAGAAGTGGAACGAAAATCAATACAATTAATAACTGCAAAGTGGGGTGTGCGTAATTATTCAGCCCCTGAGTCAATACTTTGTAGAACCACCTTTTGCTGCAGTTACAGCTGCCAGTCTTTTAGGGTATGTCTCTACCAGCTTTGCACATCTACAGACTGAAATTCTTGCCCATTCTTCTTTCCCATCAACTCTGACCAGCTTCCCTGTCCCCACTGAAGAGAAGCACCCCCAGAGCATGATGCTGCCACCACCACCATATTTGACAGTGGGGATGGTGTGTTCAGAGTGATGTGCAGTGTTAGTTTTCTGCCACACATAACGTTTTGCATTTTGGCCAAAAAAGTTCCATTTTGGTCTCATCTGACCAGAGCACCTTCTTCCACATGTTTGCTGTGTCCCCCACATAGCTTGTGGCAAACTGCAAACGGGACTTCTTATGGTTTTCTGTTAACAATGGCTTTCTTCTTGCCACTCTTCCATAAAGGCCAACTTTGTGCAGTGCACGACTAATAGTTGTCCTATGGACAGATTCCCCCACCTGAGCTGTAGATCTCTGCAGCTCGTCCAGAGTCACCATGAGCCTCTTGGCTGCATTTCTGATCAGCGCTCTCCTTTGACAGCCTTGTCTTGGTAGGTTTACAGTTGTGCCAAACTCCTTCCATTTCTGAATGATCGCTTGAACAGTGCTCCGTGGAATGTTCAAGGATTGGGAAACCTTTTTGTAGCCTAAGCCTGCTTTAAATTTCTCAATAACTTTATCCCTGACCTGTCTGGTGTGTTCTTTGGACTTCATGGTGTTGTTGCTCCCAATATTCTCTTAGACAATCTCTGAGGCTGTCACAGAGCAGCTGTATTTGTACTGACATTAGATTACACACAGGTGCACTCTATTTAGTCATTATCACTCATCAGGCAATGTCTATGGGCAACTGACTGCACTCAGACCAAAGGGGGCTGAATAATTACGCACACCCCACTTTGCAGTTATTTATTTGTAAAAAATGTTTGGAATCATGTATGATTTTCGTTCCACTTCTCACGTGTGCACCACTTTGTGTTGGTCTTTCACGTGGAATTCCAATAAAAGTGATTCATGTTTGTGGCTGTAATGTGACAAAATGTGGAAAAGTTCAAGGGGGCCGAATACTTTTGCAAGCCACTGTATTTAAAATGCAAAATATGAGTAACTGTATTCCTTTACAGTTACCATTTTAAAAGGTGGTATTCAGAATACAGTTACTTTGTCGAAATAAATGGATTACACAACGGTCTTTTCCTTTTTCATATGTTAGGCTATACATTCTTTATTTTGTGAGTGTTACAGGCATAGCCCTAAAGAATGGAGCCTCATGGGCAGTGCAGTCCGTGCTACAGGGAGAATGGACTGCCATACCGCTTACATGTCTGTGAGCACAAGGGAGGGAGAAAAAGGAGAGTCAAAAAGTACGAGTTGTCACCGACCAGAAACAGGAGATGGAAGCATATAAATACAATAATAACGACTGCAGTCAAAAAGATGGCCTAACGAGCCCAGTTTTTATGTAAGCTATTATATGGTCTAGTTGGAATTGATATGGCAAATAACCTTCAGTAAAAGTAATAAATCACACAGCAATAGTACATTCATGTAGTTGTAAAAAGCACGATACTATATGAAGTAATCCAAAGTATTCAGAATACGTTACTCTCATTGAGTAATGTAACGGAATACGTTACAAAATACATTTTGGGACATGTATTCTGTAATCTGTAGTGGCATACATTTTAAAAGTAACCTTCCCAACACTGGTGCTGGATTTTGCTAAAGTGAACAGAGACACCTTGTGTGTATAAGAACAAGGCATATAAAGTCTGCTGTGTTTTTAAAACCAATGCCAAAAGTCTTCACTGGATTTTATCATAGTGCCCTCCAATCTGGCCACCAAAGACAAAAAGTGTCTGGACTTATTTAAGTTGCTTGAAGACATTTCACCTCTCATCCAAGAAGCTCCTTCAGTTCTAGGGTCAAATGGTGAAGAGTCCCAGATTTAAGACCCGTGGGAGAATCTCCTCAAGAGGGACAATGGACTCCCTAATTATCCTCTACCTAATCACATGAGCCAAGGTGTGAAAATGGGTGTAGTCACCATCAGCCAAAGTTTTGGGTAGGGATGGGTATCGTTTAGGTTTTATCCGATACCGGTGCCAAATCGGTACTTTTGAAACGGTGCCGGTGCTTAAACGGTGCTCAAACCGGTGCTTAAAGAATGGAGAACACAAAATTGGTCCAAAAACCTCTCATGTTCAGCTGTTTTTTTTGTAAAAAGATAACAATGTTAGCCTTTTCTGCAGCTATGGGGCATATATGGTATCACTCTTGGCTGGAAGCAGTGCTTAAACAATGGAAAAAACACAAACTTTGTCCAAAAACCTCTCATGTTTAACTGTTTTCCACTTTTTCTTTGGTCATTTTAGCCTTTTTGGCCAGGGTGAAGGGAGTATCTGCCATCAAACAAGAAGACAGCCGCATGTAGCTATGATGATGTTTGCTAGTTCACCTTACATGCATTAATGTAATAACGTGGTTAGCCTACTCAACGTAAATTACACACGAACAACATTAAGCTACTCACGCAGAGAAGAACGGCTGCTGCTGCCATCATCATCCATCATCATTTCTGCTACACTGGCAGGGCTAGGGGCCAGGACTCTCCTCTTCGTGTTTTTGGGGGATGTTGCTAACTCCGGGTCCGATAACAGGCAACCCACCCGCAGTAGATGTGCTCGGTGTGAGGTCTCACAGCAAGCTATCAAATACGGCGCATTTCTCGGCTTTTAAAAAAAACGCTATGCGTCGCCAGGTGTTTCATCGGATTTGAGGTGTTACCTCCTTTGACAGTATCACAGTATCAGCTTAAAGCACTTGTTGCAGGCTGCTGAGTTTGCATATTTTGCTGTGAAGTACAGCCAGACTTTTGACCGCTTCGCCTTGGGCATTTTTAATCTGTAGCTCTGCTCTAAAAGAACGTACGTACCTGGGCCCGCCTACTATCCTCGGAAACGTAAAATGATTGGCTAGAATCTAAAGTGTATCACAGCTCAGGAAAAAAAAGCACCGAAATAAAGCACCGAAATGTGCGCTGCTTTTCGGTCTGGTTACTACCGTTTATGTCAGAACCGGTGCCATGATGGCACCGGACACCGGTACCCATCCCTAGTTTTGGGTGAGCCCATAGTGAAACCAGCCCCACCCTACCAAGTGATTCCTGAGGTCAGATGGCCCAGGATGTGAGTGGACGTTAAGGCGTATGGGAAGAGATCTCAAAACTGAATTATAGATGGCAGACAGTTGGTGTCATATGCGACCGCCTCTGTTCGAAGATGGTTGTTCACAGTGGACAAAGATGACTTCTTCCACTCCGCTTTCAAACCATCTGTCTACTCTGTCCAAAATGTGAACACTGGAAAGAGGTCACTCTTTCGAGGGCTTCAATCTGGGACTCTCCACCATTTGACCCTAGAACTGAAAAAGCTTCTCGGATGAGAAGTGAAACATCTTCTAGCAACTTGAAGAAGTCCAGACACTTTTCTTTCCAAGCTCCTTAGACTAAGATGACCTGGATGACTGAGAACCTTCACAGGCACATCCCAACATCCCATCCACCCACCAATCTGAGCCATGGTCTGAGTAACCCTCACACCCTGTACAGACCCTAAATATGGAGTCCAGATGTGCGTGATTCTGCCGGTCAGACTGATCTCTGGCAACCTCTGAGCTTTCCTGGTCCACTCTGTGGAGGAATCATGAAGAATTAGTTTACATCAGGTCTGTTCATACAGAGTCAACCACAAGCTAAACGCTCATGAAGTGAGGTCTGAATGTGAGCAGTGAATCAGATGACTCCCTTTAGTCGTAAATTTTTACTAGTCCTGATAATGCCATTGATAATCAGCAGCTCAGCCTGCAGCTGTTTGAAAATGTTAGCTAAGCTTAGTTTTGTCCTGACAGCTTTCCATTAGTTTCAGCTAAGATAAAAGTCCTTCTCTATCTGTATGTATAACTGGTTTCACAGGTCACCTTCCAGTTATCAGAAAATGTCTATGTTTGTAGTCAATTATTGTACCATTTCTTCTAAATATGTTCTAAACATGTTATAAATGTCTTGAAGAGGCATATTTCTGTCTAATGTATATTTTCAACATACAACCTTGTCTCCTCATGATCTAATTCCCTTTTACATTTGTTTTAGCTATTACTGTCAAACCTTTTTCAAGATGGCGGCGCACACTGTTGCAGCAGCTTACAGCTCTCCGTCTCAGTACTCCTTTTTTTGTTTAGTTTGCTTAGTTTGTATGTCTTTCTTATTTTTTTCTGCACTATTGGCTCTACTTTCAAAGTTTGCTACACCCGCCAGAGCCTCATAGACATCGGTGACCAGCATCAAACATCTGTTTCACTGGACTTTCTTCACACGCACAACATCCCAGATCACATAGCGAGACCACCGGGCTCCCCGTGGATTGTTATTGGGACTAGGCGGAGGCGCAGACGGAGGAAGAGGAAGCAAAAGCGGGGTCGTAGGTCCGGCATTATGCTGAGGCTAAAAAACAAACCACACAAGCCACCTCTGCCGAGCCTCTATCTCTCCAACGCCAGATCCTTTGTGCAAAAAACGGACGACCTGGAATTACAACTAGCGGGAAATCGCTATGTTCGTGACTGCTGTGCCTTGATCATCACTGAAACCTGGCTTCACCCGGGAATACCCGATGCTAGCGTGCAGCTAGCAGGCTGCACTCTGCTCCACTGGGACAGGACAAAGGACTCCGGTAAGAGCAAGGGGGGAGGGCTCTGTATTTACGTGCATGAAAGCTGGTGCAACAACGGGACAATTATAAACAGTCACTGCTCCCCGAACCTCGAGTACATGTCGGTAAGATGCCGGCCTTTCTTTCTACCGAGAGAGCTAACAGTAGTGATCATCACGGCTGTGTACATTCCACCCGATGCCAACGTAAACACGGCGCTCTCTATCCTGCTGAACACCATTAACGAACAGCAGCGGGCCCACCCAGATGGTGTTCACATAATTGCAGGTGACTTTAATAAGGCCAACATAAAGACTGTACTCCCAAAGTTCTATCAGCATGTCAAATGTCCCACCAGAGGAGAAAACACTCTAGATTATGTTTACTCCAACATCAAGCATGCATATAGAGCCACACCCCTCCCCCACCTCGGTCAGTCCGACCATCTCTCCCTCCTGCTGTCCCCAGCCTACACCCCCCTCAGGCGCAGTGCCAGTCCCACCACAAAGACTGTTACAACCTGGCCGGAAAATGCTCTCTCCAAACTACAGGACTGCTTCACAGAGACAGACTGGGACATATTTGAACACCAGGACCTAGAAACATTCACAGGATCAGTACTGGACTACATCAAGTTCTGTACTGCAAATGTGACAGTGGACAAAAGCATTCGGGTTTTCCCAAATCAAAAACCCTGGATGACCAGCGAGGTCCGCTCACTCCTCAAAGCCCGTGATGCTGCCTTCAGGTCAGGTGACAGAGCTCTGTACAGGGCTGCTTGAGCTGACCTGAAAAGGGGGATTAAAAAAGCCAAGTCAGACCACAAAAGGAACATCGAGTCCCACCTGTCCAGCAACAACACACGAGAGGTGTGGCAGGGAATGCAAGACATCATCAACCACAGAGGCAGTACTGTGAAAACAGAAAACCCGAGTGGACAGCTGGCAGAGGAAATAAACAGCTTCTTCGCCCGCTTTGAAACACCACAACAGCAGCACTCATCTGCTTCAGCCCTGCTCCCATCCTCATCCTCACCTGGTTCCTGCACCGCTCCATTCACTGTAACAGAGCACGATGTCAGACGTGTGCTCCTAGCAGTGAACCCCAGGAAGGCGGCCGGTCCAGATGGAGTACTTGGCAAGGTACTAAGAGCATGCGCACACCAGCTCACCCTCATCTTCACCAGACTCTTCAACCTCTCACTGGATCAGGCAGCCATCCCATCCTGTCTAAAATCAGCCACAATCATCCCAGTGCCGAAGAAGTCTCCCATCTCCAGCCTGAATGATTACCGCCCTGTGGCCCTCACATGAAATCATGAAATGCTTTGATAGACTAGTCCTTCAGCACATCAAGGATTACCTCCCCCCAGAATTTGACCCCCACCAGTTTGCATACCATGCAAACAGATCCACAGAAGACGCCATCGCCACAGCCCTCCACGCTGTGCTGAGTCATGCTCTTTGTGGACTACAGCTCAGCCTTTAATACAATCATCCCGGACATCCTCATCACCAAACTGGTCACTTTTGGCCTCCCTCCTCTCACATGTGCCTGGATAAAGGATTTCCTCACAAACCGGCCCCAGACTGTAAGACTCGGCCCTCATCTCTCCTCCACTCGCACACTGAGCACTGGCTCCCCACAGGGCTGTCTGCTGAGCCCCCTCCTGTATTCTCTCTACACCCACGACTGCAGTTCGACCCACAACAACACTCTCATCATCAAGTTTGCTGATGACACCACGGTAGTCGGACTCATCTCGAAGGGAGACGAGGCAGAGTACAGAGAGGAAGTCCTGAAGCTGGCAGCATGGTGTTCAGAAAACAACCTGGCACTGAACACTAAGAAAACCAAAGAGCTCATTGTTGACTTCAGGAGACACAGCACCGACTTGGCCCCCCTCTACATCAATGGGGAGTGTGTGGAGAGGGTCCACACTTTCCGGTTCCTTAGTGTCCTCATTTCTGCTGACATCTCCTGGACAGACAACATCTCAGCGGTCATCAAGAAGGCCCAACAGCGGCTGCACTTCCTGAGAGTCCTCAGGAAGTACAAGCTGAACTCCAACCTGCTGCTGACCTTCTACCGCTCGTCCATTGAGAGCCTGCTAACCTACTGCATCACGGTATGGTACGGCAGCTGCACCAAAGCAGATAGAGTGAGGCTTCAGAGTGTGGTCAAGACAGCACAAAAGATCATCGGCTGCCCTCTCCCCTCCCTGATGGACATTTATTCCTCCCGCTGCCTCAGCAGAGCAGCAAACATTATCAAGGACAGCTCCCACCCTGGCTTCAACATGTTCAGCCTGCTTCCCTCAGGGAAGCGCTACAGGTGCATCAACACAAAAACCCACAGACTCAAAAACAGTTTCTTCCCCAAAGCGATAACCACCCTGAACTCACACATGCACAGATAACACAGCCCCCCACTTCCCACTTCCTCTATGGACCACCACTGTGCAATACCAATTCTATGTGCAATAACTCAACTGTATATACAAACACTATTTATTACATATTACAAATGTATATTTCCTATGTTAATACTGTCTATATGTACATAGCGCTGCAGAACTGTACACCCCCCAGCATGTTTACACTGAGTAGGAGATGCTCTGTATCTCATTGTACAACTGTATAGTGACAATAAAGGCATTCTATTCTATTCTATTCTATTCTATTCTATTCTATTCTATTCTAATTTCCAGTCACCCAAGATAAATCTGAATTTATCTTGGTGAGTTTGTGGTATTTTTAAGTTTTGTACATTTTTGAAATGTTTCCTTGTTGTCTTTATTTCCTCAGGCGATCTTTAAAGTGGTTAAAATTTTCTGGGTTCAATTTATTGTCCTAGTTTATTTGTATTGTTTGTTTTAGTTTACTTTTCATTCCCTGTGTAAAGTCTGCATTTCTGTGTTCTGTATACTGTTCCTTCCTGTTTTATTTTGGCAGTCTGTCTTCTTTCAGATTTAGTTGTATGTTTCTTCCCAGATGTCTCCAATATGGCCTCATCTTCTCTTATGTATTTAAACATTTAAACCCTCGTTTGTTGTGCCCCCCCATCATGCTGTGTGTTCCTTTGGTTTCTGGTTTCCCTGTGACTCAGAGTTTTTGCATTCCTGTTGCCAGCCCTGTGTTGTTTTTGTATTTTGTTTGAAAGACTTCAGCATTAAAACTGTTTTTGAAGCTGGGCAACTTACTTATGTGATCTGAGAAGAACCATCTGCAACTCAATGCAAAGACTAAATAACTGGGTGTGGACATGAGGAGGAACAGAAGAACCAATGAGAACTATTTCTATGGGGTCTGTGTGCAGTCAGTGGAACATGGCAAGTGCCATGTACAGACTGACAATAAACTGGACTTCATTAAAAAAAACACAAAACACAGAAACACTCTTCAAGAAGGGCCAAAGCTTTCTCTATTTTCTGAGATTACTGAGGTCCTTTAACATTTGCTAGGTGATGCTCAGGATTTCTTATGAGTCTGTTGTGGCCAGTGCCAGTCTCTATTCTGCTGTGTGCTGGGGCTGTAGACGGAGGTTAGTGGATAGCAAAAGACAATAAACTGATCCATAAGGTCACTAACGTGGGTGTGGAGCTTGACTCTCTGGCAGGCATTTCACAAAGGATGACACAAATGGGAGTAATTGACAATCTTTCACATCCTTTCCATTTCATGTTGGAAAGCACATTCAGGAAAAGGCTCATTCCACCAGTGAATGCTACAGGAAATCATTCCTGTATGTGTCCATCAGACTTTATAACTCCTCATTATAACTTGTTTATATTGTACATAGTATTGTTGAACTTTGAAATATTAAACTGAATATTGTAGTTTGACCACCATCTCTGCTACAGCATTGGTTCCTTACACTTTAACTGCTGTGTTTTTAAAACAAACTCCATCGCACACCACTTTAAACATGAATATAGAAATGTGTGTGAAACAGATCTGACCTGACATTAAACATGTCAGAGACTATTCAGTCAAACTGTTTAAATAAATAAAGTCAGTTCCAACATTTAGATACAGATTACCTTTCTGCAGCCGAATGGTGTCCTTCCTTAAAACCTACAGGGATATACATTGACGAGTCACTTTTTAAGGACACACAGCTGGGTTCAGCTCCAGAAAAATCTGGTCTGCAATGGAGCCCGACAGAAAAAGAGAAAATAAAATTTAAAATAAAAAAAGTTAACAGTTTCTTCAATTGATTAAATATAGTTTAATTTAACTGAATTACAATTTGTCCCCTGGGATATTTTTCAGTCCAATCTAAACAATGAGAAGCACTTACTCTGCATTATTTGATGCTGCTTTTTGAAAATCTAAAATATTCGCTTTTGATCCGTCACTCTTTAAGGACACACAGCTGGGTTCAGGGTCAGGTTGATTCCTGTGAATAATGATGGGGCAGTGATGTGAGTGCTGAGCTGTGACATGGAGAAGAGTCGTGGACAGTTAGAGATGGTCATCTCACCTCTGAGCTGTGGTCTGGCTCTCATGTTCCCCACACAGAGTGGTTTTAGAGGGAGGGACTCCCTCCTGTCTGTCCTCACACTGATCCATGCTGCTGAATTCTCATCCGCATCCGCTCACACACACTTTCTACCTTCACCTTCCGAGGAAACACAAATCATTCATGTGCACATCAACTGAAATCCTCCTTTCCATCATGTGTGCTGTCCAAATATCAGCTGCTTCTTTTCTGCTTCCTCTCAGTGTCAGCTGAATGCAGTCAGACAGCAGTGTGAGGCAGAGGAAGCTGCCATCAGCGGCTCTACTTCTACTATCAGTCCACTAGATGGAGCCATGAAGCACACACGATGCATTCACTGACACACTGATTCACTCTGACTGGAAGCTTCAGCTCATTAATATTCAGTCAGGTCAACACATCTGAACATTTTCAAACATTTCAGCTGATCCATAATTCATAGAGGATCAGCAGAGTTAAAAGTGGGGAAGAACTTGGCGTTTAAGAACATTTAAGCATTCAAACATAAATATTGAACACATTAACTGAGTTTGTAAGTAGCTGAAGTAACTGTGAAATGAGGAAGTACTGAAAAACGTACTTCAAGACAGCACTAGAAACATACAGAAGAAAGTTACAGAATATAACATTTTAGTAACTGTTTCAAAATAAATTACTTAATACCTCTAATATCTTGACCATAGTATGAGTTCGTATTCTGACTTTCTGTTCACACTCACACACAAGATGTCAGATGGATTGTTGGTCAGCTTCCTTTGTTCACACCTTCCCAATTCCAGATTTTTCTCTGTTATTTTGAACTATGAAGCAAATTTTTGCTGTTTCTGCAGGTAAAAAATGAAAGATTCCTTACTGTGTTACAGAGCTTCAGACTGAGGCAGTAATGTGATCTCAAGTTCAGGAAAATGAAGTGAAACTGTAAAAAGGAAAGAAAGACCCAGAAAGGAGCTGACACAGGACTTGTCCAAAAACTGAACTGATCTGTTTTTGATTATCTGGAAATGTCTGATCAGAGTTTTATTGTTTAAAATAAATAGATAAAACTAAAAAAAACACAACTTTCCTGTTAATCAACTTAAACTCCAAAATGATCTGTTTATATTGTAATCTGACACTTTGAATTTACACTGGTGTCACTGCATATTAAAGAAAACACTGTAGTTTAATTTGAGCTGTTTCCTTAATCAAATTTTAAGAAGGAAATGTGTGCAGATACATTCGCTGACAATGTGTCATTTTGAGTGTAAGATTCAGTTCATTGTTTTCAGCCAATTCAACACATCTGGACAACATTTTCAAACATGTCAGCAGACGCATGAGTCAAAGACGATTGTGGAACATGAGGCTGCTGTGGTTGGTGTTCAGTCCCTGGATCCTCCTCTAGTCTGCACGTTAAAGTATCACTGAACAAGAGTTACAGTTTTAAATAAAGTTTTGAATCCACTGTGTCCACAGATCACTGTCTTTACACTGATGATAGATGGAAGATAATAGCACTCATTTTAAAGAGTCTGCAGGGAGCAAGCTAATCTCTAAGTGGGATTTCAATGTTTTTAATCAACTGTAGATTAATGTGTTCTGATATGAGGTTTGACAACAGCTATATGAACGAGGAAATGAGTAACAGACAGCTGCTTCAGGCTCACATGACAGAGGAGTCAGAGAACAAAATGAGAGTGAGGCAAAGAAAACCTTCAGCAGGTCAGATATGGTATCAATAACAGATCCATGCTTTCTCTTTGTTTAATAGAACACTGGAAGCTTTTCCCCTAAACCTCAGATGTGATGCTTTGTGGTTTCACAGTCACACTTATGTATGTAATTCCAAAGCCCTAACTTACCTGAGAATTCTGCACCATCTGCAGGGCCAACTCTCCAGCTCGCACAACCTAAGCCTATTGCAGCAATCAAGCCAGAGGATTTAGCCACAACATTGAGTATCATCACTACCAGATTTGTCAATTTTTTAACAGCTAGCTCAATTCTTGCTGACAGATTTAGACTCATTACTAACAAGCTTCTATTAGTGATGGCAAATAAAGCCCACATGAACACCTTGAAGCTTTTTCATCCAATTGGTCTACCCCAACCCATTTTTCTTTAGCGAGCTTCATGAAGCTTCATTTGCTCTAGCAGGACACCTACTGGACGTAAAAATAATAGCTGGCATGAATTTGAAGAGTGTGGCATTATGCACACAGCCTGTAAATGTCAACAACAAAAGGAGTGTGTAAAACATGTATATTGTAGTGATGGCAGTATACTGTGTATATTTATAGTGGCAGTATGGGAAATGATTATTTGGAAATGCTTGAAATGGAAATGATCATTTACTGTGAGGTGAGGTGTGGTTGGGGTGTGGACAGTAGTTGTGCTTTTGTAACGTTGAGGTATGGACAGCTACACACTGAGGCTTTGAGCCTCAGTCCTGCCTGTTCACATTTTATTCTGTAAAAACTAAATTTTCACTGCTTTTATGACCTTTTTAGTGGGGAGAACATAGCTAGGATTTAATGATTTAACAAATCTTTTGAATCCTTTGTCCTCCACAATGCTAAATGGCTGGGAGTCCTCAATCACCATGCTGACCAGGTCTTCATCTATTTGAGATTGTTCTCCTGAGGAAAGACAATAAAGATAAAGCACAAATATAAATATCACACACGTAACTTATAACAGTTGTATAATATTGTTATATCATTTAGTAACATTACTGCATCCTATATTATCATTGCATTTGATGGCTCACCTGGTCTTGCTCCACAATCGGTGTTCCCCTTATTCTCATGCAAAGCTCTGTAGTGCCTAAGCATGGATGAGGTGTTGTTGTTATATCCCAGCTCCCTGGCACATAGCAAACACTTCACCTTGTACAAAAGTCAAGACAGCTTAACATAAATTGTATTGCACCATCAGTATTATGAAAATACATCTTCTGTAGAAATTTACATACCTTGTTGGGAGGAATAAAATCAAAATGTTCCCACACAGGGGAGGACATCCTCCTCTTCTTAGCTGGCTCCATTCTCTCCTGACTTTCTCTCCTCACTCTCATAAACCTCCAAACGGTCTCCAAACTCTCACTAACCGCAACTCTCCATCAAACACCCACATTTTGAATGAAGTCTGAGGGGTTTATATCGCTGTCATATCTCGCGGCAAAGTTCGAACCACTTCATGAACCAGTCACGTGGTACAGCCGGGCAGCGAGGCTTCGGACGTCATCATTTTCAGCTCCTCCCATAAATGAAGCAAGCCTCGATACGCGCTTCGCGGAAACGCCCCCTCCATTACTCGACACACGCTCCGAAGCCTCGATACAGAACGTCCCATCACTACTTTCTTGTGCTGCAGTTGCTGAATTCACTTTGGCTCACACTCTACCTCTGGACTCAGGATACCAAGCAACCATTTTGAAAATCACTCTGTGCCTCACCTGCCTGCCCTCCTGCCATCACACTGCATCTGAAGACCCCGGATCTCAGGTCAGCCTTGTCACGCCACTCAGCTCCACTGGATTGTCATCACCCCCCTCTCAACACTCTATGTCCCCAACTGCAAGTAAGAATTGCTACTCTTACAACTTGCCACTTCAGAGCTGCCTCCACTACCTCCCTAACTCCACTCTCTTCTCTCTTCAGTGTGACTGTTCCCTGCTCAGCTCCACTCTGCATCTCAGGCCCCTTTCCCTTGCCCTAGCCACGTTTCCCAGGCCACGCCATGTCAAACTCCACGTCTTACTGGGTTTTTTTTTGTCCTTGCTACGTTTCTTGCGCTTAAGCCTAATAAATTATTGTTACATCATCTGCTGTCTCTGCTCTGGGGTTCTGCATCTGAGTCCTGTTCAGTACAGACCACTCGGTCCCGTGACAGTAATGCTTTGTGGTTTCACAGTCACACTGATGTATGTTTGTAGACTTACTGAAATAGCCCAGAGTGTCAGTCTGTTTGTGTCGCACTTCCCTGTGCTCAAGTGACTGTCAGTGTCATGCAGTTTGATTAAGCACTGAACAGTCTTCCAGTCTAGAAGGGAAGGTCTCAGGAGTAAAATTTCACAGTTAGGTTACATTTAGGTATTTGCTTTGATTTGTTCCCAAATAATGAAAACTACATTGTGGGCGGTGCTATATGACTGTTTTACTGTACACCCAATGTATAATAAATATTAATGACATTCAGCCTCACATGTTCCTTTTATTTATTTATTTTTAAAAATAGCTTGTTTTTAAAATTGATATAATAAAAGAAACATGAAGTTCCATATTAATCAGATCAGTGTGTACAGCACTAACGTCACCAATGTCTCTTTTATCTCTGGCGAGATGTTGAGTTATGTCCCTCTGCCGGTGAGAAGATGAACTGCATGGAGTCAGTTTAATGAACGTAGATGACATGAAGTGTTTTTAAATCAACCTTTGATAATTGTACAGATGACTGCTGATAACCATACTCACACCATGACACAAACAGTGATATCAATTAAAGTCATAATATGTCAAAGTCATAATATGATCCTGGGTGTACACCCAAACACATTACCACAGGGTAACACACTGAGAAATAATCATTCATACCGGTTTTTCACTTAAAAGAGCACTTTCTCAGCAGTTTTACTTTGTGATACTGTATTTATTTTGACCTAGGTTGAATTAAATGTTTATGAAGGTAGATAGATTTATAGATAGCTCTATATATATATATCAATCATAATAATCTGACAATACTATAATATTGGCCATATTATATTTTCATTACCACAGTGAGAGGACTTTAGTCTCATGAACAACATTAACTAATTGTTATTTACTAACAAATCTTGGAATGACTGTTCAGCACAGAAATGAAGCCCAGCAATCATGTTTTACAGTCCCGTGGTCTCAGCCTCAGATACTCAACTAATCAAAATGATGTCATGACAAAAATGAATGACCAACAAAACATTTTTCTCTTTCATTTCTGTCAAACAATGCTGTATAACGTGTCTCACAGAGTTAAAATGGCTGTGTCCCTGAATTGGGACAATGCCATTGGCTGTATCCCAATTCAGGGTCTGCAGCCTTAAAGGCCGCATTTTAATTACGTCACAGCGACGCGACGAAGGCTGTCCCAATTCAAAGGCTGCTCGAAATGCGGCCCTCAAATGCGTCCTTCATTTCACTGAATTTTAAGGATGTGGCAGTGTAGACTTGGTGGCCCAACATATCCCAGAATGCATAGCGCGGCTGTGGGTGTGGATAATTTTGCCGGGGAAAAAAAACGGCAGAAGAGGGGCGGCCGAAGAGCAAACTTTTAAAAGTAAGAACTGAATATTATGTTACTTATTTATGTGCGAATGCTTAATAACGAAGAACATTAAAACATTACTGTTGGCCACATGTCGGGAAAGGTATGTGACATTAGCGATGTTTGTACTAACTTGGTTTTAAAGCCTTTACTTTAATATATACGCCGTTCAATAGTTGACGTTAATCTTACAGAGAATGTGATGATTTTATGGATATTTAAAGTCAGCACTGAGACAAATTTAGTAATGCCAACATATTAATATGTCATTTTGGCAACCGTGGCTCAGGGGGTTGGGAAGCGTATCTGTAACCGGAAGGTCGCTGGTTCGATCCCTGGGTTCTCTGTCCTGGTCATTGTGTCCTTGGGCAAGACACTTCACCCTACCAGTAAAGAAGAGTTGACATATGAACTTATAATGTATGGGATTTTGGAAAAAAACGGGGAAAAAAGGGAAACGTGTTGGTGGATAATGGTGAATTGTGTTAAAGATGCTCTGTGGAGAGCGAGAAACATTTGTGTATTTAAAAAATATGAAATATCTGAAAGAGTTGTAATCAATAGTATGAGTTGTTTGTTAAAGGATTACATTATGAGAATCTCAGTTGGAGATAATGAAGAAGACAAAAGAAAGATGTGGAAAGTACCAAGGAAGTATTTGAATATTTATATGTAGGAAAATGTGAGAGTATTGTGTGTTTGTTTATTTTTTTCCCTTTGTGGGTTTCCCCATCTTGGGTTTTGATTTCAGAGTCTTGGTTGTTTATTTGTTTTATTTCCTTATGAATGAACAGATGTAATTTTTGATTTTGAACAATAAAACTCTTTGAAAATTGAAAATTGAAACTTCACGAGCTATGATTGATTGATTGATTGATTGATTGAATGCTTTATTGGCCATATGCAGGTTGCCCCGCAGAGGAAATAGGACCCCCCCCCCCCCCCCCGTCCTCCCCTCTTCCACTTTGACCAACACACAACATCAAGACCAATCACATGGGAAATACAGGCTCGAGTATCGGCAGCGTTGCAGAGAAACACTGAAATAACTTACAAACAACAATAGGGAAACAAGTACATAAGTAGAAATAAAATGAGACCTCTTCTCAGTTGGCACCTTTTATGAGGACAGCTATGATCAACGGAAACAAACACCAAAACTCCTTCAGCACAGAAGCACATTAATTCCACATCACAACATTAGAAAGCACGTGACTACCACAGGGATAGTTTGTGATTTAGAGGGGTGGTAATTCCATAGGAACACAGACCAGTCGCCTATAGCCAGCGCCTACTCATTTCTTCCCAGCCGCGGCACGCAGATCCCGCCGTCTTCCCCGCAGAAACAAGCATTCGAAGGCGTTTGGAAAGGAGGGATGAGTGCGTGACTTAATCACGTGTTATATGTGTACTGCTGTGTGCGTGTCCAGAGTTCAGCTGAGACAGTGTCCTTCGTCCCTATCAGGCTAAGTAAACAGTCTGCCAGCCAACCCAGGTGGCCTTGCATGGGATGGGAAGAATAGTCATCACACAGTCGTTATCAGGGAGTTGTTTTGGTGGGCTCCAGCCTTGGGCCTGAGCAGCTGGCGCCGTGGTGTCCAAATGTTGAATATTGTTGATTTCTCCTTTATGCGGAGTCGCCGATTTGATCTGGCACTCTGACCTGGTCTTCGTGTCCGTTGGGAAGACCCGTTTACCTCCCCTACTGGTGTTGGCCAGAGGGGCCGATGGCGCGATATGGCAGCCTCGCTTCTGTCAGTCTGCCCCAGGGCAGCTGTGGCTACAACCTGTAGCTTGCCTCCACCAGTGTGTGAATGCGAGAGTGAATGAATAGTGGCATTGTAAAGCGCTTTGGGTGCCTTGAAAAGCGCTATATAAATTCAATCCATTACTATTATTGTTATTATTAAAAGAAAAATATTTGTCTCTCATATATATATATATATAACACAGTTATATATATATACAGTGTCAAAGAAACCTGTCTTTGAGTGAAGATTTAAGGTGACAGGAAATATAAATAATATAAATAAATGCAGCTTGAATCTTTACTGAAGCTCAGGATTTGAAACAGACTTCATTCAATGCTGTAATAACTAATAATGATTGAAATTATAACTTTAATATTGCCCATATTATATTTACATTACCAAAGTGATATGACTTTAGTCTAATGAACAACATCAGCTAATTGTTATTTACTAGCTAATCTTAAATGACTGTTCAGTACAGAAGTGAAGCCCAATAATCATGATTTCACAGTCCTGTGGTCTCAGCCTCAGATACTTATCAAATCAAAGCTCATGTAGAAAGAAACAAACAAATGAACAAAACATTTTCTCCTTCATTTCTGTCAAACAAAGCTGTATGAAGTGTTTCCAGCTGTCGGTGTCACGGTTGCTAGGCAACCTGGGCAGCGTGATGGAGGCTAGACCGTCCCATTTCACAAGCCTCTCACTTCCGACCTTAGCGGCCCTTGTGGACCGTTAAGGCTGTGTACTTTAAGGCTGCAGAGCCTGAATTGGGATATAGTGGTTGAGAAGGTAATTTATCCATTTAATCAGCTGTGATGGATCAAGGACACATCTAAAACCTGCAGGGACACCGGCCCTCGTGGACTGGGATTGGGGACCCCTGCTTTACAGTCACAGGACGCTGTAGGAGGGACAGCAGTCCCAACAACAGAGTGAGGAAGAGATGGAGGAAGGTGAAATTATCGCAGTAAGAAAATTGATGGGGGGACATAATAAGCAAGGGAGAGATTCAAGGGTTCAGGTAAAATGATTGACTACTTTGACCATGAGCCACTGCTACTGTGTGTTGCTTATAATTGCCACATGCAGTGCAACTATCCTAACCCAGTAATTGTACCGACCTGATCAGACCTTTTTCAATATCAATAATTAAACAAAATGACATATACACATGTGTATGTATGTAATGTACACACATCAGGTCATCAGGGTGGGCAAGTTTCAATAAAATTTGACCAATACTTTAGCAGGAGTAGAGAGTCTTGTGAATAGTGGCAAGATGGACTGACAGAGGATCCTTTACAATGGCATGAGCTCACCAGTGCTGATGATCAGTTCTACTCTCTTGCCAGTGGAGGGCGCTGCTCACTTAATGCATTATTATTGCACCTTTACTTACATTCACTTCTGTTAAACATCAACACTTTGGTTGCTTTTTCTTTTGGTAATGTGTCTCCTTGCATGCTTCACTTGAACCTCATCCTCTCATTTGAGCCTCTCCCAGTTATGATGACAGAGAAATTTGAGGGCCAGGGAGCCAAAAGAAGAGCACAACTTAGATATAATATTCTGCAAAGCTGGACCATGTGACCAGATACATGGTATGGATAAATAGAGCACATCTTCTTATATTATAACACAAGAGGTCATCTGGACAGGTAAATGAATGATTTACAGTCACAGTTACAGTTTTTGTCACTGTTTTATTTGAGTCTATACCACAACAGAGTAAAACAATGTTCAGTATTGGTAACTGACTATCTGTATATCTAGGTTCTAAAGGACCATTTAATTCTCCAAATTTGACCACAGACACGTTAAAATCTAGTTATGATTTCATCACACTAACAAAAGTAAAAATAAATATCAAGATGAACCCTGACTGCTCAACAAACTTACAAAGCCAGGAAAGAAGTTTACAAAAAATCATTTAGAACAGTTTAAAACATCAGCTGAATCCATAAATCTGAAAACATGTTTCAAAATGAAAGAGACCGACATGTACGGACTAAACTATCTGTTAGGACACTATTATGCTAAACTACACACAGAGTCACTGAGGAACCAGAGGACCAGATTCCAAACCCAGGATAAAGAGGTTCAGTGAATGTGGTGTTGAAGGTGTGGAGGTGGATCAGAGTGTCAGAGGAGACTCTGTAGAAGGACAGAGTGCCAGCAGGACAGTCCACATACACTGCTACTCTGTTAGAGACAGAGGAGGAGGAGGAGGAGATGGATGTTGATTTCTTATTGTGCCAGGCAGAGTAGCGGCCATCATCACAGCAGCTCAGACTCCAGGACTGATCACTCCATCCAAACAAACAGTCATTGTCTCGTCTCCTTGTGATTCCTCTGTAACTCACTGATATCTCAACTTTTCCGTTCCACTCAACTTCCCAATAACAACAGCCAGTCAGACCATCTTTACACAGCAGCTGAGGCCGTTCAAATCTGTCTGGATGATCAGGATATGATTGAACTTCCTTTGCTTTTCTCACCTTCATGTTGTCAGAAAGTTTGAGTTTTCTGTGTACTGTGTTTGTGTCGATTGTGAGTTGACAGGAATCTGATGGAGAGAACAAACACAATACAGCTGCAATTATTGATCCATCATCTGTTCATTGATTGACACTTTGATGATGACTCCTGACATCAGAGATGTGAATGAGTGATGTGACAGTTTGAAGATGGTTGAATGTGTGCTGCTTTGTTTTCATTAATCACATTAAAAACACACTTACACTTCCTCAGACTTCCTAGTTTCAGCCATCGGACTCCAGCAGGCTCCACCCTGAAAGAAAGAGGGGGGTCAGACCACCACAGTCTCTTTCAGCATGCACACATGGACATTACATCGCTCTCACACACATACTGTTAGACAATGATAAAGGAACAGTCCAACATTTTCACAAATACACTTGAAGAAAATGCTTCTGAAGTCTTGTCCAGCAGTTGTCATGATCTAGTTAGTCTGTTTTATTATAGCAGAATTCATAATTTAAATTATGTGGTTCATCATTGTAATCTCTATTTGTCAAAATGATCATTCATTAACTTAAACATCACTCAGTTATGTAGTTTAAAAAAATTATTTTCACAGGAGACTTCCTAATTAAAAAGACAATGAAGCTAAGGTTAAAAGGGGTTCACTGGTGCACTTGTATGCCTCCACAGGTGCGCAGAGAACCAAACCTTACAGCTACATGTAAAAAAAAAACCCCAAAAAAACAGTGTAGTCCAACAAAAAGATTGAAAGCATGCAGACAGGAGCAGCCGGGGATCAAATCACCTATTCTTCTTATCAGTAGTTGGCCTGTGCTACCTCTTGAGCTACAGTCACTTTAAGTCACAGCATACTAAAAGCTATTTCATCAATACTCCCAAATGAGTGAGAATGAAGCATGCATGTTTTTACACAATTTCAATGGAGTTTAATTTTACTAATTACTAAGCAATTAAACTAATTACTTTAGTTATTTTGTTCAGTTTTTTGGTTCTTTTTTCTTTTTCAGTGAGAGAAGTCTAGTTTGTTTGTCCATTAAAGTCAGGTCCAATATCTGAGGTGGAAATGTGAAGGACAGCAGACAGGTGATCATCACTGACAGAGAATCTGTACTTGGATTTGTTAAATATCATTCCTGTGTTTGTTTGTTGACATATAAATGTAGATCCATAGAGAACCAACATCTTCTGAGCAGGTCTACCTATATGTGGAAGGTTCTCCTCTTTGATAGAAAAATACCATCCCAGCAGTGATACTAGTTGAATCAGACTGACAGTATTGAATCAGACTGCATATCAATTAGTTCAATCTGAACATCATTGGAGCCTTCCCTATAATGCAAGTTAAGGGAAATGAAATCATGTGCATTTCATTCTAAACTGTTTTGGAATTGCTCTCATCATCTCTCTCTGAATGTGGAGAAGACGAAGGAAATTGTTGTGGACTTCAGGAGAATGCACACCCAACATGCTCCTCTGACCATTGACGGAGCGTCTGTGGAGAGAGTGAGCAGCACCAAGTTCTTGGGTGTGCACATCACAGAGGATCTCTCCTGGACGTACAACACCACAGCACTGGCCAAGAAATCACAGCAGCGTCTCTTCTTTCTCCGCAAACTAAGAAGAGCAGGAGCACCAGCCCCCATCATGTACACTTTCTACAGAGGCACCATCGAGAGCATCCTGTCGAGCTGCATCACTGTGTGGTTTGGAGCCTGCAATGCGTCCTGTCATAGAACCCTCCAACGCATAGTGAGAGCTGCAGAGAGGATCATTGGTGTCTCTCTCCCCTCCCTCCAGGACATTTACAGCACCCGTCTCACTAAAAAAGCCCTTTGCATAGCGGCTGATCCCACGCACCCAATGCAAAGCTTCTTCAAGCTGCTGCCGTCGGGGAGGAGACTGCGGAGTCTCCAGGCCAGGACCAGCAGACTGAAGGACAGCTTCATCCATCAGGCTGTCAGGAAGCTTAACTCCCTCCCGATTCTGCCCCCTCTCCCCTCTTCTCCTCCACGGTCTCACTGAACTCTGTCCACACACACACACACACCTCTGACTCACTCACTGGCCTGCACCAGTTACCAGTCACTTTGTGGAGCATTGGACTGCCATTACCTCATAAGACTTTGTTGTTACACTATCTCTTACCGTACATTACTAAATCTCCATTTGCACTATTTGCCTATTTGCACTACTCTGCCTGGTTTACACTCAATGTCATTTACCCTTACCTGAATATTGTATATTGTATATTGCATATCTTTCTTGTTAATTTGTATTGTATTTATTTAAATTTTTACTTTTTAATTATTTTATTTGCATTTTTTAATCACTCTCTTATATTTAAATGTTCATTTGCTATTTCATCTAGGGTTTGAGAGTAACGAAATTTCTATTCTCTGTATGTCCTGTACATGTGGCAGAATTGACAAATAAAGTTGACTTTGACTTTGACTTTGATCATGCGGGGCTCAGAACACATACCAGCTCAGGGCATATTATCATGGCAGAACCTACTAAACACTGTGTTAAATTCCCCATCAGAGAATGGCTTACTGTGTTTTTGTGATTATGTTGAAAATCAAAAATCTTGTCTTAACACAGCAATCTGCTCTCCACAAACTAAACACATAACTTTACTTTTTGATTACAATACATGAAAGCTCCTGCATCACATACTCTTTCTTCTGATAAGTCGTCTGTGTTCAAATGTGTGTGATGCTATGAGACGTTCTCTGTACCTGAGATTGTCAAGTCTCAGCTGCTTCAACAGATTCATGCCTGTCTGCCCTGGATGATTGTAGCTCAGGTCCAGCTCTCTGAGACAGGAGGGATTAGACCTCAGATCTGAGGCCAGAAGAGTACAACCTTCTTCTGTTATCAGACAGCCCGACAGCCTGCACATAATAATCATTACAGATACTATTAGAGAACAGCAGATAATTAGCACAAAAAAGTACAGGACAAACTACAATAATAATTCATTCTGGTTATAATACGAACCAATTTAATTTCTAGTCTGTGTTGAAATCCAAGGTTGATTCTGTTCATCGTTACATCCAGATCAACAGAATCAACCTTTTGGGATTTAGTTAGCTTGATGACTGAGCCTGAATCACGATATCTGTGTTGAAATATTTCAGTGGAAAGTGACCATTACATTCCATAAACTGTACGTTTGTATGTTATTCACTTTTTGATCATAAACATTTAGTCCAGATTTAAAACTCAAAGTTCAAAAATCAAACGAAGGAGAAATCTTAATTTTATCAGTGGGCAAGAATTAAAGAAGAAAAAAATGGAAATGTTAAAGAAAACCCCTCAAACTTGCATAAGTAACTAACCCCGGCTTGGGTTACTTATGCAATCCAGATTTCAAAATGTTCATCAACTAAACAATTGATTATTTCTGACCTGAGTGTTTCCAATTTACAGTGTGGACTTCTTAGTCCATCCAACAAAGCTTTTACTCCAGTATCCCTCAGGTTGTTGTTGCTCAGGTCCATCTCTCTCAGACTAGAGAACTGGAGACTGAGAACTGACGACATAGTTCCACAGCTTTTCTCTGAAAGGTTACAAGTGCTCAGTCTGAAGAGACAGTAATTTAGAAGAAAAAAACATTTTTAAAATGTCTAATTTAAACTTTTAATCACACGTGATATAAATAACATATAATCCCTACACCTGCTAAAGCCTAAAAAAAGATTCTTGATACTTATTGAAGATAAACAAATTGTTAAATAAAAACAAAAAAAATTGCTAATTTAGACAATTCCAAAGTTTTCCCCAACGTACTAAATAAATGTGTAAATCTCAATATGAAACTGGAAAACTTTAAATACTTAAAGAAATTCAGGAGTGCATGTTATTGTTTACATTCAATGAAGGTTCGAATTAGCAAACAGCTCTCACATTAAACCACAAACAATGTATCTGACCTGAGTTTCTCTAATTTACAGTGCATACTCTCCATTCCAGCTATCAAGAGATTTACGCCTGAATCCTGCAGATTGTTATTGCTCAGGTCCAGCGTTCTCAGCTCACAGCCTTCTACTTTGAGAGACAGAGAAAGAGCTTCACAGCTTCTCTCTGTCAAGTTACAGTTATTCAGCCTAAGAGAAAATACACAGAAAGCAGCAAATTCAGTCTTTATCTTCCTTGTGAATAGATCTTAAAAACTTTATGGTAACATACAGAGCTTTCTTAGATGCTTTGAGCACAGGCAGCAGCCTCAGAAGAGCATCCTCTGAAGCAGAATATTTCTTCAGATCAAGAACATCCAAATCTTTTTCTGATGTCAATAAGATGAAGACCAGAGCTGACCACTGAGCAGGAGACAGTTTCTCTGTGGAAAGACTTCCCATACTCAGGGACTGTTGGAGCTCCCCAACTAGAGCACGATCATGTAGTTCATTCAGACAGTGGAACAGGTTGATGCTTTTCTCTACAGACAGATTCTCACTGATCTTTTTCTTGATGTACTGGACTGTCTGTTGATTGGTCTCTGAGCTCATTCCTGTCTGTGTCAGTAGACCTCGTAGAAGGGCTTGATTGGACTGCAGTGAAAGACCCAGGAGGAAACGAAGGAACAAATCCAGGTGTCCATTTGGACTCTCTAAGGCCTTGTCCACAGCACTCTTGTGAAGAAATTGTCCACCACAGTTTTGGAGTTTGAGTTTATTACATGCTTTAGACCATGCAGAGGTTTCTCCTTCTAGCAGATTGACACAGAAGTTGAAGAACATCAGATGGACATGAAGAGCAGCCAGAAACTCCTGAATGCTCAGATGGACAAAGCAGAACACCTTGTCCTGGTACAGTCCTCTCTCCTCTTTAAAGATCTGTGTGAATACTCCTGAGTACACTGATGCCGCTCTGACATCGATGCCACACTCTGTCAGGTCTGTTTCATAGAAGATCAGGTTTCCTTTCTGCAGCTGTTCAAAAGCTAGTTTTCCTAGACACTCAACCATCTTCCTGCTCTCTGGACTCCAGTGTGGATCTGTCTCAGCTCCTCCATCATACTTGACCTTCTTCACTTTGGCCTGAACCACCAGGAAGTGGATGTACAACTCAGTCAAGGTTTTGGGCATGTCTCTCTGTTCTTTTGTTTTCAGCACATCCTCCAGAACCGTAGCATTGATCCAGCAGAAGACTGGGATGTGGCACATGATGTGGAGGCTTTGTGATGTTTTGATGTGAGAGATGATCCTAGAAGCCTGCTTCTTGTCTCTGAATCTCTTCCTGAAGTACTCCTCCTTCTGTGGGTCAGTGAACCCTCTGACCTCTGTCACCATGTCAACACACTCAGGAGGGATCTGATTGGCAGCTGCAGGTCGCGTGGTTATCCAGATGTGAGCAGAGGAAAGCAGGTTCCCCCTGATGAGGTTTGTCAGCAGCACATCCACTGAGGTGGATTTTCTGGAGTCAGTTAGTATTTTAGTTTTGTGGAAGTCCAGAGGAAGTCGACATTCATCCAGACCATCAAAGATGAACACAACCTGGAAGTCTTCAAAGCTGCAGATTCCTGCTTCTTTGGTTTCAGTAAAGAAGTGATGAACAAGTTCCACCAAGCTGAACTTTTCCTCTTTCAGCACATTCAACTCCTTGAAAGTAAATGGAAATATGAACTGGATGTCCTGGTTGGATTTTTCTTCAGCCCAGTCAAGAGAGAACTTCTGTGTTAAGACTGTTTTCCCAATGCCAGCCACTCCCTTTGTCAGCACTGTTCTGATTGGTTCATCTATTCCAGGTAAAGTTTTAAAGATGTCTTCTAGTCTGATTGTTGTGTTTGGTTTGTCTGCTTTCCTGGATGTTGTTTCAATCTGTCTGACTTCATGTTCATCATTGACCTCTGCAGTCCCTCCCTCTGTGATGTAGAGCTCTGTGTAGATCTGATTCAGAAGTGTTGAGTTTCCTGCTTTAGTGATCCCCTCAAACACACACTGGAACTTTTTGTTCAAAGTAGATTTAAGTTTACATTGACAAAGTGGAGCAAACATTTCTGAAAACACAAAAATAAATACATTACATTAATTTGGTTTTCAGAAAATATCCCAAAATTTCAATTCAGTAAGTATTGAGACATTTTTCAATTTTAAATTCATGCTGCAGCTTAAATGTTTTGAGAAATCCCCTTACTGCTCTGCAGACGGTCAGCCAGCTCTTCCTGCTTTATTCTCTTCAAAAAGTGTAACACAATTGTCACAAATGCCTCTCTGCTTTTACTCCTCTGCTTTTTATTGTCATCCTTCGACATATCATCTTCTTCCATCTCTAAATAATCTGGACTCAAAATCTCGTGCATCTTCTTCAGTTCATTCTTTACAAACGTGATGATGTTGTCCTCTAACAGCTGGAACAAAATATTATAAGAACATTATGTCAATGACAAAATAGTGCTGACATCATGTCCTTTCACTGGTCTACAAAGAGCAACATGAAGATGAATGAACATAATAGATGTAAGAGTGGTTGTTATATACTGTATGTACGCACCATGAATATGGAGTCCAGCTGTTTTTGATCCTGCTGGACAAAATGACCACTAGAAACCTCTGAATTTTCCTGGTCCAGTCTGTGGAGGACTCATGAATATTAGTTCATGCACAGGGGAAAGACAATGTAAGTGACATCTGAAGAAAAAAAAAAACTAAGGTGTTTAGATTATATATGACTCCATGTAGTTGTAAAAGTTTGCCACTCTTGACGATCTCATTGATACTCAGCTACTCAGCTTAGCATTTTTTCAACATTGTACATCTGATAAACAGTTATGTGTTAATTCCATGAAAGATCATTGTGTAAATTCAACCTGACACCTTCTATTATGTTTGTCAAATAACTTTAGCATATGTGTGCAAATTTAATGCAGGCACTTTTTTGTTGTGGGGTTTTTTTTATTCAGAATGTTTTCGTTCTAAACCCAACCAGCATCTGTATCAATGGATTTTCCATACACTTAATAGACTGCATCGATTTATTGTCTATCAGGGACAATAAGTAAAGTAAAGTAAAAGTAAAGTGTGCGAGTTAGTCCCCATAGGGAAATAGTTCCTCTGCATTTAACCCATTCACCCAGTGAAGCAGTGGGCAGCCACCAGTGCAGCGCCCGGGGAGCAGTGTGTAGGGACGGTACCTTGCTCAGGGGTACCTCAGGGTAGCTGTTCAGTGGAGTCGAACCCCCGACCTTCCGATCATGGGGCCACCACTCTACCTGCTGAGCTATCCCTGCTATCCATGCCAACAATATTATATTTTCACAGCAGATCCTCCTTTCATTTTATATTTCTTATTTCTTATATTCTAATAATTTCAAAAATATTCACACATTCAGAGGATTCAGTAACTGTTTGAGATTCTTTCAAAATCTCCTTTGATAGTGTTAAGATCCTTCTCTTCTACTATTGTCCTGTTTTCACTGTCAGATTGTGAACACTGGTGATGATGTAATCTTGGTATTTCCAGGTAAAATGAGTGCTTGAGTTCATTGTGTCTGAATGGATACGTACATTCTTCAACATAAAGAGCTGTTGCACAATTATCTGCCATTGTTTTCTGTAAATCTAGATTTCAAAGAATGTGAATCAACTTTAGTTTAAGGTGCAATCAGTGAGGTAAATATGATTTGGATTTAAATGGTAATTAGGTATTTCGTGGTCCTCATGATGTGACCCTCAGCCATTTACACTATGCAGGACTATGGATGGTCCTACAATAAGCTGCAGACGTTTAAATATACATCTGTGTATATATTATATAATAAAGGAATTCCTTAATACCTTAGTATTCCAGTTAATTTAAGTCAAACACCAAACTGATGGCTAAAATAGCGTCAGTGTTAGTAACAGCTCACCTTTCTGTAGGAGATGATTTTTGTCCTTTAAAATACAGGGAGTGCAGAATTATTAGGCAAGTTGTATTTTTGAGGAATAATTTTATTATTGAACAACAACCATGTTCTCAATGAACCCAAAAAACTCATTA
>NW_024582518.1:1300848-1363812 GCF_018398535.1 Haplochromis burtoni | reverse complement strand
GGACTTTAATATCACCAACCATTCCCATGTTATTACGGTGTATCCATATAAATGGCCCGCCCTGTGGAATAAAGGTATTCCTTGCTCAGTTCCTTATTTTTTTTAAATGCTGTTTAGGGCCATGAAACCCATGAAACAACAAAAAGCAGTTCATTTAAAACACATCATTGTTACTAACAGCTCACCTCTCTGCAGGAGATGATTTTTGTCCTTTGAAATAAATGAGGCGATTTTTTGACCCGTCACTCTTTAAAGATACACTGCTTGGTTCAGGTCTCCCATAGGTCCTGTTAGACAGAGAAGAATTTTTTTTTCATTTCCAGCAACAAAAACAGATGAAGACCTCACCATCATCCCAAATACAACCTTGTTTTTCCAGACTGTAAATCAGCATAAAGAAACTCCAAACAGTCACTGTAAGAACAGAGCACCACTCAGACAAACGTTCTCATCCCAAAGCATAATATGTTTAATGTGACAAATCATCGGTATGTTATACTTTTGGCAACCCAACAGATCTCTATGTTACCTGTTCAGAAAGGGATGAAGCACGAGAACTGTTTGGACTGAATCTACACATGTACATTTATTTTACTTTCTCATTATGAATCGCTTTGGAAAATACTATCTAATATGATTAAGGTTGTGGTTAAGAGTAGGGATAAGGTTATGGTTAGGATTAGGATTAGGATTAAGTTTAGGGTTAGGGCTGGAATACACGTCTGGAACGTGTGTTACCACCGGGAGAGTCATTCTATTGGATTCTATCCACAACCCGGCACGCATCATAGGGGCGCGTAAGGTTACATTTCTGGTTCCTATGTGACACCTCAGAACATGACAAATCATCGGTATGTTACGTATCGGGAAGGGGAACGGTCTCACCCAGACGTAAACACTTTACTTTGGCCTTTACAGGACTACCCATGTTCCTACTTTCAACAGGCACCAAAATGATAACTGTCAAAAAGTTCATATTACTAACAGCTCACCTCTCTGCAGATGATTTTTGTCCTTTAAAATAAATGAGGCGATTTTTTGACCCATCACTCTTTAAGGACAAACAGCTGGGTTCAGGTCCAGGTTGGTTCCTGTGAATAATGATGGAGCAGTGATGTGAGTGCTGAGCTGTGCCATGGAGAAGAGTCATGGACAGTTAGAGATGGTCATCTCACCTCTGAGCTTTGGTCTGGCTCTCATGTTCCCCACACAGAGTGGTTTTAGAGGGGGGGACTCCCTCCTCTCTGTCCTCACACTGATCCATGCTGCTGAATTCACATCCACATCAGCTCATACACACTTTCTACCTTCACCTGCAGAGGAAACACAAAACATTCATGTGGCAGTCAGACGGCAGTGTGACGCAGAAGAAGCTTCCATCAGCTGATGTATTTCAGGATGGCTGCCAAACCGCTAGACTTACTTTTAGAAGAACTAATAAGCTTACACCTGCCACTGGCTTATTGCTGAACAGAACACATCAGTGACAAGTTTGTGTTGGCATCCTTACTACTATTAAAACACACTGATGGTGGTTAGTTAGAGGATAAGCTTAACTCTATTTTAGGTTATTTTGGTACTCACAATCTCTCTGTGCTTCTCCACTTGTCACACATGACATTTGAAATATTATTAGCATTAACTGAAAAAATCTATTGTGTCGACTCTGTCTTGGTGCAGATTTAGATACAAATATTGAACTTAAGCAGTGTGACTCTGTGTTTTGAAGAGTTTGAGGAAAAGTCATGCTGCGATTTCAGTGTTTACTGCTTCTATTTTATTACATCTGCAAGGTTAAATATAATTGATAAAGGAAGAAATGTATTTGAATTTCTGAAGCGATAACACTGAACTCAAAATTTAAACATTAACTGTGGTTACACAGGTGTGAGGGATTAACTACAATTGAATTGCTGTGAATTCCACAGATCCTCCATAAATCCATCCCAACAATGGCACTTACAGGAACCCAGCAGGAAGAACTCACCCATTCCAGTAATGCACTTTGTTCCTTCATAAAACAACAATAAAACAGCCTCAGAGTCAAACTAGAGCTTAGCAACAGCACTTCAGTTTTATAGTTTGATTATGAAACCGTTCAGGGTGCACTTCAAGAACACCTGAGCCTTAGTAAATATAACACAGTCAGGCTTTCTGTGTTTAAAAGGATCTGATGAACAAATCTCTACCTGCTAATTCTGTTTGAAAGGCTCTGAGCCGAATGTTGGAGACTTCGTTGTTGGGGGTTTGGAGTCTTTAGCCAATTCAAGACCTCAGAGATTAGAGTCTTCAAATGTTCACCACATAAGCTAACAAACAAAGATAAAAGCAGCTGCTTTGTGATGGAGAGAAAAACCTGGGAGGCTCAAATAAATCAAAGTTCTACTCACTCTGCGTTTCTCCCACTAGCTTCTTTGCTATTCAGCTCTCTGGTGTCTTCACGACGTCTGTGTCAAGAAAAAAAGAAAATCCCCTGAATCATCTCTGTTATCGCTCAGGCTCATTAAACTCTTCAAACAAGTCTTAAGCTGTAGCTCATAGGTTGAAAATCAGCTGATACATTGTAATATGGCTTCAATAATTAACTTGCAACAACGCTCTGACTGGAACACCCTAAACAAAGCTGAGAACAAATAAATCTCCTCATTCCTGACAACTATTAACATTTACACATCAAATGTTGAGCAATCTGTACCTCAGTCTACTACAAACAAAGAACGGTACAGCAGCTGGAAACGTTCCTCCTTCACCTCTACAGGAAACATTGAGGGCAAAGTTGAAACCCTCAGGCCAATCACTGATCTCGATATTGTTGTTTCTAGTATTTTGAATTCAACGTTAAATGAAAGTTTGTTTATATCTACAATTTACAAAGCATCACAGGAAGTTACGAAAGTTCAGGGAAATGTTGCTCCGGCGGACGAGGAAATGAGCTGACTGGGAGTAATGGGAAAAAAAACTGAACAAACTGGATTTTAGTGACCGAGGAGTTTTTGAAAAGATGGCTTCAAATGATAAACAGATGAAAGGCACTTATGTGTTCGTGTTCACTCTCATGATTTTTCACAGTATTTTATTCTTAAGTTTCCGTCCACGTTATTTCAGGTCACTTTGGGCTGTATAGGTTTAATGTATTTTCAGATTTCTATTTTCTTCTCCTGTTTCCAATTCCCAGTCAGCCCTCAGTCTGTGCATATACTGCTCCTTCTTTGTCTTAACATTTGCTTTGCTGACATAGTGTCCTCTGGGTTTTCTAAATTACCTCTAAGATGTAGTTTTCACCCACTGACTTGGATTTGGCCTTTTACCACTTGACCTGAATAAAGATTTTATTTTTTGCTTTGAGTCCTGACCTGATATGATGAGTGCTTTGTTAATATATATATTTTCTGTATTATTACTGGATGTTTAATCAAACAATAGTTTAACATTTAAAATTACAAATTAGTTTGAAGAATGAGAGCTTGTTTCAAACACAATTTAATACAGTAGATAGTGAAAAAACAGGAAATGTCTGTCATTTAAACTTTTTATCTGTTACTTAATTTTTACTTAATTTCTGTTGTAAAATGAATAATGGGGGTTCTTTATTAATAGGAAAGGCTTAAAATTTGTGAAAATACAGTGAAAAATTCAAAATCTATGCATTTTCAGGGCGTTCTAGTGGGCCTGACTGGAGTCTTTGTCGCGGGGACGCGGGGTACTCCTTGGACAGGTCTCCAGTCTGTTGCATGGCTAACACAGGGAGATAGACAACCATTCACATTTACATTCACACCCATAGGCAATTTAGAATCCCCAATTAACCTACACCCACTAACTGCGAGTCTTTGGGCTGTGGGAAGATAAAATACAAATTAAGTATTAAAATAAAAATAGCCTCTAGACTGGCAACAGCAAAATGTGCTGTAAAAACTAAAAGAAAAACTGTGAAGTTGTGATAGTCATGAATGCATTTCTTTTTAAAGTAACTGAATACCAATGGGCATAGATTTAAAAAAATGAAGACTGAAAGACACTATATAAAAAAATAAAACAAAGTAATAACAAAATCTTACCTTCCAAATATAACTCTGTATTTGCACGTGGGGATGAAAAGGGCATCATAATTTAATTTCAGGAACTGTTTTTGAATTCCATGTGCTGACTTTGAAACTGTCCCATTAATATGATTTAATTAATATTTCTTTTTTTCCTGCCTTGCAGTTTGACAGTTTTTGTCAAAGATCACTGAGCTACATTCTCACATCTACCTGCTGAACAGGAGAATGGCTGCAGTTTGCGTCTCGATGCCTGAGATTGTCCAGTTGGCAATGTGCATCTACCAGTTTTGCAGACAGGTGCTTCACTTGTGCCTCTCCAAAATGATTGTAGGTTGAGTGTAGCTTTCTCAGATGGTAGGAGTTGGAGCTTAGAGCTGAGAACAAACAGCTATTAGAGAACAGTGCTACTATAGTAAGTTTAAGTGTTAAATTCAAACCTTTATTCATTATTGTCTTTATATTTCACATTGAAATAAAATATAGTCATTTGACTGTAAGGTTGACTCTGGGGAATTGTCTCCCCCTGGTGGCCAAAAGAAGAAGCGTTTGGCATCAGTTTGCTGACCACAGTGTTTGTTTTAATTCTCTTAGTCCCAAAAATATGATGCTTGGGTTCAACGTGCAGGTTATATTAAAAGGGAAATTGCACAGATTTTATTCAGTAAAGGTCAGTTTATTATTAGTGGTAGTATAAGTAGTGTAATGTTGTGTAATGTTTGGGTACAACCACAGAGTCAAATAGTCTTCAGATGTACACTCAGTTGTATCACTGTAGCTTTTCTACCTGCCGCTGACATTATTTTCCTTTACTCTCCCAAAGGTTTTATTTTGAAATGATGTCCATACTTATTAATATAATTCATTGGACTGTGGCTAATTCACATGCCAATCCTCACTGGGGTACTATAAACATTTGCTCTTTTTGTGAACTCTGCTTCCAATTTTCTTAATTTCTTTTTATTTATAGCTCTTTACCTTTCACATTTTAAATAAAGGCTTTGATATTATTATTATTATATTAATGAAAAGTCAGGACATAGAAAATGATAAATGCTTTGAGAAAATATTTATTAGACGCATGGACAGAAATGTCATGACTGTAGCAGGTGAGCAGAGAGCTTCCTCTTCCAATGATGTGTCATTAAAAGGGTATTTTCTTTCAGTTCAGCTCATCTGACTTTTGCCATTACCTCTTTCTTCCTGAATATACCTGTGTGTTTGTGTTTGTGTGTAATGGCTTGAATGGATGTTCAAGGCTGTGGCAGCCGTCTAATGGGTTTATATTTACCTGCCTGCCTCCAAACGTAGCTCAATCAGTCCATTAGAAAAACAAAATGAATAGCTCCTTGCACAAGTGACCATCTGAATCACCTGAAGTAGAATTCCCTATAGCTCCGGAAGAAGTTCTAACAAAAAATAGGATAAAATAAAATATATGAGCTACAAATGTAAAGTCCTCATTTTCACATGTGAAATTTACAAAACAATATCAGAAATACAAAATTATCACCAGCAGAATTTGGCCTATTTTCTATTTTCTATGCTTTATAAATGTGAAAGAAGTAAAAAGTAAAAATTGTACCAAAACTATTTTAATAATAAATATAAGCATTGCAACGATGTGTGAGTTTCCAAATGACTGACAAAATATGACTATGTAGCTCTAAAGTGAGGCTCACTTAATTAGGTGTATCTGTTCAAATTCTCATTAATGCAAATATCTAATCAGCCAATCACATTTCAGCAACTGAATTTGTTTAGGCACGTAGACATGGTCAAGAAAACGTGCTGAAGCTCAAATCAGAATGTAGAATAAAGGTGGTTTGAGCGATTTTGAATGTGGCATGGTTGTTGATCTGAATATTTTAGAAACTTGGATTTTCCCACACAACCATCTCTCAGGTTTACAGAGAACAATAAAGAGAAAATATCCAGTTCTGTGGGTGAAAATGGCTTGTTGATGTCAGAGGTCAGAGGAGAATGGCCAGACTGCTCCCAATTTATAGCAAGACAACAGTAACTCAAATAACCACTCGTTACTTGTAATTGTGCATAAGAGCATCTCTGAATGCATGTCAAACTTTGAAGCAGGTAGACTACACCAGGTGTCAGCTGAGGTCCCAGTAGGCACAAGATCATAACAGCTGGACAACAAAAATTGGAAAAATGTTGTCTGGTCTGATGAGTGTCGAGTTGTGCTGTGACATTCAGATGGTAGAGTCAGAATTTGGTGTGAACATGAAAGCATAGATCAATCCTGCCATCTATCAACAGTTCAGGCTGCTGGTGGTGTGATGCATGAGGGTATTTTCTTCCTTCGAATTATTTTGTTTTTATTTTCTTTAGTACCAACTGAGCATTGGTTATAAACCAAGTTTCAAAATTCAAAGCTTAGGTTTGTTTAGAAGATGCTTCCTTTGAAGTTACAGCTTTGTAGAAAAGTATTAAGTGGATATATATAACTTTACATCAGGGCTTCTATCTAACAGAAACCTCTTATAGAGGCTCCAAAAGGCCTCCAAAAAGTAAAACATCCCCAGTCTACACATAACCCTAAAAGGCCTTGAATAAAACTGTTCAGGGGAAAGATAGCATCAAAGAGCAGGTGCAAGTAGAAGAACAGCCCTTATAAGACATTGGATGAAGTTAAAATTAGCCTTTAGATGGGCAGAGCCTTAACCCCAAAAAGAGGCTTTTGCTGGTTCTTGAGGAAAACTAGACCATCAGTGCAGATCTCTTAATGACACGAAGAAAGGCGACTTCTACATGACATTTCTACTTTCTTCAAGGCTACTACATGTACATCTTTTCAGAAAACTTCTAAACAGATGCGGAGAAAACAGAAAAAAATGAAATAAAAAGGTGAAATCAACTTCCTCACAGACAGACCCCAATCAGTGAGGGTGGGAAAACAAGTCTCCCCCTCCATCTCACTCAGCACTGGAGTGCCTCAGGGCAGTGTTTTAAGCCCTCTGCTGTACTCACTGTACACTTATGACTGTGTAGCCACATCCGACACCACCTCCATTGTCAAGTTTGCTGACGACACTGCTGTTGTGGGCCTGATCTCCGACAACATCGAGACGGCCTACCTGGAGGAGATTAGGAACCTGGAGACCTGGTGCCAGGAGAATAACCTCCTCCTAAACATCAGCAAGACTAAGGAGCTGATCGTGGACTTCACTACAAAGCAGGCGAGGAATTACAAACCCCTCATCATCAGTGGCACGCCAGTGGAGAGAGTGGACAGTTTCCGATACCTGGGTGTCCACATCACTCAGGACCTGTCATGGTCCTGTCACATCAACACCCTGGTTAAGAAAGCCCGTCAGCGTCTCTTCTTCCTCAGAAGACTTAGAGACTTCCATCTGCCACTGAAGGTGCTCAAGAACTTCTACTCCTGCACCATCGAGAGCGTCCTGACGGCAAACATCTGCACCTGGTTTGGGAACAGCACCAAGCAGGACAGACGAGATCTGCAAAGGGTGGTGCGCTCGGCAGAACGCATCATTCAATCAGAGCTCCCTGACCTGCTGTCCATCTACACCAAGCGGTGCAAGTCCAAAGCTAGGAAGATTATGATGGACCTCTCCCATCCCAACAATGGACTCTTCTCACTGTTGAGGTCTGGGAAGCGCTTCCGCTCCCTTAAGGCCAAAACAGAGAGAATGAGGAGGAGCTTCTTCCCCCAGGCTATTCGGGGCCTGAACCAGGTGTAGGACTGGACTCTCCCAAACACGTCACTATAAGACTGGACTCTCACACACGTCACCACACGCACCACCACACATTTCCTATAATCCTATAATTCCTATAATTTATAATCCTTATCTTTATAATCTCTTCTGCTATTTGCACATTCTTTACTGTAAATTCCTAAGTTAATTTGTAAATTTTTGTAGTAAACTGTAAATTGTAAATATTGTAAAACTTTTCTTCTGTCATTTAATGGTCGGGCATTGTACAGCTACAAGCATTTCACCCCCATGTCATACTGTGTATGGTTGTGTGTGTGTGACAAATAAAATTTGAATTTGAATTTGAATTTGAATTTGAAATAGAGTCTAAAAGGGAGGCCTGTCCAGGCTTCTTCTTTAAAAGAAGATCTTCAGAAGTTTGTTTTTGTTCTTTATATGTAGTCTTTATGTATAGTCTATGCTGAGCTTAAAAACCACTCCAAGTTCTAGACATTGAAATGAAACTTCCTGAGGCCTTAGGTAGAGGCTTTAATGCTCACGTCTGTTCCCCAGCTGTCGGTGAAAACCTTCTGTAGAATCATCATTAGTGCCGCTGAGGGCTCAGATAAAGGGGTGATGCTGCAGCAGCTGCCCGAGTTTGAAACTGTACACCCTGACCTGCAGGTTTGACTCCCGTCTTCCCTCCAATGATGACATGGCACCTCAATGTTAATCTGCCAAACCTGCCATCTGACATTTAGCACACGACAGTGGCAGTGAGGTGCTAAGCCAATATTTACGCGGTTGGTCTTCCTCTTCCCCCAAAGTCTTTATTAGATTTAATGTGTGTTTTGTTTTGTTTTTGCAAAGTTTAAGCTCAATTTAAGGGTGAATTTGTCTATATTTTATCCAATTTTCTCAAGAAAAATTCAAGAATCTTGAATCTTAAGATATATAAAAAATAATAAACAACCAGAAATCATAAAACCCTGCCATTAAAAAATACAGGCTGTTGAAGTTTGTGAATATAAAACTGAACTTTGCTGGAAATCTTTTTATAAATGCTCACAAAAGGAAGATTTAAACCTGAAAAAGAATGAAGAGCTGAGGTTATGAAGTTAAAACAGTTTCTCCATATAAAATGTGAATATTTGAGGGGCAGGAGAGGTTGATGTGGAGGAAGGAGGAGGCGGGAAAACATGGAATTGTCCGTTTTCTAGAAACAGTCCACGTTTGCGAGCAGGAGCAAATGCTGGTGATGACGTTATCTGCATGCACGTGTCCTTGGCTGGCAGGATATAAAAATCAGTCGGCTGGTCAAAGCAACAGAAGAGGAGAGAGCAACAGCTAAAAACCTCCATCCAGCGGCCGAGTGACGGGAAAACACCAGCAATAAGTGGACGAAGAGGTGCAGAAAAGTGTGGTGAGAATCATCATTTTCTTTAATAACTTTTTATAATGATATTAAAATCAATAAGTGCTTAAAATGCTTGAAAATCACTTATTGTTACATTTTTTAACTTTTACTTTTTAGTTCTTCACAGATGATGAATTTCTAATGATTGACTCAATTCTGTTAGACTTGGATCTAAAAAAAATAAATTAAAATAAATACTGAGTAATATATTTTAAGATAAATTGTGAGAAAAAGACATTTGCTTCATCTCAGAACTGACAACAAGGATTTGGCATCAACAAAATATAAACTTAATGTAACTTTGCATAAGTTTATATAAAGTCAATGGTAATGTGTTGTTTAACCCAATATAATGTATTTTGCTAAAGAGATTACAGGTACTTTCATGCCCTTTATTATGATTTTTTTAATGTACATGGGATGTATTTATTTATTTGATCAATTTCACAGTGATATCTGTTTTGTATACCTACTCTGTAAGTCACATTATGGTTATATATGTAGTGTTAATGTAACATAAATTAAATAAAAATATGTCAAATCAAAAATGAAACAAAAAAACGTATACATGAGGGGGTTTTTTTTAACATTCTGTCTGTGCTTTTCTCTGATTGGTCAACAGGAGGATGTGTCCTATGTGGCTTTTGGTGGCATTAGTGGTAGTGGGCGGGGCCAGAGAAGTAGTCAGCCAGTGCTGGGAGCATCCGAGCTGCCAGGAGCTCAGCTCTGAGAGCAACATGATGGTAAACGCACAAACACACTGTTCACTCAGACCTGATTTAATGGGAGGTTCTTCTTTTTTTTACCCAGAAGCTCACGTTTTCTTCTCTTTCTCTCCTGCAGGAGTGCATCCAGCTCTGTCACTCTGACCTCACCGCCGAGACCCCTGTCATCCCCGGCAACGCCCACCTCCAGCCCGCTGTCCCATCAGACGCTTCCTCACTTTCTTCTCAGGCCAAGCGCTCCTACTCAATGGAGCACTTCCGCTGGGGGAAGCCCGTTGGCCGAAAACGCCGCCCCGTCAAAGTGTACACCTCCAACGGCGTGGCGGAGGAGTCTGCTGAAGTTTTCCCCGAAGAGATGAGGAGACGAGAGCTCACCAATCAGCTGCTGGCAGAGGAAGGAGAGAAGGCTCAGGAGATGGTCGAGGAGGCGGAGGAGGAGCAGCAGCTCCTGAACGGGGTGCAGGAGAAGAAAGATGGCTCGTATAAGATGAAGCACTTCCGCTGGAGCGGCCCGCCAACCAGCAAACGCTACGGTGGCTTCATGAAGAGCTGGGACGAGCGCAGCCAGAGGCCACTGCTGACGCTCTTCAAGAACGTCATCAACAAAGAAGGACAGCAGCAGAAGTGAGGCCAGACGAGAAGAAGATGAGGCAGCGGAGAGAGGAGTGACAGGAGGAGGAAACGTTTTCCAAGGCAATTAGACACCAAAGAGTTCCCATTAACAGAGTGACCAATAAAAAAGCTCTGAAACTGCCATCTGTTACATGATCCTGATTGAGTGATGGAGAGGGGAAGAGTCTGAGAAAGATGTTTTGATATGTATTGATATATGTAAATAACTTTAATTATTAAATGAGTTATAAAAAGTTATTTGCAAGCAAAACAAGATACATCTTTTCTCTACACAAATGCACGAATCCAGAACACATGCACATCTACTGCACATCTACACCAGACACCTGCTACCTGTGATCCACATCCACAATAACAAACTTCACTTTGAGTTCCTCAAAGAAGGAGTAACAACAGCGATAAATCTTAATAGAAGTCAGTTCCTGAAATAGGTGAAAATGCTCTACGTGAAAAGTCTTTACATGTCAGTCTTGAAAAGGAGGAGTGTCCATCAAGCAGAATAAAGTGAGGTCATAAAATAAGCAGGAACTTACAATGGTGGCACTAACCCTTTATCAGTGGGATTTTTCCCCCAAAATAACAAAATAAATTAAACATTTTTAAGCAATATATTGTAAAAAATAAAAATGCCAGAGCAAATATGTAGCAGCTTTAGACCTGTGAGACACTGGCAACCTGTACAGGGTATACCCCAGCTCGCCCTATGGTAACTGCATTTTCTGTCAATTACTACATGGTTTAAGCTCTAAAGGGCTAATAATAATAATAATAAGAAGAAGAAGAAGAAGAAGAAGAAGAAGAAGAAGAAGAAGAAGATGATGACGTTCTTGAAGAAGAAGAAGAAGAAGAAGAAGAAGAAGAAGAAGAAGAAGAAGAAGAAGAAGAAGAAGAAGAAGAAGACTAGGTAAGAAAGAAAGTGAAATCATAAAAAAACAAAAGGTTGCTAAGAAAAAATCCACGTTAAACAAAACTCCTAAACTAATACGTAATGACCAATATAAAGTATTGGGCCAGAAAAAAGTAAAGAAAAGGTAAGTGCTAAAACAAAAGAGCATGTAGCGTCATGGAAGAAATACGAATCACTGAACTAATCTAAAAAAAAAAAACAGCTATTGTCCTCAGAACAACCTGTACGTACATTTTTAGGTAAAGTATAACATTTATAACTACATAAACAAGTCTATGACTCAATACTGCTACAGTAGAAGCCTTGGTTCACAGAAAAAAAACAAATCAATTGTGTGTGAACCTTCAAAATAAGGCAGGGCTGCACAAATGAAAATGAAAACAAACTGTTGCTTGTCACAGCGAGAGGTCTGCTGTGTGTGAATAAGATGAGACGATAAAATTAACATGTACTATTTATTTAGTGCAGCATCATTTAACCATTAACAATACTTGTGTACAGATGCACCTCATGACTGGAGGATCAAACAGTAGGGAGACGGGGAAATATGGAGTCAAACACTGAGTCAGTCCATTTCTAATACAAAAAGATCAAAACTGACAGCTATAAAGGAAACAGCCACACTAAATCACTAAAATGTAAAACTCTTTCCCTCACAGCCACTGATTCGTTTCTTTACCAAACAAAGTGCTTCAACATCATCACGAGGTTGTTGCTGAATGTCTTTAATAGACACAGAGGTCAGGAAACTTCATCTCATAGACCGGAGTCGATCGAGGTGCCGAATGTCCAGAGGGAGAAGGAGGAGGACGTATGATGAGTTCAAAGACCTGATTGAGTTTGGACTGAAGCAACGATGTCTGGAGAGACAAATAAAGGCATTATTTTAAAAAACAGTTTTTAATCACATCAAGACAGATCATTTCGTCTAGATGAAATTTTTTTTAACAACTTTACTAAACTAAAGTGAGCTCTTATTGGCTGAGAATCACATCGATGGCGTGGGTGTGGTGCTTTCAGCTGCTTTGTTAGAGTACAATAAGCTGCTCACCCTGGCTCCACACTGGGCAGCAATTTCCTCAAAGGGAGCTGTCTGAAACCTCTCCACCACCTCCATCCGCTTCCTCCTCTCCTCTTCCTCGACCACACCTCTGTCCTCTGACAGAAAGAAAAACCAGATCAAAGACAGATCTTCTTTGTTGACGCTAACCCAGTGCTTCACTTTGAATTTCACTGTTAATAGTTTCACTTACATGGCTTAAATTAAATGGGGTTTTTTTTATTGTTAAAATTCTAATTTTAATGAAAATAAAATTATACAAAATAAGTTATTGTCACTATACGCTGAAGGGGACAATTTGAAGAATATTTCCTAGATGTTCACAAGTAAATCATGTGAAACTATTGATTTGAAATCGATGGCCTACCGATGGCGTTCTTCAGCGTCTCAAAGGTGATGTGCTCAGTCTGAGGTTTCTGCACACAGAGATATGATCAGACACAAAAACAGCGCGATGGACAAAAGGACAGGTACATTCAGCAGATGGGTACCTGTGGTGTATCAGGACAGAACGGAAGGTCCATGTCCACCTGCAGAGAGACGGCGTCTCCAATGCTCTTCCTCTTAGACAGACGGTCCTCTTCTACAATAAAACAGTAATTCAGTCTGAATGCTACGAGACTGGTGCCTCTATCAGTGCACTCATACTGCTGCTAAAGTGGACCCTCAAACCCACTGCTATTAAATATTTATTGGTATATTTTCTCTGTTCCTTGGTTACTTAAGTCTGAGAAAGAGCTTCAAGAGTGACTTCCACTGAATCCAGCACTATCACACCATTGACAATAGCTGGCAGCCACTGCTGAACTTTTTAGCTGTGTTAAAGTCTGGAAATGCTTTTTTTTTTTCTTTTAAGCAACACACTAGTGCAATCCATGGATCTGTAACTATTGTGATGCTTCATAGTATGAAATGCCAGTGCACCTTCTGCTGCAGATACAACAGCATCCTCGTTTTTCCCAGGTGTAACAAAGAACTTACTAGTTACAACTTACTAGATGAATTTTCGCCTCGCACAGCCTTTTTATGTTTTTCTGTGTCCATGTAAGCAACAAGATCTCCGGCACCTTTGTTAGACACACAAACGTAAGTGCCAGCTCTGCACACAGTGCACTACGCCTCCCATTTATGATACGAGGGAAATTTCTTTTGCAGTTTGTCTGAAAAGATGCACTTGCGCTTTGGCATCTTTTGGCATCTTTTCAACACGCCGCTCTGCGCTCTGTCCCGTCTGTGAGCACGGAACAACCACTTACAACACAGCAGTTCAAGGATGACGTTGCACATATGGGTCCTCTATAGGCCTATAGGAAAACCCAGACATTTTCATCCATCTTGAAAATCCCCCCGGATGCCCCGAACAGAACGTGAAAAGTTCACATGTCTGGGGAAAAGAGGATGGTTGGTCACCCTAGTTTGAGTACCTGTTAACTGAGGTGTGTATGGTGTGTTGAAGCATTCACAGTGTGCGCTGTAGCTGCTTCCTGCCAGGGCCTCGCAGATCTTTGATTGGATGAACAGCAAAGCTTCATCCACCTTCAGCTCACCTTCTGGGAGTCTGATACACACACACAAAGTTATAACACCAAGACTTTAAAAATCCTGGTGCTAGACAAACAAAGCTGAGGTACAACCAAGCTAAACAATTGAATCTGTATAAATGTACATTGGACAGAAGAACTGGGCCACCTGCACACTACACCTACAGGAGCCGCTTGACAACAGAAACCTGTGCTATGAAGCCCTTGGTGTACACTTTTGTGGTGATGCTAATGCTAGGAGCCCTGCAGTTACTGAGTGAGCAGAGTGACGTTTACATACTGTTTGCCTCAGCACTTGGCAACCCCACGGCTTGCAGCGGATCAGAGAAGGAGGAACAGTTGCCACAGTCGCGAGCTGACTAGTTGCATGATTGATTGGATTGATTTTGTCTATACTGCGAGTTACCAGAATCAACCATAACAAGTATATTATTAAGAATATTGAGAACAATATAAGGTCAGCATGGTACTGTTTAATGGTTGATGTTTTTATGCTTTTTCTACTAGAGTTTCAACACTTTAGTAAAGTGTAATTACATAACTCAATAACATAAAATACTATATTTTATTTAAATGGGGCTAACCTGGCAATATTTATTCTGCTTTTCGATTATGTAAATATGTGGGTGTCTGGTTGAATTTCTACTCTTATTTCTAACAAAAGTTTTAAATTTTATAATGTTTTAATACAATCAATTAGTGCGCCTCTCGCTCTACCTGGGTTTGTCACAAAACATGACTTCGGGCAGCAGGTGAGGAGCATCCTTCTGTCGACTTTCTATCACCTGAAGATCCAAAACAAACACACAGTCTGTGATGTTGTGCTAACAAATACCTTTGTTTCTCATGTTCTCTCTCTCACACACACACACACACACACACACACACACACACACACACACACACACACACACACACACTTACACCGACTTCACCTGAGTGATGTGCTGGTGGAGTGTTGGAGGCGGGCCAAGTTGTGACAGCAGGTTGAGGAAGGCGGCACAGAGGGCGTGGATCCCACAGCGATTAAACACTGACAAACACTCCTGATTGGAAAGAGTCATCTCCTGTGCAGCCAATCACAGGAAAGTTAAAGGGAGAGGAAGAAGCAATGTGCTATTTTATTTATTGTTTATTGTAAACACCACACACTGCAACATTAATAAACTAAGCTTTGCCCCTACATGGGCCTTTAAATCATATCACAGAGGTTCTGCCTACCTGCAGAGCCAGGATCAGTCGAATCAGATCCACCACAACCTCCTCATTGGCCAGTTCCACACTTAGAACAGCCAATAGGGTGAAGAGGGCTTGGTAGTGGCTGCGTCCACTGTTCTCCTCCCTAGAGGCCAGGTAGACGTGTCTGTAGAGACGCTGAGCATGCTGCATGAACACAAACACATCATGCTGAAATGTGCAAATATCATGATGTACACTCAAGACCACCCGTTTTATCCCTGCCTTTAAAAGCCATCTGATCAAATCTTGGTGTAAATCTCTGAAATAAATTCTTCCAACCTCGAACCTCCGAACTAGTGACATCATTCGTGGTGTCTCTGATGATGTGAGCTTACCTTCCTCATGAACAGGTTGTCCTGTCGAGAGCATCTGTCCTCTTTCATTTCCAAGGATGAGACATCAAATGCCACACTGTAGACACATAACCAATAACTTATCGATCCTCAACAGGTCAGTTAACGCCTTTAGACAAATGCTATTTTTCAGTTTTCTGCTATAATAAATCCACAATGGCAGGATCAAAATGAACAGCCATGCGGGCTCTATGGATGAGGGAACCATAGGAGCACTTTAAATAAAATGCATCTGGCCATGACTTTAATTTTGAATTTAAGGTAGAGACTGAACAACAGTCTTATAAGGCGGATTCACAGATTCTTTCAAGCCTGTTGTAAAAATGTGTGTAAAGCAGTATCTTTGTTTAAATAATCTGAAACGCCTCCAACCTTTTTAGAATGACCAAAGATGCTATGTGATCCTCCTTTAAAATGATTATTGCAGATCATCTTTTAATGAGAGAAAAGTGGAAGTATTTACATTATGTTCATCACAAGCTAAAGACAATCAGCAGGTCTGCAGTGACATCCCCCTGCCACAGGGTGGAGCTCTTTACAACTCCTTATTCTCCACATGGGTCATTAGTCTCTGGTAGTAGTGGTGTTGTCTCTGTGGAAGTGTGACCTGGCTGTGGTGAGCCGGGAGGCGTTGTGGCGTCTGTCAATGAGCAAGGTGAGGATGGACAGAACAAGCAGGCGGATCTCCGGATCCTCCATCAGCGTGAAGGACAGCAGAGGCTCCAGGAAAGACGAGGGTAGCGCCGTCAGCAGGTTGCTACTTTCGTAATGCTCCGACACCTGACGCACAGAGGAGGGACAGCGAGCACGTCAGACTGACAGGAAAACGTTATTTAAGCTTGCATGAATACAGCTTCAAAGATTACAAAGATGAGCCTCAAGTGCTGTAAATTCTGATTTATTTGAACCATACGTTATTCATCTTGATGCATGCTCAATCATCCAGGTAAGTAAATCTCCAAAAGCTGATTCTGTTCATCTGGACGTAGCGTTTTGTGGGAGGACCACTCTCAGCATCGACCAAGTGTGTTTGCTTTTGGAACTGTGTCTTCATTCCACCTACTTCACATACTGTACAAGGGTCAGTTCCACAGGCAGAAACATGGGTGTGCCATGGGCTCCCCAGTTTCACCCATCGTGGCCAATTTGTACATGGAAGAAGTGGAAAAGAGGGCTTTGCTATCCTACCCTGGAACACCACCAAGCCTTCGGTTCAGATATGTGGATGACACCTGGGTGAAAATCAAATCTCACCATCCCCACAGACACAGTGTCCAGGGAGGCAGAAGAACAGCACATCAAGAAGGCCCTGAGTAAATGTGGTTATCCCATCTGGACTTTTGTCAAAGCTGGGAAGGCGCCAAAAGAAAGCTCCAGCCGATCTAGGAGAGAAGGACAACCGCTGCCTAAGCGAAAACATGTAGTGATCCCATAAGTGTCAGGAGTATCAGAACAGCTGAGACGCATTTTTTCTAAACACCGGGTGTCTGTGGCTTTTAAACCCCAAAACACGCTGTGCTAAAAATTGGTCCATCCCAAGGATCGAGTCCCTGACACAAACAGAGTAACATAGTGTACGCTGTTAAGTGCCAGGATTTATACATCGGGGAAACCAAACAACCTTTGGTGAAGCTGATGGCACAACACAGAAGAGCTACCTTGTCAGGCCAGGACTCTGCAGTCTGTTCACACCTACAGGCCAGTGGACACTCTTTCAATGATGAGGATGTACACATCCTGGACAGGGAGGAACGCTGGTTTGAGCGCGGAGTCAAGGAGGCCATTTACGTGAAAAGGGAAAGACCATCTCTGAATCGAGGAGGGGGCCTAAGGGTACATCTGTCACCATCTTACATTATTGTGATTGCAGCCATTCCCCAACTCTCTGTGAATGGTACTCATGGCCATTGATCAGTGGGTTTTGGTCAGTGGTCAATTGATCAATGGTCATGAGAATTTGCATAATTAAGATTAAGGAACTGACCTCCCAGCCCATTGTTCCTTCAGTGGGCTGGTTTCAGTCATTATGCAAATGTGCTGTTTATAAGTTTGGGGTCAGCTGAGACTGAAGAAGTCACTTGGATGAGTGACGAAACGTTTCTCCCACAAAACGCTACGTCCAGATGAACAGAATCAACTGTTGGAGACATACGTTATTCAGCTTTATTCAGTCATACGACTTTAATCAGCGAGTGTAGAATCAACTGCTGTTTATATGATAAACCAATAAACTAAACACCATTTCATTTTGATTATCTCAAAATCCACTGTAAATTTGCACTTCACCGACCCTCCAGGTTTTCCTTTATCATTTTAACTGTGTGCTTTCAAAAGGTAAGAGCAGAGCTGGAGGGTTTTAAAGAGACCTCACCTGTAGGAGAGACTTCAGCAGCATCACCTGTATCATCCTGCTGCCTTCAAACCTGAGTCAAGAATATTATTTCACAAAATTAAGGTGTTTTACAAGTATTTTGTCAAATACTGAGTGAGTGCAGTGTTAACTACAAGCAATAGAGAGCACAGAAAGTTAATGTGAATGGTACCCGGAGTTGGGTGAACCCAAGGCTGGGTAGATACCAGGAACAGGAATCTTCCCCATGATGAACAGCATGACCTCTGACCTCTGGTAAATAGGCAGTGTGTTGGCAAAGGATCCTGAAATGTCATGAGGTAACATCAGCTCAAATGAAGTAAATAAAATGAAAAGTACAAAGAAAAGTTTGTCACCTTTAATGCAAAAAAGTGCTAAAATACCACCATGAACACACCAATAGTTTTAATGACGGCGTCCTGCAGTTTTTTCTCTTCAATCGAGCTGGTTTTATGTTTACCACCATTGTCATAGTAACCAGTCAGCTGGTAGTCCACGCTCTGCCTGAGCTGTCGCAGTAACGTGTTGAACACCTCCAACACTGTGGGACCTGCAGAGTACAGTATAAGTAACATTAAGCATTTCTGTGTATATATAAACAGATGTGTGTGTGAGCTGGAGGCTCACCGACAGATCCAGTCGCTTCTATAACGGCTGCTTCAGACAGGACCTCCACAATCCCAGCTCTGACTGAAGCTGGACTCCTGCTGTTGGCATCCAGGTGACCCAACAGCTGCTGGATGACCAGATGGGAGTGCTGGGACTGACCAAGCGTTCAGTTCAGTTACAGAATAACAGGTGGAGTGACACGTAATATAGTCAGTACAGCTGGGGACAGTTAAGTGCTTTAGAGGTAAATGTAGGATGAGTAAAAGGAATGTACCATTAGCAGTGTTTATTATTATTTATTTCCCACATTTTGTACTTAAAATAATAATTATTAGTTCAACTTTGTAGATTTAACTATGTTGAAAATACATTTAAATTAACTTTCAGTTACTCTACAGTAAGATTAAGATTAAGTAATTGTGCTTAAATGCTTAAACAAATGCATTTTGTTAAGTTAATCTTAGGTTAAACTTGTTATTCTTATTTTTCAATACTTAAACTATAATATTAAATACTACAATACTTTCTAATAATTAAGAAAGAAATTAACATAATTAAGTTGACATTATTGTTACATAAATATAACAGCAGTTAAATTTTATTTAAAATTATGTTATCATACATTTACAAAACTAAACTGAATAAAGTAATTATGTTTAAGCTAAAGCACGTCCTAAAGTACTCAAATTAAGTACACACAGTTAACTCATTCACTGCCAGCCATTGGCAGTGAATGAGTTAAACCCATTGACTCATTCACTGCCATTGACGTCTATAGCCGTCAATGGCAGTGAATGAGTTAAAATAAGTAAGTTCATTCTTTCTACAGATACATGTTTAAATTTACAGTCAAAGAGTATTTCCTTTAAGTTCCTTTGAAGGGCATTTAAATATATGTTACTTTCAAGCTGAGGTAATTTAAATGTATTAATTTAACTTGCTGTATGAAATGACAACTATTACTATAGTGCAGTATATACAGGATTATCAGTGTAATAACAAACCTGAATAGAGTACATGATGATCTGAAAACACTGAACAGCAAACCCTCGTCCCTGCCAAAGACTGTGACTGTCCAGGTGCCTGAAAGACAGTCCAGCAATCTGTATGTAATGATTTATTATTATAGCATATCATATATACTAGAAACTAAATAAATACTGCTGCTACTACTGATTTTGACCTCTATTAGTACAGCTACTCAGAATAAACGATAAACAGAGGTTGAGCATGAAGGTATGTGCAAGATAAATAAGCATCATTTTGAACTTCAAAGAGTCCAACAGTATTATATATGAATATGTGTAAATATCAGCAGATAGAGTCGAAGGAAGTTAGATACTATCTATTTTGATTGAGTGTTTGATGTTTTGACTCCATACTTCAAAGAAATTATTAAATCTTTGTTAATCTTTTTCTGTGTACTTAATATAAAGCACTCTGCTTTCGTAAGGAGTAATACTACTATTGTGCTATAAATATAGTGTATATCTTACATGAGTACTGGTTTGATAGCGTTGTTAATGTGTCCATAAGCAGCTCGGCACAGCAGCTCCCTGAAACAAACCTCTGTCTGCTCTGCTGGAGATCCGCTGAACAAAGAGGGAAATGCTGAAAACAAGCCACTAACCAAATCTCATACAATATTCTGAGTAATTTAACTGTTTAAATGTACTTTCAGTGACTTTTGGCTTTGTTTTATTTGACCACATGATTTAACAGCACCATAAACAGCATAGCAAACGTATTAAATTTCTTATCAATTTTACAAAATCTCAAAATTAGCTGAAGTTTAGAACAGAATGTCACCAGCTGAATATGGGAACCAACGGCAGTGCTTTTAAATATAATCCTAAACACAGATGTCACTTTACATATCTAGCAGTAAAACGTGTAGGTGTACGAGAGTGTTAACATTAATACATGTCTATACCTGTCGTTTTGTGAGTGTTGCTGCAGATTGACCAGCAGGGCAGGGACAATCTGCTCCATGTGACGCGGCTCCCAGATGTTCACCTGCAACTCATCGTCTACCGTCTTCCTCACCACGCCCTGCAGCCCGCGGATCCCCGACACACGGATCCTAAACACACACAAACTTCATAAGTTTACCCACAAACACACTAAGTATACGTTCATCTCCAGACTCTGGAGCTGAGTTTTGTTTTGCTGTTTGTTTTATGAAACTGTTCATAATTTTGGATTATTCCACAATATTCCTCTTATACAGAGAGAAACGTGCATGAATCATCAATACTATTCAACAATTTGTTGATATAAAAAAATCTTTGACATATGAAAAGGCATAACCTGAGGATGCTTACATATCTAATCAAATGGTTGATTACTAAAATTGTTGATTATTTGTGTTCGGGCACTCACAATTGTATACCCTTCTTAAATAGTGTCTGTGAGTTCGTATCAAGTCAAAGTTAAACCTCAGAACTGACTTGTTTCTGGTGTCAAGGTCTTCGTGATCAGAGTGACACATCTCACTGAAGCGAGACACGAAGAAGTCGTAGCTCCGGTGATATGACGGTGTGTCCTCCTCGATGTTTGCAAACTTTACAAACTACGCAACACACAAAATGAGCCTCTTAATCCATCAAAACACACTGAAAAGCAATTACACGTGAATACATACAGTTAAAACAAGAAACAAATTTAGAAATAATAAGATCACATTTTCCAAATTCCCCAAGCAGAAGTAAAACTGCTCAATTTTGAGTATTAAAAGAAATTTCAAATGTAAATTTTACTTATAGTTTGCCCTTTAATTTGAACTTAGATCTACTTAAAAAACAAATATATAAATTAAACTTATGGATAATTAATTAACCTTTTAATTGACAGTTCCGAGAAACATTCCTACTGTGATACAACTTCTACTTTGTAAATTAAGAGATTTTACATTCCTTCATTAGATGAAATGCTTGCAGTTCCTCATAATGGTAAATGGTCTGTATTTGTATAGCGCTTTACACTATACACAATCATCCACACATTCACACACTGGTGATGGCAAGTTACAGTGTAGCCACAGCCGCCCTGGGGCGCACTGACAGAGGCGAGGCTGCCAGACACTGGCGCCACCGGGCCCTCTGACCACCACCAATAGGTAACGGGTGAAGTGTCTTGCCCAAGGACACAACAACCGAGACTGTCGGAGCCGGGGCTCGAACCGGCAACCTACCGATTACAAGACGAACGCCTCATACACATAATACATGAAACTTAATGAATGTTAAAAGACTGGTGAATGGTCAAATTAACAAATAATCATTAACAAATTAACATCACTACTGCAGCTTGTGATTAGTAAATGTTTCCTTTACTGCAAACCCATGAACACTTTACCAAGATCTCAAAGCTTTTAAATGCTGTCCACTGTTGCAGGGTGTTACATACAGAGTTGGTGGCGAGTATGTGGAGGTGTGGTTTGTCAGCCTCCAGCAGTAGACGCAGTGTGCTGAGAAAACTCTCCACCAGCAGGTTGATGCTCTGACAGTGACATGCAAGCAACAGCTGCTCCATCGCCTCCATCGCTATGCACACATACCTGAGAGGGGCGGGAAAAAAAATCACATTGCTGTTAAACATGTGTGTCATATTTTAAACCCCTGAGATCAGTCACTCCTCTAGAGAAGGTGGGCTGATTTCAGAGAAGTGTGACGCTTGTAATACTTAAAAGATCTTAAATACTTAAAAGACCTGAACTGTTGATTGCTTTACAGGGATACTCTAGATCCTGATTTCTGAATGTCTTTTTTCAATGATTTTTAAGTAGAATTCTATTCATTTAAGCTGCCAGTTAGCATAATGATTTTAAGGCCATCTGTGTGGGCTTTAGTGTGTTTGTGTGTACTGACCCGTAGCGGTGGCGGTTCAGCTCTCTGGTCAGACGCTCTGACAGGTACGCAGCAATGCGGTCGAGCTTCTCCGGAGCAGACAGAGCGAAGAAGGTCAACTTCTCCATGTTGGCTTTCACCAGCCCTTCCTGATCGCACACACACAAATACACACAGAGATGTTGTTACTGTGTAGCTTATTGAAACTTCATGAATATGTGAAATAAAGATGACATTTTTGGATTTTGATTACATTTGATACTGAAGCACTAAAATAAATGTAAAGACTGTGCGTTGTAGATGTACAGGTGTTTACCTCAGGGTCTTCTGGGAAAATGTTGTCGACCAGCCGCTTGTAGCGTGGCCGAAGGGCCCAGCAGCAACCACACAGCCCTGAACACAGAGACACGTTTCAATTTCCCCCTTCAGTTACAATGTATTTGAAACAAAGTCTGAAACACAGCAGGCTTCAGAGAAACATTTCCATATTTAAAATGTCCTCTAATAATTTTAATAAATTAAAATGTTGATCTTTGATTTAAAATATTTACAATTTTTAGGATATATCTGAGTTATTAAGGAATGGACTTTTTTAGGAATTCTGAAATTGAGAATTTTTTCTTTTCCATTGTTTTTGATAGTTAATAATAATAACATTCAGCCTCTGTTGGAGCAAGAAAACTGTGGAGTAATTTTTGTAATTTCATTAGTTTGTAAATATATAATATACTAAATACAGAAAGACACAAAAACTCTTTAAAATGTTATAAAGCAGGTTGAATTATAATAAAAACCTGTTTTCAGTAGTGAGTTTTTAAAAAATGTTTGTAACAGCCTAAAGTGGGCAGTCGAGTTTATGTATTGTACTGGACGTTTATAGATTTTCTTTGATTTTCATCTCTCTCCATGTTCGGCGTCACGGCTTTTGGGGGATTAAAGGAGACAAGAGATCTGCCACTGGTCAGCTGCCAGCACAACACACAAACGCTCGTCTTCCTGACTTTACGAGGCCCCTGAATGACACACTGAACATAAACCTGATTCAAACCTGAATCTGTAAACCAAACTGTCCTAAAGTGAAGACTCTGCAAAAAGATGTGGTTCCCACAACAACAGGCCTACGAGTGCACGCACACACCACACACACACACACACACACACACAATGCAGCAGTGAGAACACATCTTAATCCTGCAGTGGTTTGTTATGTAATGTGTTTATATTGCTTGTGTTTTTTAGTTAGCAGAGCTTAAAGAATCCGCACTGTCACTGCGAGCATGCTGTTCAGTCTCAAAAACCAGGACAGGTGGCATGTTTGGACCTTCAGACCCTGCAGAACCAGCAGATCATACTTTTCTGAGAGCTTTTTCATGAGTTGGTTTTAAATTGTATATTTTTTACTGTTTATTTTGTTGTTCAGATGAATTATTAGTTACAATATATGATATGATAAATCCCATGAGAGTGGTATGTTTGGTTTTTATTTGTTTTGTTAATAAGAATAATGGTCATGGTCAGATCATTGAGAGATGATTATGGATCCTCACATAATTAAGTAAAGTAACAAAGACTCTTTTCTTGAACTATTTGATATTATAAACACAAATATATTTTAGGCTTCAGTAAATTAAACACTACAACCAGCAAAACCTGGCTGATAAATTGACAAACAGTTGACGTATTAGGGATAATTAAATAAAAGAAACACACACACAATTAAAATGAACCAACTTTTAATGACTCAAATCAGTAGTTCATTCATTCAACTTAAAATAAGAAAAAACTCTATCTGCATTGAAGAAAAAGAGTCCACTGGCTTAACATGCTCAGAATTTTGCACTTTGTGATTTGTGAAAATGTCTCTATTTTATTATACAACACAGGGGCCCTGCTGCCGTGTTTCAGGTACATGTATGAAATTTGATCATACTTCCAACATGTTAAAGACACTCTTCTGAGAGCCATCACCATGGCAACCAAGAAACCTTTAAAAGAAGTGGTAACTAGTGTATTTTAACACTTTTTCTAAACAGAATTGTTTTAATGACATCGAATACTATTTTAAAAAGTAATTTTTCAAAAATTTGCTCAAATTGGGGTCTCAGTTTGTGAGGGGCGTGTCCAAAAACATCAATCGATACATTAAAGGCTGTGACTCTTCTTCCTTTAATGTCACACAGTTTTTGTAATAAACATTACGTTTCTGCAACAGCCAATCAGAAATCCGCATGCCTACAGGAAACACTTTAATCCCAGCATGCCTTGATACGCCCAATTATCACTGCTTGCAGCTGTAATTAATTTTATTATTATTAATGTTATTATTATTACCTTCATAACATTTGTTTGAAACTGTTAAACTAGAAAAAAACACATCCAGTAAGTTGTCCCTTTAAAATACATTGACATCATGACTAACAGGTAGATTTGAGGAGAGAAGCTGATGCAGAGGTGAACTGTCGCACATCTTTTCAGGACTAAGTGAAGCTTCATTTATGCCTCTGTTTGATCTTTAAATCTATTTCTATTTATTTTGAGATAAGGCTTAATAAATAAAAAGAATTGTTCTTACCGTACATAAGGATGACTCGTTCAGCTCACATCTACACTGTCACATCCTCCACACACACACACACACACACTTGTGGTTAATCCTCCACACACATACACACTGATGTGGCCCCGCCTCCTTTCATTCACCGTCAGTTATAAAGCTCGTATCTCGATGGTCAGATTAAGTGTCAGAGGACAATGTTGAAAATGCTTTTGCATGTTAGCTGTTTAACTCCAGATTAAAGATTTAAAATAAAACAAAAAGATGCTGTTTGTTAACGAGTTTGTTAAAATGAAATAAGACAGATTTAACAGTGTAGTATTTATACTCCCACAGGCTCTTAACCCTGAAAGACTTTTCTGTGTGTGTGTGTGTGTGTGTGTGTGTGTGTGTGTGTGTGTGTGTGTTTGTGTGTGTGTGTGTGTGTGTGTGTGTGTGTGTGTGAGTGAGAGAGATCCGGGCCATGTGCAGCAGCTCAGCGCTCTGTAATCTGCTCTGGATTTATTCATCATTCCAACCGAAAATGAAAAAAATAAATATCAGAAACCTGCAGAACTGAAAACATTCATCTGCTCTGTTTTCACTGCAGAAAGGGAACAAAACTGAAACTGACATTCATTTGTCTTCTTCTCTTAAATTATCGTTCACTTTCTGGCTGTTTAATATAATGTTGCTTACATGTTTTAGACTTAATAAGTGAGCCCATGTGGGGAAAAAAGACAGTATTAGGACAGAAAGTATTTGATGTTTTTCTCTTTTGAAAAAGACGATCGGTCTGATGGTAGTTTTATTGGGTTGTGCTGAGATCTAGTGTGATTAAAAAAAAAATCCACATATATTCAGCAAAAATATGAAAAGATAATTAAGTGTTAGATGCTCATTCAAAATGTCGAAGTTGAGTCGGAGCAGGAGTTGGGCTGATCTTGTATATTATATGATCTAATTTCCAGAACTTTGGACCATGAAAGTAATGCTATCAACAGACTGTTGATCCACAGTGGGATGTAATTTAAAAGCCCTGTTTATTAACAATAACTTGCACTAAACCTAAATTCATAATATTATATGTTATTCTTGTTAGGCTTGGCTGCATCTATTTATCCCAGTTAAGTCTCCTGCATAAGTCTTGAGTTGTTAGCCAGTTATTCCTCTTTCCTGATTCTATTGAGATCAAAGTTTACACAGTGGACTTCATTTTTTTATTTAGTTAGACCCAAAACTAAAGACAGAGTGTATAAACACATCACGAAAGTGTTTACCAAGGTCATGGGGAATATTAATAAGAAAATTAAAGGTACTTCTGCTTTGGCTTCTGTTTTAAGAATTTAAAAGTACACCCATCCTTTATCTGTTTGATTCAAAAACGTCTTCCTCACAAACATTGTTGGAGTCGTAATGTGAAGCAGCCAGTGTATTCGCTGTATCCGTTACCTCCGGGTGTCTGGTGGTCCAGCACAGAGCAGCAGTCCTGCAGCAGCCGCCTTGGAGCCTCAGTTACGGCCGGCATGGCAGCCCTCGGCAGCGACATCCCCCTTGGCAAGCTGGGTATGGTCACGCCACGGGGCATACTGGGTAAACTGGGCAGAGTGGGCATACTGGGCATGGTGATTCCTCTGGGTAAACTGGGAGGGTTGATGCCTCGGGGCAAAGAGTTCAGCAGTGCCGGCATGGTGACCCCCCGCGGCAAGCTGGGGAACCTGGGAAGAGTCCCTGGCATCTCTGGAGAAAAAAGAAGAGGTCCTGAGGAAGAGGAGAGGAGACCTGTGCATGGGGAGAGGTGGAGGAGGGAAATAAGAACAAGGATTGAAATGAAAAGCCTGCCTCTTAAAATTCTTCTGAATTTAACCCCTTCAGATCTGCAGCTCTGATACACCAACTTCCTCAGCAGAGCCCAACGTGAGGGAACCAATCAAAGTTTGGGTCCTTGAAAATCTTTGAAAAGATAAAAGGACCCCAATTATTTTCCATTTATTCCCCACAAACGTTTGGTTTGGTAATTAAGTAAAAAACACAAAGAAAGGAAATTAAAGATGTACTAACTAGTATTCACAGCATTACCTATATATGTATTATATTATAACACATGGGTCAAAAAGTCCTGTTTTTAAACTTATTATTAATAAAAGTCCTGCTTTGATTGAGGATTTCATGATAAATGATGATTTATTAACTGTACTTTAGCTTCACATTACTGTAGATGAGTGTAAAAGAAGTGTTTTCACATGTGAGTTTTACTGAAGATGATGATGAAGACAGCAGTGTAAAATAAAAAGCGATGTCCTACCTGCTCGTCTGCAGCGTCGCTCTCTTGCAGCTGTTTCCCTCCAACAAGCTCAACAACTGTTTATGTAACATCTGTTGAGCCCCTGCTCCCCGTCAGGCTCGGTCAATAATCAATGAGAGCGATCGATACCCGGCTCTGCATGCTGGAGCGCCTCTGACATCACAGCGCATCAGGAAGAGGAGGAGGAGGAGAAAGATAAGGAGGAGGAGTTTCCTGAAACCTCCAGCTGTTTGAGGAACTTTAATGACTTCAATCATTTTAAACTGTAAAAAGTGAAACAAACGCCGTTCTTCGATGGCTGTGCAGGGAAGAAAAAACAAGCGCCTCTCACCCTCCTCTTCTTCATCCTTCTTTCAGCCAGGAGAGAAATCCTCTTCCCAGCATGCTGCTGGGCTGTAGGAGTGGCTCCCTCTGGTGTCTGATTAAGATTAATGCAATAAAAGCAGCAATAAAAAAACATCTTAGTGGACGTTTTCCACCAACCTGTCAGGGTGCATTCTGGGTTGTGTAGGAAAATGGGTTACAAGGACTTTTAAACAGAGAGTTTATTATCTGCTTCCATCAGGAGTCCGTCTTTGATGTCTAAAGCTAATTTCCTCCTGCAGAACAGCTGTACACGAGGTGAGTTTATTTATAACCCCTGTTTAAATTGTATTAAGGCTAATAAATTAGCATTTTATTGTTGGGGTTTTCTCTGTTTTCCTTGTATTACTACTACTATTAATAATAATACATTTTATTTATAGGCGCCTTTCACACTCTCAAGGTCACCTTACAGTAACACGTAAACAATACCATAAAAACATAAGAAAAATGTATATATAGCAAACATGGTAAGATAAAAGACATAAACAGTCATAAAAGTATAAAATCAAATATAAAAACAAATATAAAAACTGAGCAAGGTAAAAATGGCCTAAGACAGATCAGGTGTATGCAATTCTAAATAGATGAGTTTCGAGACGTGATTTAAAAGTGGTGAGACGGTCCGGAGAGCAAGTGGAAGTCCATTCCAAAGTCTCGGGGCAGAACAACTAAAGGCTCTGAGTCTAATGGTAGTCAGGTGAGCAGGTGGAACAGACAGAAGGGAAGCTGAAGAAGAGCGGAGTGTAGGAAGGGGCGAGTATGTATGAAGAAGATCGGATAGATATGGAGGAACAAGGTTATGAAGCGCTTTGAAAGTGAGAAGCAGGATCTTGAAATTGACACGGAGGTGAATTGGGAGCCAATGGAGCTGTTTAAGAACAGGTGTTATATGTTCAGTGGATCTAGTTCTGGAAATAATACAAGCAGCTGTATTTTGAACTAACTGCCATTTATGGAGGGATTTATGAGGTAGACCATAGAGAAGAGAATTACAGTAATCCAGACAAGATGTGACAAGAGCATTGACAAGTATGGCGGTACTGTGTGGTGTGAGTGAGGGACGAAGACGGTTAATATTACGAAGATGAAAGTAGGAAGACCAAGTGGTATTATTTATATGTGCTGTGAAGGACAGAGTGCTATCGAGAATGACACCAAGACTCTTAACCTGAGGGGAGGGTGTGACATCAGAGTTATCAATGGATAACGAAAGACTGGTTGGAACTGTAGTCAGTTTTGATCTGGTGCCTATTAAAATGAATTCTGTTTTATTGCCATTAAGTTTAAGAAAGTTGTGAGTAAACCAGACCTTGATTTCACAGTCAGAAATGGATGTGGGTGGGAGAGTAGCTGTGGGTTTGGAGGATAGGTAGAGCTGGGTGTCATCTTGGTAGCAGTGAAACTGGATGTTATGCTTCCTAAAAATATTACCTAGGGGTAGGACAGAGCCTTGGGGGTACACCGGAATTAACTGGAGTAGATACTGATCTGTGAGGGAGTAATTGAACAAACTGTGAGCGGCCAGAGATATAAGAAGTAAACCAGGCGAGTACTGTACCATCGATGCCAATAGATGCTAATCTGTGAAGGAGGATGCGGTGGGAGATAGTATCGAAAGCTGCTGTAAGGTCAAGGAGAATGAGGATGGATATAAGTCCAGAATCAGCTGCAAGCAGAAGATCATTGGTGATTTTTACTAGGGCTGTTTCTGTACTGTGACATGAACGGAAGCCGGACTGAAACTGTTTGTACAAGTTATTTCCAGTGAGATGATGATGAACCTGTGCAGCCACTATCTTTTCAACAATTTTTGCTAAGAAAGGGAGATTCAAAATTGGCCTATAATTTTTTTGATTGGAGGGATCTGAACCATTCTTCTTCAGTATTGGGGTTATTATTGCAGTTTTAAGAGAAGAAGGAACAGAACCAGATATAAGAGAGGAGTGTACGATATTAGCAATCAGTGGGGCAAGAGATGGGAATGAGAGTTTAACAAGATTTGTCGGGAGTGGATCAAGTATACACGATGATGACTTTAAGTTAGTAATTATGGAAGATAGCTGAGTTATTGTGGGAAGTTCAAAATTGGATAGAGAGAATGACAGCTGAGAAGGACAAAAAATGCAGAACAATTGACCATTTCACAGGACGAGGGCAATTGTTGGTAAAGATTCTCAATCTTGGTGAAAAAAAAAATCCATAAATTTGTTGCAAACTGCGGCAGAGTGTGTATGTATGGCAAAGGTATCTGAGGGTTTAACAATATTATGCAATGTAGAAAACAAAGTGCAAGTGTTTCCTTCAGTGGATTCAATAACAGAGCTGTAGTAAGCAGATTTAGCATGATGAATAGCTTCTTTATAATGTTATATATGACTGAGATACATGTCCTTGTGAATAGCAAGTCCTGTTTTCCTGGAGAGATGTTCCAGGCGGCGTCCAGTAGCTTTAAGTTGGCGAAGTTCAGATGAGTACCATGGCGCATAGCGAGAGAAAGAAACAGAGTTGGTAGGTAAATTATTAATGCCATGGGAAAGAGCTGATAGATCAATGCCCCTAATATTTCTAAAAGTAATTGAGCGGTTTTGTTAATTTTTGTATAGTGGGTGACTAGCATTGAATAAAACTAATTTATGGTCTGAAAAAGGCATGTCCAATACAGCACAATTCTTAGGGGTGACACCAATACAGCAAACAAGATCCAAAATGTGTCCTTTGGAGTGTGTGGGAACGTCCATATATTGGTGTAAGCCAAAATTGTCCAGACAGGATATAAAATCTCTTGTGACTGAATTTGATGTGTTGTCCATGTGGATGTTAAAATCGCCCAGCAGTAGTATATTTGGAGATAAGAGTAGGATTACTGTCTTTACCTTACAATATAAAGCTCCTTGTGGCAGCTGTTGCTGTGATTTGGCGCAATATAAATAAAACAGAATTTAATTGAATTAGGGGTGTGGACTGTTTGACTGATAGGCAGCTTCTAGCTGTTTGCTAGGTTTCACCTTAGCTAACTGGAAACCCTGTACCGGACCTTCAAACATATTTGTGCTGTCGGAGCCGTTTTGAAGCATTTCTGATAGACTAACATGGCTGCTTAGTGGTTAACAACAATACCAAATATTCCAGTTTTGGAGAGTGGAATTCTAGGATTTCATTTGGATGTTACTGACCACTAATTAGCAGGCATCAGGTCTGTGTGATGCTCCTATACTGTGTAGGCTGAGTTAATAGCTTAGCACTCCATTCTCTCATCCAAACACAGACACTTACAATGGGTAATGTCCAACCTTTATTTACAGTCTATGTTTATAAGAACATTTCCTCGTCAGCAGATGCGCGAGTCCATATTTCACCTGAGAGATCACGTTACAGTTTGACTTCGTCCACCTGAGTCTGTTTCTTGTCCGCCACTGTCCCTCCTATGTACAGTCCTCCCAGCTCTTCCTCCAGCTCAGGCAGGTGGGTGGAGCCCAATGGATCCATAGGACCTGCGTCCGTGTCTCCCAGCATCCTCCACCAGGGTAGCCGGCTCGCCTGGAGCATGGCGTTGTGGGCGTCACGGGCACGAGCAGCGACGGGACCCGACGGGCTCAGGAAGGTGTCAGCATCTGTCTCTGTGACAACAGAGAGGGGCGGAGCATCTGTAGAGCCAACATGTTTACTGGTTACTAATTGATCAACTGTTATTAACTGATCCGACTGATCTCAGTTTAACTCCAGATGTGTAAAGCTGTGTGTGAGTGTGTGAGGGACCTCGGAGCAGCTCCAGCTGTGTGTGCACGTGAGCCAGCAGTGCCTCTACCCGCTGCTCCTCCATCCTCTGCTGAGCTCCTGTCTGCAGCACTGACAGCAGCAGCAGCTGCACCTCCTCATGGAGGCAGGAACACTCCTCAGGAGAGACACGGAACGACTGAGGGCGCACGCACAGACACACACACACACACACACACACACAAATCAGTAGCGTGCAAAACATCATGGGTAACAGTTGAGGACTTTATGAAATCAATCTCGTACCTGATGTGTAGCGATGTACTCATCCACCTGCCGCTTTAGCTCCGCCCTCCGGCTGTCTGTCAAACGTTTCTGACCAATCCAGAAAGGAGGGAGGGGCGGGACTTTTGCTGCTCGTCGTTTGTGTAGAAAGCGACGCACCTGAAAGAAACGTAAGATAAGACGGAGTAAAGAGTAACCAGCTCCAGAGAATACAACTTAACAGATGTGTGTGTGTGTGTACCCCTCTCTGCAGCATCCTGACAGCTCGCTCTCGTCTGAGCATGTGCCGCTGCGTGCTGCTGTAGTGTCGTCTCTCTCTGAAGCCTCGCCAGAAGCTCTGGATCACCACAGCGGCTCGATTCTCGCACTCCTGCAGGTATGACTGCACCTGGTCTGAACAAACAAACACAGAGTCAGGTGTTTGAAACCAACCACGATCCCACCAGTTAAAAGCAGAACCCTAAATCAAACTTCTGTTCAGCCTTCACTGAACAAAATTAGAAAAAAATTTTTTCATTATTTTGAAACAAATCTTCCACATGAGAACACAAGAATGTCCCCAGACTCTCTTTCATTATGATTTCCATCCATCTATCCATCCATCCATCTGCTTATCTTTTTCAGGGTTGGGGGGGGCGCTATCCCAGCTGCCTTAATGCAAAAGGCAGGGTACATCCTGGACTCGTCCCCAGTCTGTCGCAGGGCATTGATGATTCATTTCATTTAGATGAATCATCGTAGCGGTTTAGCTGAAAAACGAACACTAAACTTCATGACAGAAATATTGGGCTGTGCAGGAAAGTTGGAGATTATAAACCCTGTGAGGTACAGGCGTCTCCTTTATAAGATTTTAAAATCTGCTCTCAGGAATTCTTTCTTTCTAAAACGCAGACTTCATGAGTTTAACAGAAACTAAAGACAAACCCAGAGAGATGGCGCTCTGAGTCTGAACAGGAGGGATTTTAAGGTTTAGTGATTTCTACATTGCCTCGTGGTTTCAGGTGCTTTGTGTCTCTCACCTGCTGGAAGCAGCTGCAGCAGCTGTCTCTGTTTCTGGTGGAACCTCCTCCTCGCCTGCTGACGTCTCACACACACCTGAAAACAGCACGGCGAACAAGCTTTAGTAAATATAACACACACAGCCTTCAAATTAAAAATGTAACTCTGGGAATAGCTAAGGGGGATTTAGAAGAATAGAAGAATTAACAGTTTTGTCATATGAATCAGAAAGGTTCACCTGATACTTGAGCTCCTCCTCCCACAGCTGCGCCTCCTTCTGCTGCTGCTGCTCCCTTCTCCGAGCCCTGACACACAAACACACACAGGTTGAACTATAGGCATCTGTGAGGTTGCTTTGATCCAAGCTCCTGCTTGTTTCCAGCTCTTTTGTTTTTTAATCCTCTGACTCTTTTAACCCTTTACAGCCGATCGGAGCGGGCACGCTCCATTTTGCATAACTATTTTTAAATCCCGGTAGCACTGCAACCACGTAAGCTAGCGCAATAATTTTTTTTGCATATGAAACCGGAGGAGTTGTACTTACATCTTATGCCATCAGCTTGTCCTAGGTCACAGCTTCCTCCCACATATAGCTTTGCAAAAACTGCATAAAAATCACTTGCAGCAACAAAAACATGATATTCCAGAAACACGCTTTGCCGATCCGATCAGCTGTTTGTAACACTTCCTACGTCCATCAGCGCGAACTATCACATGACCGCATGACCTGCCCGAAACCGGAAGTGACGTCATTTTGCGGAAATGTAGTTTTTTTACGATCGGGGCCTTATGAGCCTATACTTGTGTTTTAAAAAGTTATGTTTGAGTTTATGACTTTCTGTGTCGTTTCTGGGATGCTTAGGACTCATATTGCACTGCTGGAAATAGTTTATTTTGATGCATATGCTGTTATTTTGCAAATTTGCACTATAATATTTATTTTCGTTTTTCCTGCAGTATATAAAAATTGGTGTATTTCAAAAATAAAACTATGAAGACACTCAAAATAAATTTCCTGTGGTGGGAAACTAGTTTGTGCAACTTTTTTGTATTTACAGTTTTGAGGGATGAGCCTCTTAAATTTCTCTAACTAGAAATATATGTTAAAAAAAACAAAAACGATTTTCAATTCTTTTGTAGTTTATTGCACTTTTTTGCAATTTATGTAATTACTATGCACCTAATGCAGACATATTATTAAAGTTTGGGCTATAATGGTTGTATTGATGTATAGCAACTTGAAATGCTCCCAAAAATGGCTACACAGCATGTAAAAATATAATATAAGCTCTGGCGGACTTGGTTCTATGGTAGATCTTAAAGGGTTAATGTAGCTTTGCATGATTAACAGTTTAAAATAATCCCTATTTATTATATATTCATCTTATACTGGGCCATGAAGTCTTACAGTTTGAAACCTCCAGTTTGATAATTGGTTTAAGGTAGGCGGGGCTTCTGTGCTCTCATGTTGGCTAAACAACAGGAAGTAGTCACCTGTACTTCCTCTGCAGGACACTGACGGCTCTGTTGAGACTCTTCACTCTGCGTCTGGTCTTATACGACCTCCAGGCTGCTTGGATCACACATGCCGCCCGCACATGCTCACTACTCCCCTGCACATAGACAGCAGGGGTCAGAGGTCAAGCCAAGTATTCTCTCTCATGCTTTTTTAAATTTATTTATATGGCAGGAAATAATCTGTCCTACATCCAGGAGACAAATAAAAGAATAAGTAAATAAAATAATTATTTCAATAAATTAGGTAAACAATGTAATCCATATTCAGCTTTACAGTGTCAAATCTTTTAAAATAATGAGAGAGAAAAATTTAAGCTACCAAAGTATATTTTGTTAATGAAATTAAAAATAATTATTTTAATATCCCAAATAAGGCACTTAAATATAAAAATATAGTTTTAATTAAATAACTAATAATAAAATTAATATATTTTATTTAATTGAAAACTTGTTTAAATTTGTATTTGAAAAACAATTAAATACTACATTTTTTGTTAACATAAAAACATTTAAAATGAAAGAATACTAAAAATATATATTTTTAAAAATCGGTTTTATTTTTGACAATGTTTTTACATATAATGTCAGAAAAAATGTAAATAATAAAAAAAAAACATTTAAAAATATATTTTTGTTTGAGAAATAAATAAAAATATTAAATAAACCAATAAAATATTTTGAATACACTTAAAATTTAGCAGAGAATTATTTTTTTCCTTTAAAAACAATGTCAGAACAAAAATATTTTTATGACTTTAACAATTAACAAAGCGAACCCACCTGTGTTTGACTAACGACATCCTTCTCTGATTGGATAAGAGCGATCAGCTGATCAATGCCCCGATCGAAGCCCCGCCCCCTCCAGTCTTTGTGCAGCAGGCTGTCCAGACCTGCAGACGCACAAACACACAGTGACCTCTGACCTTTCGGCTGCTGTGACACACTTACACATGTGCTATGTCCCAATTCAGCTGCATCCTTCGGAGGCTGCATTGGAAGGCCGATTACGTCACAGCCAGGCGACGAATGCTGTCCCAGTTCGAAGGCTGCTCCAAATGCAGCCAACAAATGCATCCTTCATTTCCCTGAATTTGAAGGATGGGTCGGGTGTATCCTTCGTGGCCCAGAATTCATAGCGCAGGCCAACCAATTCCAGTTTCCAACAATGGTGGGAGCTACTTAGTTGTAATATTACTCTTATTAATCTTTATTAATTAAATTATTATTTATAATATTTTTATAATAATATAGAAATACTTTTCAAACACCGCAATGGCAGAGGAGCGAGGCTAAAGAGTTTGAAATATTACTCTTTCTGGGTCACAAAATAAACTTTTAACATTTTTTCAGGCGAAAATGTAGCTGTGTAAAGTTCAAATAGCTGCTTGGTTTATCGAGACATCACATATTTGCAAAATTGCTGTGACATTTTTGGAGACCTCTGTTACCCACCAGCTTGATAGCTGACCAGGTGGTCAAGGCTCACTAGAGCCGACCAGAATACTGGACTCCCATCACATTGTTTTCTGACCCTGCGCAGTCTTTCGCTACTCAGGTTAAACATGATATAGAAGTCATATGTTATTGTTTAATAAATCGGTTTGGCTGAGGTTAAAGTTATAGTTTTCACACAGCTGAATAAACGTTAAACAGAAAACTGATTAAACAGAAGTGTGAGATGGTCTAGAATTTACTCCAATGTCCTGTTATATTTTAGATAGCCAAAAGCAGACAGCTGAGTTTATTAAACTCCGCTGAGACAGCGGTGACGCAACAGCCTTGCACTTCCGGCCTTCTCGGTCTTTGGACCTGGCCTTCGTGGTCTACGTGGGCTGGGTCCTCCGATGCATTCAGGATGCTGCCCCTGGATTGGCACACAGCCCTCAAGAGACTACTGACCTCTGAAGCTGAGGAGGAGGGGCCGGAGGCAGCGGCCCAGCTGACTGGCCATAAGGAGGATCAATCTGAGGGAGGCCCCTCCCACCGTAGAGTCAGAACTGAGAGCTAATTGGCCAATGGCCTCGTTGAGCAGCAGAAGTATGGAATCGTCGCTCAACCCAGACAGGAAGTTGCTGCAGGGAGAAGAACAAGCTCAGTAGTGACAACATTTTAATCTAAAGTTTTCAGATGCTTCTTTCTTACAGGTCAGTGATGTGACAGACGGGGTCCGTCTGAATAAACTTTATTGACACAGTCACAGACAGGAGGTGGTGTGTTACCTGTTGGCCGTGCAGGTATGAATCCACATCTGGACACAGAGCAGAGACACAGTGACATCATCACACACCTGGATCTGCTCATAGTGGATGGAGCTGAGGACTAGACACACACACACAAACACAGTAAGGTTAAACACAATTCCCGTGGGTCTTTTTAGTACTGAAAGCTGCAGGTTTAATAGTCAGCTGACCTTTCTCTGTTAGGTGAGTGTGAGCGGCGAGCAGCCAGCCGACAGAGTCCATCACCTTCCTGAGGAGAGACACATTCTGACACACACACACACACAGAAAGATTTACATCCTCAATCTGACTGCAGCTCGGCTCAAACATCCACCAAATCAAGCTTCTCACCTCCACTCGGTTCACCAGCTGAGCAGCCAATGACAGCAGAGCATCCACGACTGACGGCAAGAAGAGCCGATGAAAGGTCTCAGAGTGTGGGCCAGGCTCCACCCCCACACAGCAGGAGCTGCAGACAGACAGGTGTTGGATCTCCATCCTCCTTCAAATAAATCCTCAGTTTAAAGTGAAGCTGTGATCTCAGGTTACCTGGTGAGGTGGGCCAGTGTAGCAGCGGCGCTCAGGTCGCCCCACAGGCTGCTGGGATGCAGAGACAGAACACGGACGCAGTGGATCAGCACGCCGCTCAGATACAGTTGAGACTTCAGCCGAGTCAGCTCGCCACTGTTCACGTGGACAGCTGCCGAGTTCAGAGCATCTAACACAGGAAATGTAAGATAAAAAGAGTTGTACATGCTCTTATTCTGAAAATTTGTTTGACAGAGGAACTGACAGGAAGTGAGCCTCTCACTGTTTAAGCTATCATTCAGCAGTCTGAGTTTTTCCACCGGGGTCAGGTGTTCATTCTCCAGCTGCCTCTTCAGCTCCAACACCAGCTCATTCTCCTCTTCCTCAGGCTTCTTCTTCACCTCCATCACCTGCAACTTCCTGTAAACACAAAACAATAATTTCCAAAATATCTGATACAAAACATAAATACCATAATTTTGTTTTTAAAAAGAATGATAAATAATAAAAACATTAAAATATCAATTTGATAGCATTTCAATTATATTTTAAAAAATACAGTAATTTTATTTGAAACATTAAGTCTGTATTAAATTTTTCAAAACATTAAATGTTAAATTAAGCTAAAAATAAAAGGGGGTTCTTTACCTTTTATTGCAGATAGAAATGGTAAAATAAACTATAACCGTTTAAAAGATTACAATCATTTCTGTTCATTTAAATTTGTTAGCATTTTTATTAACTTATATTTCATTTATATATACAGTACATTAAATTTGTCACTTTTTTTTGGGGGGGGGGGGCGCTCTAGCAGCTAAATTGATTAAAGTGATTAAAATAGAATTAAAACTTCTAATTACAAGAATTAACATACCTAAATCTTAGACACCAAAAATAGTTTTTTAATATATTAGTTCAACTATTCCTAATGTGTTTAAATATTTCCAAACCGTTAAACCTTTTAAACGTTCCACAAATTACAAAATAATATTAAAAATGTTGACAGAAGCACTTAGGTTAAACTTTTAAGAGTTAAAAAAGTCCCAAAGTGTGAAAAAAATCTATTTAGGAGTTCATATAAAGGGTATAAATATTATAGTCTTAGAACGTCTCGAAATGACCCTCTTCGGTCTCTGTAGAGATAAAATTCATAATGCAGGAAATCAGTGCACTATAAAAAAAAAAAGTGCTCTCATTTCCATCTGAAATTCTGTGTGATGGTGCAACACGCTCTCAGGTAAAGTGGCTTTAAAGTACAGGTACACAAAGTAAAGCCCCGCTAAAGCTAATACAGACAGAAGTGTTTCCGGTGTGTCTGTAGAGCCTCACCTGACTCGTGTTTGTCGTCTCAGCTAACAGTTTGATACCACTGAGTGACTCAAGCGGTTACATTAGCCGTCTACATAGCACTTATGGTCACTCGCTGAGTTACAAACCTTCACTTAAAAACTCAAGAAACGGCGACTATTATCCAACGAGCTAGTTCTGTTAGCTGTTAGCACAGAGTAAGCAAACGACTCCTCTGTTTCTACGGTAACATGACGTCATGACGCAGCGACGGCACACACCCCTCTGCAGTAAAGTTTCATTCAGGAAAAAAACAACTTCAATCCAAATCTTTATTTAAACGTTTAAACATGTTAAAATAACAAAAATATAAATAAAAAATTAAAGTGAAAATAATATTTTTTTCATGTCTTAAAAATAATTTTAAATATTGCAAGTGGCATTTGGTGAAATTAGTGAAATATTTTAACACAATTTATGTGTTGTAAAAATCAAGTAATCATCAAAAACTTCTGCTATACTTTCAAGATATATAATTATTAGTATTTTAATATATGTGAAAAATTAAAAAAAAATTATAATATAATAATATAAGATATATAATTATAATATTGTGGAAAAAATAAAGCACAGTTAAAAATACAAAAAATTCCATATTAAAAGATATCAACAAATTGAAAGAAAAAAAGTTAACTGTATAAGAATTAATAAGTCTAATAATAAGGTTTAAAAAGTAAAAAAAAACAACTTTATTTTTAGAAAGTCTATTGTTATTTAATTCATTATAACTTATGTATATTTAATGCTGTTTAAAAAAATTTTTATTAAAATTATTAAATGAATAGAAAAATATTAGAAGTGCATGAAATATATTCTAAAAATTTCACAAAGATGGTCAGATATTAAAATAAGAAAGTAGTTGTGCAGCTTAATGAATAGAATAACAATTTATTTTCCGAGTAAAAGGAGATTAAAAATGTGAAACTAAACTGATTTAAAGGTGAAACCCTGTTGCTGTGATTACTCATTTATCCTGTTTGGTTTTAATCCCGCAGTTTGAGGTCAGTCTGCTGTTTACTTCTCTCTCCTGCAGGTGGCGCTGCAGCTTTATTCATTCAGCTGTGTAGGTTCCTCTGCTGCTCAGCTTCACTTCAAACACATTATTGTACATGTCTTCGCACTTTATTTTCTCTTCATTTTTGAGGAGGTTTGCTATCTTTTCCCTTCAGACTTTTGCAGCTGTGTGTGACCTCTTTGCGTTTTCTGAGTCATGTGAAATAAATCTTTAACTTTCTGATTTGTTGGAGAACATCTCACAAGTGTGTTATTATCATTATTATAATTGCTTATGTTAATTCATTTATGATTTTACGATCTATTGTTTGCACATTAATAAAGGGATTTCATTGCTAACAGCATTCAGTATAACAAGAATATAATCTAAAGAATGAAAACAGCAGAGCAGTGCAGTGTTTAGCATTGTTGGCCCACATCAAGAAAGTTTTGGGTTTGAGTACAGGACCGACTGTGTTTTGTCTGTGTGGAGTGTTGTCCCGCTGTGGGTTCTCTCCAGGGTATATACCAGTTCTATGACTGCTGGGAAAGGCTTCCGTCTCCCCTGGACCCTGAATTTATAAATAAGAATATGGATGGATAAAAATATATGTTAATATAATCTAAAATAATATATAAGAAAGTATATGATGGAAACGTCTATAATATGCGAATAATATATAGGGGAGACCGGGGATAGTTGTAACATTTTTGACATTTCTGTCTGTAAATTGGAGCTCTTTTAAGGTAGTGGATTCAAAATGTAATGCAAAGTATTTACATGTCTCGGCTATTAAATAGTGCAGCTATTTTCTCGGCAGCACAATTACCCATTGCATGGTATGGCCTCAAACACAAAGAGTGAAATGTTACAATTAACCCCATAGTCTGGGTTAGTTGTAACATATCCCGGGGTAAAATGTAACACAATGAAATCAGGGTACTAACAAAATATTAACATGTAATCTTTGTTTATTCAACACATGAATGCACTTAGAGCCATTTATGTAGCTCTGTGTGTGTGTGTGTGACAGAATGCAGAAATCTAGCTTTTGAACATATTCCAGCCCCCCAAAAAAGACAAATTATAGAATTTTCTGCAACTGAATATTTCATTAATTTTGGTTGGTCTTCCTTGAGTTTGGCCTCATTGGCTCAGTGGGCATTATAACCTACAACTCTTGCACCAATTTTGAACATAACAATGAAGCTGAAAAAATGTAGTTGTTCACCAGCATCGCAATTCCATTACTTTTTATCCTGGCTTACCTTGGTGTGGTTTGCAAAGTGCTTCAGAAAGATGAGGAAATCTGTTTCTTACACCCATCCTGATTTATTTCCACTACCAGTACTTCCTACTGGTCCATCTCTGACACAGTGGTCTGCATAATGTATGTGTGGGAACACAAACAGTGGAGGAATTGTGTTACCAATGGCATTAACCGCATATACAAAAGCGACCAGTGAACCTCTCTCTGCTGATGTCGTTGCCCCAACTTGTTTAATATAAGTTAAAGTAATAGTGTGGTAAGTTGTAACATCTGCATTATTGTTACAACTAACCCAGACTGTTGCTGTTACAACTGACTGACTCCTATAGCCATGAACTAGCTAACATTACAGCCAACGGCTAAAACATTAGCACTAAAGACCTACACAGAATATATCCCCATAGACATACAAATAACATAATTTAAGTTTGATGAGTTTAACTACAAAGCAGATAATGCTATTACAAATTGAAATAAAGTAGAAAAACGTACTTTTTGGTATACAAATTGCTTTTTTTCGTGTTAAATTGTCTGTGTTTGACAAAATGTGCTGATTTTTCACATGTGATAGCAGAACTGAGTTGGGCATGCACAGGATGAGTCACATCATTTGAAACTTAGCCCTGATTGGAGAAATTGGAAGTGTTACAACTGACCCACGTTACAACTATCCCCGGTCTCCCCTAATCTAGAAAAATCTAGAAAATATTAAATATGCCTACAATAATAAAATGATATTAGCATATAATATATGTTTTAAAATTAAATTCTAATATAATTAAAAAATGCGATAAAAGTTATACGATTAATTTAATGTAAACATAACGTAATTTAAAAAGTAATACACACAAAACAATATATATTTTTTAATTATGATATAAAAATTTTAACCTAAATCTAAAATAATCTGCAATAATAAAAAGTATCTAGAAAATATAAACAAGAAAAAACAATTAATCTAATACGACATATTATAAAGTGAAAATAAAAAAATTAATATAATTAAAAAATAAAAATGTGTGATAAAATAATTATATATTTAAAATAATGTTAAAAATGATATGAAATACTCTAAATATAATAGAGTTTAAAATAAATATGTTAAATAAGAGGATAATATAATAAATATATTATAATTAATATAATTTAATATAATATAATAAAGTGGAGGCTGAGTAAGCCGATGGCGTCAGCCTCCGTCACGTTAACGGGAGCCGCGCTCGTAGTACCGACGGCAGCCTTAACGTTATAGTAACGGGGGGTGAGCAGGGGGTGGGGAGCGGTGCAGCAGATGCTGCAGCCCTCGTGCATAGCGCCCCTCTCCATCTCTCCGGTGCGCCTGCGTGCTGAGACACACACCGACACAGAACGTCCGTCCGCCTGGACCGACAGGAGGAGAGAGAGAGAGACTGAGGGGGGGATACCGGGGGCAGTAACGGTAACGGAGGCAGTAACGGTGACGTGATGTGATGCGATGCCGCGCGGGATCACGGTAACGTAAGAACAGCAGCAGCAAGAGGAGGAGGAGGACAGTCGAGGCTGAGCCGGGGAGGATGCAGCAGTGATCGGTACCGGGAGGAGGGGAACACATCCGACCGAGCCTGCACCGACCCGATCTGATGTAAAGCAGCAGGGATGGACGGGTAGGCAGGGAGGAGGCGCGAGGAGCGGAGCGAGCGACGGTACATAACGGAGGAGAGAGCGCGAGGAGGAGGAGGGCGGCGGAGCAGCGCGAGGAGGAGGAGGGAGGATGAATCCGGTGGATGGAGGAGGAGAAGCGGGCCCGGACGGCCTGGCGACGGCAGGTAGGGTGTGTGTGTGTGTGTGAGTGAGTTTGTGTGAGAGAGAGAGCTGCTGTCGCCATGATGCCTCCACATCCGCCCATTGACTCAGTGTGTGTGTGCCCTATATGCTACATACCATGAATGTGTGTGTGTGTGTCAGCATCTCTCTGTCCTGTCGCTCAGATGTGTGTGTGTAGGGGGTCCCACCAAAGAGGATTATGGGAAGGCCTCCTTGCTTATTGAACATGTGTGTGATGTAATGTAGTGTGTGTGTATTTTATATTCTAACACTGAAACACTGTATCTAGAGGTGGAGGCAGCAGGAGCTGTGCAGGAGCCCCCGAAACCTCCAGCCCCCCCAACCGACCCCATGAACACACTGAGGTCTATATGTTGGAGGCAAGCTGCTCCTCCAGCTCGTTTTGATCTCTCTCTGTCTCTTTTTTCTTTTTCTCTTTTTTCTTTTCTTTTTTTTTTTACAAAGTTTGCTCAAACAATCGTCAAACAATCGTCTTTCCAGGCAAATGCAGATAGAGCACCAAAAACTGCAGTTCCCCAAACGTCCACTGGAGGCAGGCTCCAGCAGTGAGTCAGTCCTCATAGACTCCCATGTTAAAATATCTACCTGTACAACAGAAATACACATGGTTGCAGCTGCTGTAGAGGCTTAAAGTTTGCATTGTGAGGGGTGTGGCCTCTTTGACTGACAGGTAGATGGCGACCCAGGCAGCCCAGCTCAGTAAAGCAGCTAAATGGAGTCCCCGAACAGGACATTTTGGCTGCTGTGCAATCAGGCTGTAAATTTTTATATAAACCTGCAGACAGAAAACATCGAAGGACATATTTGAGAGGCTCCAACCAGTGGTAACTACTACCAGCCCATCTGGGAATCTGGGAATAATCAACTATTTTAGTGTATATATCTGGACATACAGTAAAACAGAGGCTGTTATCACCCAGCAGTCATAACAGTTATTATGACTGTTGGGTCACCTTTCACCCCTCCAACTTCCATCTCCTTAAGCTGGATAAGCTGTTAAAAACAAAAAAACCCAAATTTGACATAATATCACAGAAATTGGAGAATGTTCAACATCCACATTTAAGAAGCTGCTGCCTGAAAATGTTTAATTAAAAATGACACAAAAAATGATCCATCACTTAGCAAATGTAATGGATTTTTTGTCTTTCCTGAAGCTTTTCTGAGATGAACGTGTGATTGTTTCTTATTTATTTTAATGATCAGGACTGCAGCTAATTATTTTCCCCGCTGATCAATCCACTGATGATTTCCTCTTTGGCTGTGTGAGGTGGCTGAAAAAAAGCAAAAAGGGAAAAAGGAGAAGCAGCGAATCCTCGTACTACAGAGGATGAAAATGTGCTTGATCTAAATAAAGCCGCATTGGAGGGACGAGTTAACATGAAAAGGAAATACTTGAAGTACAAGTACTGCAAATCTGCACTACAGCAGGGTGTCCATCTGAACCATGTATAGTAGGTGGATGGGTTTAATACAGTACATATTAGTCTTAATTTTTCTTAATATAATGAAAAAGTGATATTAAGGCAAATGAAGCCCAGAAGACTTATTGTCATTTTGAAAGATTTACTGCTTTTCTCTGCAACTGGTTTGGTTTCTTGTTGCTTTATGGGATAAATAATGAAATAAAACCAGAGTTAACAGATTCATTTATAGTGAAACCAGACATTAAGTTCTCTAGTGTCATCTTTTAGGGTTTCGGGGGGTATAATTGGTGAATTGGTTGTGCTTCCTAAAAATGGTCCACCAGTTAAAGCTGGTTACGATAGTGTAAGTCTTGCTGTGATATGACCCTTTGATTGTCTGTGATTGACTGGTGCTTTTGATATCCCAAATCCATCTGATAACTTCTGTCAGGATTGGTCTGAAGATCATCTGTGCCAAATTTAGTCCCAGCTGGAAAAAAAAATTGTGGCCTCAGGAAAAGTTTGAACTTTTTCTTTGAACTCACCTTGATCTAAGGAATTCAGCATACCCCATGACGAAAATGGATAGATGATTCAGAAGTTACTTGTCTAAACACACCTCCAGCTTTAATCCTAGAGATCGGCTAAAGACCCAATAAACACTGGTCATTAGAGAACTAGTTGGTGGTTGCTGGCAGTTGGTTGGTTGCAAAGCGGTATATGGTGGTGCATCAAAAACCTTTTTGTGATTGTTTTAGGTGCTCTAAGATTACTGCAGTTGCCCATTGTTTGTCATTGAACACCATCTTGTTTGCAAACACTTGCCAACTACTTGCCAAGAAGCACTGAAGCTGTGAAAAGTTTGACTGTGATTGAGAATGTTCACCTTTTTGAAACATGTTGGTTGCGACAGTAAGACTTTTACTTTGAAGAGATACAGTTTGTACTGCACTTTGTACAGTTTTAAAAGCACTTAGAGAGTAAATGGTGAGTTTTTGCAGACAAATCAGTGTTTTCCATGCAAATTGTAGGCCACCATCTCAATCTATTAGCGACCAAATCAATCACAATCAGTGTTTTTAGTGTAGCACCGTATACCTTTTGAGAGGTACCATAAACCAACTTCCACCAGTGATGGAATAAACTCTGTGTTTATCGACTGGTCTCTATTTTTCTGGGTAGGTACTAGTGGATAAGGGCTACACATGGCTGTCTGACTGAGGCTTATACGCCAAAATTTAGCACGCTTTACGTCTCCACAAACATTTCTGTGAGCTGGCGGCGTAGATTTTGTTTAATTCTTCAGAGGACTTAACCTTGGCGGAGGTAATTTCAGAATGTGTACTGAATAATGAAAGTAATCAGAAGCTTTTTTTGATGATCAGTTAATCAGCTTCTCATATTTGAACATACAACTATTTTCATGACCTTGGCAGAGGTAATTAGGAGCTGCATAATGACACTTAAAAAAAATAATAATAAAAGCTTCTCGGATATACTTGCAGCTTTCCTTTATTGAATCTCAGACTGTTGGTCTGAGAAAACAGGACATCACAGTGAACTTGAAAAAAATATTTTGTAAACGTTTACTTACCGAAAGATTGAAAAGATAGTTGAAAAACCAATCCGAAGATTATTTAATATAGTGAAATGCGACCTTAGTCTACAGTTCACAAACTGTGGTATGATATGACTATGAATAAGCATAATAAAGCCTAAGGCTAGTGGACCAAACAGCCTTATTAGCTTCACAAATTTCACTGCTGCCCTTCAGTAGTGGTTGGGATTCATTTTGGTGAATCAAACATAGCATAGTAAGAGCCAAATATTGTTCAGCTACAAGAGTGAAACTTGTTTCTTCACGAAATCTCTTCAAAAGAGCAAAATTAGGCCAGCAAGGAATCTAGGAAGAAGTAGAATTCCTGAAATCAGTGCCTCAAAGGAATAAAACATATAATAATTTCTAATGGCAGCTAATGATAATAAACACAACCAATAAAACTAGAAACCAGAAGAAAATAAAACAGAACTGCAAAAAGTGGCTGTTGCACAGAGGCATGCATTAACCAAGCAGACCATCCATGAGACAAACCAGACTGTGTTTTTAGAACCACACAAATGTCAAAAGGCATTAAAGGCTTTGTTGTTCCAATTAAATATGCTGGGATGTACAGAATATAAGGAACACTGAGGAGGCTTTACAAGGATATGGCTCGACAACCTTGCTAATGTTTTGCTGATAGTAGCAAGAAAATCTATGTGAAGATGTAAAGAGCAGCACCAGTCAGATATGGTTCAGGACATGTGCTCAGCAGGCAAACTGACCTGAATTTTGAGGGTTATGGGAAACATTTCTGACAGAAAGCAGAATTAGAAATTTCTTCTGATTTCTTCCGTTGCATATTAAAAACCTAAAAATAAAGTGTTGGATAAATAAAAAAATAAAATAACCCAGCCATGGGTTAAAATGACTACAAACCTAACATATGGATATAGGAAAAGCTGGATTACCAGCAGGGAAAAGTGGGACACAGCCCCACGGGTCCCCAAAGGGACCTGTGGTGTCTGTTTGGCAAGCTCCCTGTGGTAATTTAAATATTTGCCACAGCTGTAGCTCAGTGGTTTAGAGCAGGTTGGCCATCGTTCACAGGGTTGGTTGCTCAGTCCCAGCAGCCTCTTCATGTTTTGGACAAAAGCGCTGCTAAATGGATGTGATGTACTTATCTTTTCTGCTAGACTGTTATCAGGCAATTGACCATGAAGGAAAACTGCATCTCATCAGCGTCATTATGAATTACAGCATCTCTGCTTTCAGTTACATACAAACAATCCAGATGATCTTTAATGATCTCAGGGCTCTTTATCAGTTGATTTTATGCTTTTACGCTGTGTTCAGTCACACATTATCACATTTTAACTGGCAAGCAACCAACGTGGGGCTGTGTCGTGTTCCAGGAAGGTTATAGCTGTAAGACAAAGTAGGAATAATAATAACTTACAGAAGTCAAATAGCTTACAGTAACAAGAAATCAGCTAAATGGTGTTTGAGTAGAACAAGTGTAGGTTTAAATGTACAGTAATCAGCTGCTGTGAACATTATGGAAGAAGATATTTTAGCAAAACCACTGACAGCACTGTCAGTAACAGCAAGTTACACAATGCAACTAATGGAAAGTAGAAACACTGAGGCTAAAAGAATTTCATTATTTCACAGAGGAGCATGAAGCAGTATACAGACTTTTAATGTGAAGTATTGATGGCATTTCATTGGGAAGCATCTTACAGACTTTTATTGTGAAGCAGCTGACAGACCTTTATTGTAAAGTCTTTGACAGATTTGGATTGTGAAACAGCTGGCAGACTTTTATTGTGAAGTATTTGGCAGATTTCTATTGTGAAGAAGCTGACAGACTTTTATTGTGAAGTATTTGACAGATTTTTATTGTGAAGCAGCGGAAAGACTTACTTTAAAGTACTTGATTAATTTTGATTGTGAAACAGCTGACAGATTTTTATTGTAAAGCATCTTACAGACTTTTATTGTGAAGAAGCTGACAGACTTTTATTGTGAAGTATTTGGCAGACTTTTATTGTGGAGCAGCTGATGGTTAAACTGTAAAGCAGTTTGTGTGATTTTTCTGTGAATGAAGCTGCATTCACGATGGAACGGCTGTGAGTAACAGTGTTTGTAGCTCTTACTCAGATCAGGCTATATGTCAGTGTAGTTCATTTTGGGCAACATAAAAACTGGATGTCTCGAGGCTGTTTTTACAAGCAGAGAAATGGCACCAAGGTCACTCAGAAAAAGAAAGTAATGTTGTATTTTTGGCCTCGGACTGCGATGTCTTCAAATCCACGAGGCTGACATTTTAGAGATTCAGAGGACACTGCGGGGAAATATATTCATTAGTTTTTGTTGTGTAATCAGTGTGATGAGTCCTGACAGACTGACAGCAAGTTCCTCTGAAGGCTTTTCATGTGCTCTGCACAGCCGCTATTTTCAGCTTGTGACTGACTCAGAGAGTGAGTGTTTTATTGGTGTCAGACAGCTTTATCAGAGTGGAAATCCCTCCTCCAAATCTCGATGGTGTCACCTTGATTGACAACCGATCGAGGATCAATCAGATGTGGCGGAACGTGCCAGGTTCAGTTGTATTTACACTCGAACAGACCTCAAACACCCACCAGCGACTCATTAGCGTCTGCAGGCTGTTAGCTTCTGCTCTCAGAGCTGCCATATATTAACAACAGGTCCACCCACTCCAACACATTCATCATCTTTTTTTTCAAATTCGGCTAATTCACGACAAACAGCAGCAAGTGAAGAGCAGGAGTGTGGAGTTTAACTCGGTTATCAGCAGCGATAAAGAACTGCCTGCTCTCAGTGTTCTTATTGATGATTTATCACAGAAATAAAAACCATCAGTTGCAGCACATTGGGAAGCTCATCTCAGGCTAAAGAAATCAGAGCAGGAACTGGAGTTTAGGTTTTTTTAATGGGATGCAACTAAATTCAAATTGAATGATTTTGCATTTTAATTTAAACATTGGACACTGATTCCCAAATGTATTTGATCCACAGCTTGAAGCCCACCACTGCAACTAACCATGATTTTCAGCGTAGATTAATTTACTAATCGACTGATTGATTAACCATACAGAGATTCTCACAGAGCTCAAAATCACATCAACAAATATCTGCTTTCTGAGTTTAACACTCAAAAGTAATTTGCTATCATGTCAGCTGAGGAACAGTGGCCAGTTCTCCTGTATGGGAAGCACAAACTATGAAATCTTTGAAAAACTACTTATCAGAATGTTAAACTAGATGCTGATTGATTTTCTGTCCATTAGCTGGTTCCAGTAATCATTAACCAAGCGTAATTGCTGCAGATCTATTGAAGGCTGAAGTCTTTTGTACCCAACATCAGCTGAGACAGTCTCAAGCCCACCACTGCCCTCTGTAGGATACAGTGGATATAGTCAATTAATGTTTAAATGGACTTTTATATCTTATTTTATTATTCAATAGGTGGGGTTTCCTTAAAATATTAATACTATTGATTGATTTAGTGAAGATGGCTCACCACCGCTTGCTTTTACTGAGCTGCAACTATACCCCTGATCTCAATCTCAAGTTTCTTTCTTGAGCAAATGACCTTTAGCTACTTTGACCAAAGAACAGTGGAAAGTTGTCTTCATAGCGCATTATAGCATTTGATGTCCGGTCCAATCCATTCTGAGTCTCAGATGAGAGCAAACACCTACTTGAAAGACTGATTGTTCGCCTGGACACCAGGCAGCTTTGTTTTAGCATGTTGCTTGTTTAGGTTCTTCGTTTTTGCCGGATCATGAAGTGCAGACCATTTTCTTGTAGAGATGTAAGTAAAGATGATGGTTTGTGTTAACTATTCTAGTTTGCTTTGGTAACCTTGCACGTTGAACAGTTACACTGCAGAGGTACAATGTGGCACCAAGGGCTCCTGACTGAAGGTGAGAAGCTAGCCCTTATTATACTCTGTCGAGAACACGGACAGCTGGAGATGCCACAGTTGAGTAGTCACTCCTGTTATATTTCTTTTGAAGTCCACTTGAAGTCTGCTGCCTGGGGCACAAGCATAGTCGGTGCATAGTAATTCAAAGTCTCTGCAGATGAGTTTGTACAGTCACAAAAACTGGCAGGCATGTGGGCGTCCACATGGACCCTCCCACTCAGCATCTAATTATAAAATTTACAGTTACTCAGACCCAAGCAGAACCTAGCATTCTTTCAAATATGGAGAAAACAATCAAGTTCTTTTGACTTTCTATTATAAGACTCGACTTATGGAACAGAAGAAGTCTGGGTATTTTGCCACATGGGAAAAGGATTAAAACAGTGTAGCTCAGCAGTCATCTGAAAGCAGCAAGGCTGAGTTTAATCACCAAGAGAAACAGTTATTCTAAACCCAATTGTCATTAAACATGCATCTTCCCATTTCCAAAAGACAGTTAGTAAAGTCTTCAGTAATTCACTGCAAGTCTACAAATTACTCCTGCAGGGTCTAAGCACTGGGAAATTTTATATTTTCCAAGATGTTTTTCTTCATGGTTATTCACATATAAAAAGAGTCTTAAAGGGATTGTTTAATGATAAAGCAAGACTTTAAGTACTTGAACTGAAGGAAACTGTAACTTGTTTTTAGATTCATCAAAATATTTCATTTCTCATCCAAGTGTTTTGTTTTTGTTTTTTTCAGCTCTAACAGCTGGTGAGGAATCCCAGGTATAATTAACTGATAAGCAGTTAATTAACATCACAAAAATTAAATCAGCGCTGGACCCAGTAAAGCAGCCCTATGCCTCACCACACATTCAAGTACAAAGTAATAAAAAAAAAAGAATTGAAAAGAAAAAAAAAACAGTAGAACAGTAGTGGAGTTGTGACCCTGGAGGTGGTCCTAATAACCGTTCACCCACCCTGTCTTTAGCTTAGTTGTTTAATAAATATATGAGCAAAGTTGTGAAGCAAAGTATATAGGTAATTAGGGACTTTTCTAATCCCACTAGAGCTTAAATACCTAGGACTCGCTGAAGAACTGAAGAAGCCCTCTGAATGAGAATCAAGAATCAAAAAATATGTCTAGTTGCTGTCAACTCAAGAGCATAAGACTTCCATGACCTGGATGACCAAAAACCTACACAGGCCATGTAGGGCTCATGGATGCAAACATGGAAATCAGCAGATATACTACAGGTACCCCGCACCGTTAGGTGAAGATTAGGGAGTTCTAACCATAAAGGAAGAGAAAGGAGGTACAGTGCTGTTGATGTTTGTCCTTCCTTTGGTAAAAAATAGCTGTTGGTGAAAGCTAAAATGAAGAGGCCTGCTTACAGATTCATTGACCAAATCAGGGTATTTTTCCACATGGGGACCGGATGCAAAACAGTGCAGCTCATTAGTCATCTGAAGGTAGAACACAGTTTGACTTCTGTTATTGTTGTTGGTTGATTTTTTGCAGAAAATATTGAAAAGGAACTCCACAATTTGGATGGTTTATTTTTGTAACAGCCTATGGTTTAAATCACATTTAGTCTTCAGTCATTCCCATAGTCTTTTGGGGCTTTTCTACTTTCTGTTTGAAGTAAATATTCTTATCACAGTGAATTTATGTGTAGGTTATTTGGGTTATTATCACACATGGGTGTGGCCTGACTAAAACCCTTGATGGATTATCAGGGGTCTGAAGCTGATTAGTTAATAAGTCAGTCTGGGTCAGTCTGACAGACACGGATGGAGAAGGAGAAATAGGGTGCTGCAAGCAGGGAGCTTAAGTTGGAGAAGTGTTTCTCTTCTCCTTCCTGTTTTTAGGTTTTCTCTCTGAGGGTTATTGCTGCTCGTTGAGCTGCTAATGTGAGACGTTTAATGCCTTCATTGTGTGTGTGTGTGTGTGTGTGTGTGTGTGTGTGTGTGTGTGTGTGTGTTGGATTAGCTTTCTCCCCGCTGTGGAGGATGATCTGACGCACATGGGAGGCCGTCTGCAACACACACTTATGTTTGTACTCCTAGCTTTGTGGGGACCGCCAATGACAAAATGTGTTTTCAGGCTCCTAAACCATGACAAACCTAAACCTGATCAAATGTTAAAAGCACATCTCAACCCCTGAAAACAGACCTTTGTGGGGTTTTTTCAGAGATAATGTCCTCACAGGGTCTTAAATTCAGCACAGTCCTCACAAATATAGGCATACAAGTACACAAAGACATGCTCCCTGAGCTGCAGGAGCTTTTTAATTGAAATGTCTGTCAGCTCCTCGTGCTGAAGCCTGATTTTGGTAGATGAGAGGAAGTAGTTTGATGTTTCCTTGTCCTTTATTTCCTAACTTTCAGCCTGTAGGTGTTTTTCACCACACTGGTCCCACTCAAATATCTTGAGCTGGAACGATAAGTCAGTGTGGAGTTTTTGACCACTGTTAGTAATATTTTTACATGACGGCATCCCAGTGTGGTCGGTAGTGTGGGTGACACAGTATTCATGCCAGTTTCACAATGCCCCACTGATAGAAAGTTGGTGGTGAAGTGAAGAAAGCTGCTGAAAATAATGCGATTAGAAATATTTCAACAATAGACATGTTGGCCAATCAGAAAAAAAGTAGGCCGTTGATAAAGGGGGCTTGAAGAGTGTTTGTGTTTCACCTTTGATTTGGGGTTCCTATGGTGGTAGATCTCTAGCTGGACTAGACAAAAGCCAGCAGCTCAAGATTTCCTCTATCTGTCTTTCAGGTTCTGGTAAAGCCGAGTGTGTCCGGGCAGTCGATGTCCTGACGGTGCTCAGAGAGAAAGTGGCCTTCGTATCGGGTAAAAACAAACAAGCAAAGAAAATAGAAAAACACTAATACTGCTGCAGGTTTTATCCCAGCTTGGTCTTCATGTAACTCAGTTTGAGTAACTGCTCTATGTGTTTTCCAGGTGGACGGGACAAACGAGGTGGACCAATCCTGACCTTCCCTGCGAGGACCAATCATGATCGAATAAAACAGGAGGACCTCAGTCGGCTGGTCACTTACCTGTCCACGATACCCAGGTAGAGCTGTTTTGCAGAGCTTACCTAGATATTAGTTAGCCTGGGGTACGTAGTATATATACTTTGTCAAAATGTTATGAATAGACACAGTTTTGTGAATTGGGATTGTTAATTTTACCATTATAGATCATAAAAACACTGATTTCTGTAATGACTCACTGCCTTCACTGTTTTGAAGGCCAAAAGGCTCTTAGGGGCTTAAGCAAGTGTTGGCTGCTTTCAGTCTTATAGAAAAACCCTTTTATGTCAACATAGTCAACTAAAGGTCATCTACAGGTTACAATTACTGTGGAGTAACACAAGGTTCCATTTTAGGTGCTATTTTATTTTGTATTTATCAGCTTCTATTCAGCTAAATTTCATTGCTATGTAGACAACACACAGGTGAACTGTGCAAAAGCCTAGCTGTAGTTTAAAACTGCTGGATGATACAAACTTTTCTTTAGCTGAATAATTGAAAATCAGATAGTTCAGTCTTATTGTTTAATCCTACAAACTGTAGTGCTCAAATGAAAGTTTCTTTGAAACCATGTTTACAAATACCAGAAATTTACGAGCTCGGTTTGACCCGACCCACGGTTGTCGAATTAAGACCTGTTTTCAAAATTAAACTAAGGCTTTTAAATCCACACCTGGAAAAACACATCCAAGCCTTTATAGTGTTACAGGCTTGACCGTGGCAGTTCTGTCCTCTCTAGTTTGAAATGCAGCAGCTTGGCATGTATTAGCAGATGGCATCACGTCTCCCGGATCCTGGCTTCTCTCTTTTGTCTTCCCACATGTTATAGATTTGATTTCAAGATCTTCCTCATCACTTTTAAAGGATGTCTAGCCCCGAGCCTTATAGCAGAAACGCTGAGACTAAATGAGCCAGCTTGTGGCCTGATAGCCTCGGGTGGGTCCTTTTAAAATTGTGCTTTTGCAGGACCCCTCCACCTAGAATGACCTCACAGAAACAGTCAACGACTTTAATTTGCTTAAAACTTTTATAGAGTTGGTTTTTGTCATTGAAAATGATATTGTCTTTTATGTCCCTTGTCTGGTTGTCATCTTTCAGATGTGCTGTTTATTACATATGTTCCCTCAGTCGTCACTGGCGTTTGTTTATGCTCCTTTTCTTTTTGTTTGAGTATTTTGTTTTTTGATTGTTTGTTGAAGCACTGTGTAAAACCTTTTGTATTTTGTATTTTTTTAAATTTTAATGCACTATCAGGAAAAAATCCAGTAAAATGCCAAAAAATAACAGTGTAAATTCCTGTTCAGGAAATTCCAGTTATCAAGTCATATCCTCAAATAGTATTTAGCATCTTTGACTTAAGCTATCTTTAAAGAAATGTCTTAACCAGCCAAGACTTGGAGGAGCTACTACTACTAACTAACGTGGGTCAAATCTTTGTAGAAAAAATAGTACCTGGATCGTATTACCAGCTTTTGCATCTGTGTGTCTTTCTGCCAGTGAGGATGTGCGTGCTCGTGGCTTCACCGTGGTGGTGGACATGCGCGGCAGTAAGTGGGACAGTGTGAAGCCAGTACTGCGAACGCTGCAGGAGTCATTTTCCTCCAACATCCACACAGCGCTGCTCATCAAACCTGACACCTTCTGGCAGAAACACAAGACCAACCTGGGCAGTGCCAAGCTCAGCTTCGAGGTGCGTTACTGCACAGTGAAGATCAGCTGTCATTACCTTAAGTGCCAGTTCTCCTGCTGATGCCACCTGAAGCGCTTCTACAGGCAGTATTGTTAAACTGAGTGCACTGACTTTTAAATGAAGTATTACTACAGCTAAGAAGAGTACTGCTCCACTGACTACTGTGCCCAAGTGAAAAACCACTAATGTTAGATGTTCTTCTAAAATTACCCCTTTATCACATACTAACACTACACCTAAAGGAAGTGCTCATGTTACAGAAGTTACTGCTACTACTTACAACCTGTGTGTACTATAAGATAAGATAAGATAAGATAAGATGACCTTTATTAGTCCCACACGTGGGAAATTTTTTTTGTCACCGCAGGAAGTGGACAGTGCAAAAGTTATATAGCAAAAATTTGAAAATAATAAGAATAAAATACTGTACACAACTGTACAGAATAGAATAAAATAAAATACTATATACCATTGAATAAATAGAATAAAATATACAATAGCATAAAAATAGAATACAAATGCTTTATACAACTGAGTAAAAATACAACTTTGTCAGAAAAAGAGTATTGCACTTAGTGTTATTGCACACGTGTGGATGTGTGTGTTTGATCAGTTGGAGTCTTTGTTGTGGAGTCTGACAGCAGTGGGGAGGAAAGACCTGCGAAATCTCTCCATCCCACACCGTGGGTGCCGCAGCCACTGAAGGAGCTGCTCAGTGCTGTCAGACTCTCCTGCATGAGGTGGGAGATGTTGTCCATCAGGGATGACAGCTTAGCCACCGTTCTCCTGTCTATAGTACAACTACTCAGTTCTTGACATTCCCCTGCAGTATGCAGTAACCTGTTTCTGTCTCCAGACAAGCCTGGTGTCCGTGGAGGGTCTGTCCCGGCTTGTCGACCCCTCCCAGTTGACCTCTGACCTCGGCGGCTCATTGGAGTATGACCATGTAGAGTGGACTGAGCTACGCCTGGGCCTGGAGGAGTTCTCAGGGGCCGCCACACAGCTGCTGGCCCAGCTGGAACAGCTAGAGGCCGGACTGAACCGCATACCAGAGCCGCAGGATGTTGATGAGGCCCGCAAGTGAGTGTTTTTTTTTCTCTCGTGTTTACCATATAATCTTAACCGCTTACCTACAAAATTACACACAATCCCAATGAGATTTCATGAATCTTCCGAGTTGGCGCACAGGCAAAGAAAGCACCCGTTAGATTTTGGTGTGGATCTGGAACACTTCCTTTAAAACTGCAAACCTTCTTGGCAAATTAGCTCTTTCAAAGGTCATTAAAGCCAAGTCTCCCTCCATGTTTCTCTCTCTAGACTTCTTGAGGAACATGGTCGTCTCCGTAATACTATTGCCACAGCACCAGTTGATGCACTTGACCGAGAAGGCCGGTGTTTACTCCAACGTATGCGCCTTGGCCCTTCACACGGTGACACCTCTAATGAAGGTGGTGGGGGTGGCGGCAGCCATGGCAGCTGGCTCTCAGGTGGGGCGGACTTCCAGAGCGTGGCTCCAAAGGTTTCGTCCCTGCTGGACCGACTGCAGGCGGCTCGCACCCACCTCCTGCAGAGCTGGAGTGACAAGAAGCTGCACCTGGACCAGGCGCTGCAGCTACACCTCTTTGAGCAGGACGCCACCAAGGTGAGGTTTATGTTGTGATAAGCAAGTATGAAACCTAACGGGTTGGAAGCAGAATGAAAAAAAAAATTTGTTTGCTCTGTTAATGTACGTGCTGTCACATTTCTCGAAAGACTGACTTAAGTTCTGGGGGGTTCTCCCATGTGTCGACAAACATCATGTTTGTTTTCATGAGAACAAAGCTGCAAATCACAGTTGACAGGTTGCAAATTAGGTGACATGTGTTTCAGGCAGGAGAAGATGTCAGCCCTTAGAGTAAAGTACAGAAATGAATAAAGATTTTATAACGATCCTTCTCGCAGAGTTAATGTCTGTTGAGCCTCTGGATGGTAACACTGGAAATGGTTTTTTGAGCTACTTTTGCATTGCCTAACCTCGCTTTTTCACACATTGTTTGGCATCCTTTACATTAAGTTTGTAATGAGTTTCATGGTGCTTAAATTAAATGCAATAACTTTTGCACCAAGTTTGCCATCTTTTATGATGCTCTGCATTTCATTGTATTATGTATTGTGTCCATCAAATTTAAGTTTTCAATCTCTCACTTTCAGTTTGATGCCCCTTACATTAACGCTTCTTAATCTTTTGTTTTATTCACATCAACCTTAGCATCCTGGACAGATAGCTGGATGCTAACCTTTCTGTCTCCCTCTGTCTTAGATGTCCGAGTGGATCGGTCACAGTAAAGAGCTGTTCATGCAGAGCCTGGTGGAGGTCGGTCAGAACCACCAGCACGCTGTAGACCTCCAGACACAACACCAGCACTTCACCGCCAACTGCATGGTCAGTCAGCAAGTGCACATGTATTTGTGTGTGTGTTTATGTACAGAGTGATTTTAATGAGCTGAATCAACATGTTTGTGTTTGTGCAGAATGGCAGCGTGAACGTGGACAGTGTTGTCACTGTGGCGGCGAGGCTCGCAGAGGCTGGTCATTATGGTGCAGAACGGATCGCCATGGTTTCGTCAAAATTACAGGAAGACTGGAAGTCCCTGACCACGGCACTGGAAGAGCGCAGCAACACGCTCGCCATGGCAACCGGCTTCCACCAGGGGGCAGAACAGGTGATCAGTATTGATTTATATTACCATACTTGTCTCCTCTTATATGACACTGCAACAGTCAGGTGATGTTCTCATGTCAAAAAACCTACTTGTCTGTCTCTCCCTGTTTAGTTCCTGCATCGGGTGGAGGGCTGGGTTCAAGTGTGCTCTGAAGGGTCACTGCCATCGGCGACAGCAGAGCTGGAAGCTGCTGTAAAAAAACACCAGGAGCTCAATGAAGAGATCTCTGCAAACTACACACAGGTACATGCCTGTCTGTGCTCTCAAATCCTGTGTGTGCTAGACAGCTGTCTGTCTCTTTGTTTATCAATACCTGTCCTTCTTCAGGTCAGCGAGAGCGGTAAAGCATTACTGGATGTCCTCCAGCGCTGCCCAGCATCAGATTCTGACGAATCAGTGCCCAAACCTGACTTCACTGCCGCCACACACAGCATCATGGGAGTTCTCCACCAAGTGATGCAGGTATGTCCCTCCGTGACCTGTCTCACATCCTCCACATCCAATGTGCAGACAGCAAGATACGTGGAGTGATACAGACTGTCCTCTGTTTTGCAGGGTCACCATGAAGTGGAGAGGGCATGGCAACACCGCAAGCTCCGCCTCCATCAGCGCCTGCAGCTGTGTGTGTTTCAGCAGGATGTTAAACAGGTATGACCAAAAAATGTAGATGCTGATCCAGTTTGGAATATGGATGTATATTCAGAGCCAGATTCTGAAGAATCCACTTCAATGTCCAAACTAAAATTCTTATAGCCACACATTATATTAAATGTTTGGGTTTGTTTGTTTTATAAATTATCTAAAATCTTAGATATTTTTGTGCATTTGTATAATCAAAGTTGTGTACCATTCAAAAATTCTGAGCTCAGGAGACAAAAGATCTGAGATTCAGGTTAACCTCCACATGTCTGTCTCCCAGGTGTTGGACTGGGTGGAGCAGCATGGTGAGGTTTTCCTGAACAAACACACTGGCGTGGGGAAATCTCTGCACCGAGCACGAGCGCTGCAGAAACGCCACGACGACTTCCAGCAGGTCGCACAGGTACCGTAGGCTCAAGACCCACATATAGTTGATCTTTAAGTGCAGCTGCAGCATGCTAATTTCTTCCTCTTTCTTAGAACACATACACCAACGCGGAGAAGCTTCTGGAGGCAGCAGACCAGCTGGCTCAGTCTGGAGAGTGTGAAGAGGAGGAGATTTACCAGGCGGCCCGAGACCTGGAGCTCCGCATGCAGGTGTGTCTGTTGAAGGGAGGGGAGAAGGCGGGGCTGTTTTGTAGTTTATACGCTGTGAATGTGTGGTTTACACTGTTTACATATCACAGGCCTTTATCCAGCGTGTTGAACAGAGGAAGCTGCTGCTGGATCTCGCTGTGTCTTTCTACACGCATACAAAGGAGGTAATACACATTGACACACACTTTGTAACCACTCGTCAGAGGTAATATTATTAACAGTAGCTGGTCTTTCTCTCTTCTTCTCCTCCAGCTCTCAGCGTGGATGGATGGACTCCAGAAACAGCTCTCCTCAGATGTCCTCGTCTGCCCAGACACTGTGGAGGCTCTTCAGACTCTCATAAGCCAGCAGCAGCAGCAACAGGCCAACACACAGGTAACAGCCCAGCTGTGACCTCTGACCTTAAGTCTAACCCTGTCATAACAACCTAACACCTGCACCTGACCCCTGATCACCTCTAACCCTCACACTAACCCGAGCTCTAACCCTGACCTACAGGAAGCTGCGATGAGTGTCATCCGGGAGGGAGAAGACCTCATCCTGCAACTGAGGTACACACACACATACACAGTGGGTGTGTTTGTTTTAAGCCACAGTGCTGCACTGCTTACTAGTGCATGTCATTATTGAAGATCTAGATGTGTTCTGCAAACAGCTCTCTGAACCTGTCTGGTCTGGTCTGTGTGGCTTTGTTTGTTTTACTTGATTATTTAGAAAGTCCATATGCACCAACTTTGTGAACCAAATGTTGTGTTTTTCGGGTCACGTACAACGTGTGTGGGTTTTCTCTGGATTATGGGGAATGTGTGTGTGTTTGTTTTTCGGGTTTTGTGAAATGTATGGGTTTGTTTGTTTTCTCTTCTATGTGGATTACGCAGGTGCTTTTATTTTCTGGATTATAAAGAATGTTAATGTGCACCTTAGGAATTTGTATCAAACAAAGTGATTACCGTATCTGTACAAGAAGTGATGCATGAAAATGAAGACTGTATTAGTATATCAAAGGCCCCAATTGATAGTGAGAAGAAGTATTTTCTGATGAGGTAAAACACAATATTGTGCTTAAAATCACAAGAACAGCCTTCACCCGAAGTGGATTATTTGCTGGGAGGTGTTAACAAATGCCGACATGGTGCTGAGTGAGCCTAAGAGGCAACTGGAAACCAAACATTCTTCAAAGAGAAACTTTACCCACTTCTAAAGTTCGCTGTATCAAAACCTGAGGCAGTAAGACTGCTTGTTTGTTGCTTTATCTGAAGCTGTGTGATAAGGATGTGTATGCACGCTTGTAGAGTTCACTACAAAATATGTATCATGCCCAAGACTGTTTTGATTAAATAGTGAAGTCAGAAGAATTGATCATATGGATCAGTTGTTTATGGGTATAAGTACATCTTAGCTTTGAAATTTCGCTTGCCCCTTGGTGTGCATTGAAAACAAAAAGTCTGAAAACCACGGAGGTAGATTATGTTAAGTTTGTGTAGATGATTGCAAGACAAATTCTGTGTTTGGGAGAAATTAAGAAATTCATGAATTGAAAATGAACTGGTCTCTGTGGTAAAAACACAGTTGACCATAAAGGTAAAGCTGTTGATTTACTGTTTGATCTGCATTCCTACGCTCACCTGTGACCACCAGCTGTGGGCAGTGATCGAAATAATGAGATGAGAATGAGTGTGTCTGGGCTCTCCCTTTGAAATAGGGTGAGGTAATTAGAGAGGAGCTCAGAAGAGACTCACTACTCCTTTTTATTAAAAGAACCAGTTGAAATGGTTCTGGTACTTCACTAGGACACCTCCTGGATGCCTTTAAGGTGCATGTCCAATTAGGAGCAGACCCTGGGGCAGAATCTAGGTGCTGGAGGAGGTAGCTAGGTTTTTGAGTCTCTGCTTAAATTGATGTCCTAACTAGCCAGTCCTGCATGACTGGGTAAAAAATGTATGGATGAAAATGTTTATTACTACACACAGAACTAATAAACAATAATAAAGTGTTAAATTCTTATTTCCTGGGGGAAAAGAGTCCAAATGTTCCATGAGTACAGTATATAATGATCTATATATGACCCTTACACTCTTGTGTTTGTTTGTGGATTTAATTGTTGTGTTGGCATTTGTTTTCACTAGACAGGGCAGTTAAGAGGCCTGTGTCATGCTGATTTCTATTATAATTATAGTTGTGTTTGTTTTCAGGTTTACATAGACTTTGTGTTTGTTCTTTATGGCGTTTTGCAGCCTGTGTATTTGTTTCAGTGTTCATGCAAACTCAGAGGCCTGCACTGGGTGTTGGTGGGTGCCTTTGTGTAAGATTTGACTAATGTGTGTAGGTGCATTTGTTTTTCGATTTGTATATCCTGCAAGAATGTATTTATTTTCAGGTCAGGGCATTTTTATTTGTAGCTTTTTGAATGTTTACATATTCCTATAACGAGTGGGTGGGTTTGTTTCAGGCCCCAGGGCAGCTCGGTGGCCCATGTGGAGTCAGTGCTGCAACAGCTGGAGGAGTCTCACGTTCAGTTGGAGGAACTTTTCCATCAGAGGAAGATCCGACTTGATGTTTACTTACAGCTGCGCATATTGCAGCAGTGCACGCTGGAGGTTCATTTACATTCTACTTTTCCATACAAATTTTCCCTCCTTGCGTGAGGTTGGAAAGGTGAACTTCATGATTGTGTTTTCCAGGTTACTGGGGAAATGGATGCCTGGAAACAAGACCTGCAGAAACAGTCCCAGGACTTCTCCACCGAGAAAATAGCATCAACAAGGCTAGCAGATGCAAACCAGGACAAGCTGGCCCAGGATAAGTTAGCACTGGGTCAGTCACGTCTAGTGGAGACGACCCCCGAGGCACTAACATTAGCACAGCAGCGCATTCACAGGTAAGCGGGCCAAGATGATGTCATCGCCCTCACTCGACACAATGATAACTCTTGACGCAGGCTTTGATTCATAGATTGGTGATTGAATTGCAGGCACATGGAACGAAGGCTGGCTATGAACAACATGATTTATGAGGTCATCCAGCAAGGCCATGACCTTCAACAGTACATCACAGAGGTTGTGGCATCAGGTAAGAAATTCACTCTCATGTAGTTTACTTTTGCTGGCTGAGGCAGTCAATTAAACTGAAACATATCGACAGAAACATACATCATGTTCTTCAGTGACGTAATGTCGGCTTTGAAAAGGGGACCCAAGATTGAGTCCTGTGGTAAGGCACAAGAAATGAAAGGTGACATGAATTTTGAATTTAAGAGGTTATTAATGGGCTGCAGTAAATACTTTAGTTTAGGGGCTCTTCAGTCATTAGTGGGGTTTTATTGTTAGCAGCTGAGAGGTTTTCTCTATAGTTTCCAGAGATAGGGTTTGGGGACATAAAGGTATTTAATAAAATCCGGGTAATGTGGTTTACAATACCTAAGAGATTCTAAGATCTGTGTATGGACACCAGGAATAAAGCCACGGTAGACCAAAGCCCTCATGAGCTCCCCATAGTTATAAGTAAGTGGTACTGATTTCTGATAGTGTATCACTGATGTGCTCCAGGTGTCTTAAAGTGTTTTCTAGTGATCCTTGAGTGTGTTTAGAAGTTACTTAGGGGATTGTGGAAATCCCTTAATTGGATTTTGCTTATTTATTTAATTATTCTTTAAGGGATTTCTAAAGAAGATTGCTAGTGGCTGGGGATATTCCCTCAAAGAAAGGACCTTGAGACATTTCTGTTAATCATGCCCTCAGTGTTTTAGTTAGTGTCGCCCTGTGGGGCTCAGTAGTTTCTGAAGTAATTGTGGGTTGTGATTTTTAACATTTCCATGAGGGGGCTCCAGATATCTTGGGTGTCTGGTGATCATTTGAAGGTACTCGAGGTTCCAGAGATCCCTGACAGTTATGTACCCGAATAGGTTTCCAAGTACAAGTATTAATTTTTGAAATGTGCCAGTTCAGAGGTTGCTTTATGATTTATTATGATAATTCTAATATTTGACCTGGATTATAATTTCTTTAACCAGCAAGGTGGATATTATATTTGTTTACACGAGCTTTATATATTAACTTAACCAGCTCAGTACTGACCTGTCTAGGGTCAGGGTTGGGGTTGGTTTTAGCCAAATAGATGTTACATTTCAATTGTTTTATAACATTTCAGACATTTCAAATGTTTTATAGTTTGTGTGGACGTTCACCAAACCCAAACAATAAGCCTAACTCTATATGGGTCGCTGTTCACTGCGAGAATATTAAGTGGTTAAAAAAAACTTTAGCATGTTCTGTAATGTCTGCAATAAAGTACTGCTGCTGCTGAGTATGAAATGCAGTGTGACTGAATTAAATTTAGGTATTTCATTTTTCATTTAGTCAAGGACCGAAGAAGTTGTTTCCAGTCACACTTTGAGAATCCTGTCTTTAAAAGGTTCTGTTGGACTGGTTGGTTTGCAGAAACAACTGAAGGGGTAGTGATGATACTGAAACAGGCTATGTGGTCCTTGAAGTGCTTCCAGGTTTTCTGGTTTCAATCCAGGGCTTGTAGCTGTACTTGAGGGGGTTTTGGCTTTCCTCGAGGGGCTAATGAGGGCTTTGATGGCGTCAAACAGCAAAGCTGGCAAAAGGCCGAACGGGCACGAAGCAGAATAGTGCAGGACAGTTGCAATACAATGGCATGTTGATTATGTTTAACCTCCACAGAATAGAAGAGAATTGAATGCAGCAGAATAAAATAGAAATCAGTCAGCACATTTCATGCTCCTGCGTAGCCTCCGTCTGACCACTTCAGTAACACAGTGATGATATTAGGAGGGAGAAAGGGGGGGGGGGTTGCCATGGAAACTGTTCTCTGAAGCACACAGCTGGTCCCCATAGAAACCAGCGTATTGAATTTGCCATGGAGACACACAGACAAAACCTTGCATCGGTTCATGCATCCATACACATATGAACAGAGATATACACAAACAGCTGTCTTAATGTACTTGTGGGGATGTTAGCAGCCAAAACGCCGTCTAGGTCTAAAATGTGTATCTGTATGTATGTGTGTGTGTGTGTGTGTGTGTGTGTGTGTGTGTGTGTGTGTGTGTGTGTGTGTG
>NW_024582518.1:1263424-1300828 GCF_018398535.1 Haplochromis burtoni | reverse complement strand
TGTGTGTGTGTGTGTGTGTGTGTGTGTGTGTGTGTGTGTGTGTGTGTGTGTGTGTGTGTCAGGTATCGAGCTGTCCGAGGCAGAAGGAGGAATCTCCTCTCAGGTGGAGGAGCTGCAGCACCTCCTGCAGGACAAACAGAAGGAGCTGCAGCAGATTGCAGATCTCATACACACACATCTGGAACAGAATCTGCAGCTGAGACACCTGCAGAGCCAGGTTAAACAGGTAACACACACAGATGAACATGTGCCAGCTGCCAAGTGGGGACTAAAGGTGATGATGCTGACCTGTATCCGTCCCTGTGTATCTGTCTCAGGTGCTGGGTTGGATCTCTGAGGGGGAGGTCATGTTATCTTCCTGCATGTTGAATTCCAGCTGTTTGTCTGAAGCTGAGCAACTGCAAAGGGAGCATGAGCGCCTCCAACAGGCCATAGAGGTTATTGCACACACAATGCAAACTGTACACTCCAATTAGAAGAAGTAATAAAAAGGAGAATTATTAAATGGCTTCTACATCAAAACTATGCTAAGATATCAGGTTTCTAAACAGCATATAAATATGGATTTTCTCCACTCTACAGAAAAAAATATAGAAACATCTCTTAACAGTTTTTCTAAAAAAAAACACAAGACAGTAACAAACACTAAAAAAATATCTGTTCAGTATTTTAAGAAGAAAGTATTTATAGCCTTACCATAACATTACCCTTTCTGAGTAATTTACATATAGATGTATAGATGTAAATATGTGTGACTGTTCTTCAGACTTCAGGTTATCACAACATGAAATGCATCAAAATCTGAGCAGCTTACCAGCTCAGCTAAATGGATTCCTGTGGGAAACCCTGCATGACAGTGAATAAATGACCCTGCCCTCATGCAGAGGATGAGTCTGATATGTTTGCAGTCCATCACAGCAGTCAGCTTTAGAGGTTACCACAACAACAGGGACTTTCACACACAAAGTCCTCCCGACGGATTAACGGAAATGAAGTGAATGTGCTGTGCCTTGTCTTTTTCTCCAGTCTCTCCTTCATGCTGACTCCCTGCAGAGGACCCACCAGGTGGCCCTGGCTCTGCAGCAGAGAGCAGAGCTCTTGGTCAGGTTAGTTAATCTATTATTATTAATGCTAATTAGCTGCAAATATCAAATTATTAACCACTGGTCTCATTAATTTCCAGTAAAATCTGGCTTAAAAACATTTTTATAAAGTCTTAAATACAGACATAGCAATGCTTTATCAAGTACATAGTAACCCTTTGTACAAAAGTTACATAACCCCATGTATGTACTGCTAACTGTTATTGTAATTCATAAAATTATATTATACTTCACAATAGTTCCGGAAATGAATCAATCAAAGCAAAAGCTTCAATCATCTGTCACCTTCTGGTGTTCTGTGTTAGAGAGAGCTCACATTTCCCAAACTGTAAAAGAATCATTTTTATAATATTCATTTTCATTATTTAACGTTAAATGATGAAAATGTTACATTTCTTCAGGAAGGCCAGCCATTAGTCTGTTTAACACCTGACATCTGCGCTTTCCTCCTTAGGTCAGGTCATTATGACCCAGATGCAGTGAGGTCTTGTGCCCAGACGGTGGCGCTACACTGGCAGACTCTGATGCTGAGGATTGAAGACAGACTTAAATTAGTTAACGCATCTGCTGCCTTCTACAGGACGTCACAGCAGGTAACGAGAGACTGTAACTGCATCTGATAAATAAACGGCGCCAAGCACTTAACTGAGTGGTTAGCAAACTCGTAATATATTATAATTATCTTAAATGAAAAATAATTGTAATACTTTAACTATAGAACACATTGTTTTTACAAACTTACTTTATAGGTTGTGCAAATATTTAAAATTTAAACTACAGTCAGCCGGAAATTCATAGTATACTGTGTTTTTTCAAGTGTGTACCTGCCTGTTTCCAGGTGTGTGGTGTCCTGGAGAGTCTGGAGCAGGAGTACCGCAGGGAGGAGGACTGGTGTGCAGGAGGAGAAAGACAGCCGGAGCAACTGGTGCCACTCATCAGCAAACACATGGAGCAGAAGGAGGCGTTTCTGAAGGTGAGGAGCTCTGGAAAACCACCACAAACTCCAAAATAGAAGCTGAGCATTGCTAATATTTTACGCTGAAAACAAGTCCAATCAGCTGTAATCGGTCATGGTCAGGCTTTAGTGACATATCCTATTAATAGGATACTTGAATAAAGTTGAATACATTTATTTATTTTGAACAGTTTTCTTGTTCAATGGTCATGGAAAGTTCTCATTGTATTAAATTTAGCAGTCCCAAAACATCCAGCATGAGTTTGTTTATTTTGACCAGAGCATTTATGAAAGTTGTACGATCTGGGCCAATCGTACAAGTGTTATCAAAGTACTTCCCTAATCAAGTCTTTCTACTTGGCATGCATCTTGGTAACTATTTGAGCAATTATTTGTAAGTGCTTGTGGAGAAAATGGCAAGTTAAACTTTACTAAACCTGGTAATAAAGTTTGATTTTGGATGGAGTGAGCCAAGCCTCCCACAATGCTGAAACTGTCGGCAGTAATGATCGATCATAGATATATTCGGGCTTATTCGAGTGCCATGTCTTTTTCTCATAATGTCTGTGGTGTTGGTCATCGACAGGCCTGCACTCTGGCCAGACGGAACGCCGAAGTTTTCCTCAAGTACATTCACCGTAACAGTGTCACCATGGCGACCATCTCTGGCCACAGTGTCACCGTCTCCGGGGTAACAGGGGTTGCAGAGGTCACTGGGCACTCCAGGGTGCCCGAGCAACAGGTCAAAGGTGAACAAAAATATATACATGAGAAATATTCAAGCATTTGTTGGTGTAAATACAGAATTACAGTGGAGCTGGGATCACTTCTTGAGGAACACCACACTTAATGGCAAACTATAGTGGTAATTCGACTTACCCAGATGTGTCTGTGCACTCAGGTATCCTCAGTGAGCTCCTCCAGAGAGAAAACAGAGTTCTTCATTTCTGGACTTTAAAGAAACGTAGACTGGATCAATGCCAGCAGTATCTGATGTTCCAGAGTCACGCTCAGCAGGTAGATGCGGTCTGCTAAATTATTAGCACTGTTATTCATGCTCATTAACAACAAAATCAGCAAATCATATACACTGATCGGGTCTAACATAACATTATGACCACTGACAGCTGGCTCATGTGGTCTGTTCCAACAGACAAGCTACTGTATCAAACAACTTTGATTCTCAAGCATACAAAGTTGCTTCCTTTTTCAATCTTACATGATAGTAAATTAAATATTTTGTCATTTGAAACATTGTGCTGTTGTTTTGTCCAGCATGATACATTTTTCAGTTTTCTGTTGTTGAGTAGGTCAAAATACTAATCAGTTAACACAGTAATTGTGTTGCATGAAAAGTCTCGCATACTCTCTGGGTGTTCGCATCATATTTTGGAAATGCTGACTTTGAGTTATTAACGGACATCTGTCTAATGTGTCCTTTTGTTGCAGGCTCTGGATTGGCTACAACAGTCAGGGGACCACTACCTGGCCACACACACATCACCTGGGGCGACAGTGGCTGAGACGCAAGAACTGCAGATCCAACACAGGGAGTTCTGCATTTCTGCCAAGGTGTGTTTTTTTCCATAGTTTATTGAAATGTATATCATATTTTATCACTTTCTATGAACAGTACTTCCTAGTAAGATAATTAATTAGTTAATGTAGTCTGAGTTCATGTTTGGATTGCTCAGCAGCCTTATGATGCACACGCTGAGGGGCCAATGACCCTCTAGCCAAAGCATCTGTTTGAAAAGACTGTTAATATTTTGTTTGATACTCACAAAAGCAGAGCAGCAAACAGCTATGAACTAAGGCCATCTGTGTACCAGTCCACCTGTCAGTCAAAGAAACCATATGCTCTCATAATGCAGACTAACTCTTAATAGGTGAGCACTTTACTCTTCAGTGTTGATTGTTTGTGCACAGAGAAAGATGCCAGAAAATCCCTTAAAGAGAAACAAAAGGCCATTATGAGATGCAAAACAACCGCTAAGAGACGTATTGTGATCAAGGAGATACTGAACAGCTACAAAGAGACCACGAGAGATGTAGAACAACCCAACAAAATTCAGAAAATCAAACCATTTTTATGGATATTAAAGTATTTCCCAGCTCCATTTTGTGTCCTGAATATGATTAAAATCAGGAAAAGTGCTAGCAAGCCACATGTTGTTGTGAGGTTGAATTTAACTAAACTATGACCTTGTTTCTGTCAGCATACGCAGGAAAAGGTTCACCTGCTAATACAGCTGGCCGAGAGCATGCTGGCTAAAGGCCACGCCCACCGCACTGAGCTCCGTCGTTGTGTTTCTACGGTTGACAAACGCTACCGGGACTTCACCGTCAGGATGGGGCAGTACCGGCACCTGCTGGAGACGGCACTGGGAGGCTGCTCGCAGGTAAACGACACAAGTACTGACTGTGGAGCAGGAACTCTCCACATTTGAAAGCGAAAACATGTGAGTGAGTGAGATGTGATTCTTAGTGTTTTTGCAATAAACACATCAACATTTACTTATGTGTGAACCTTTGCATTTAAAGTTTATTTCCATGTAAAACAGGTTATGATTGAATAATTTGAAGGACTATATGATACAAATGCAGCTTTTTGAATTATTAGCAACATACAAGCTGCAAATGTGTGAAATTAAGATAAGATAAGATAACCTTTATTAGTCCCACACGTGGGAAATTTGTTTTGTCACAGCAGGAAGTGGACAGTGCAAAAGTTATGACGCAAAAATTAAAATACAATTAGAAGGCAGATCTGTTGCTGTACTTCTATGATTATTCAGATTTAGAAAATGTATATTAAAAATAAATATAAATGTATGTGTGTTTTAGTGAGTTTACTTTGTATAGTTTTCCTCTCAGGATAATAAGGACTTGGAGCTCGAGCTGATCCCCAACAGTCTGTCAGACTCCGACCCCGAAGTCAACCTGTCCGATCCGAGCCACCAAGTCAGTGATGAGAAGAGACGTTCCGCCCGCAAGAAAGAGTGAGTACTCTGATATTACTGATATTAGTATAGATATTACTGGTAGCAGTACTACTGCAGTACCCTGATAACACCTGTGTGTGTCCTCAGGTACATCATGGCTGAGCTCCTTCAGACAGAAAGAGTCTATGTCAGAGATCTGCAGGAGTGTATTGAGGTATATTTTCAGAATTCGTGGGTTCTGATTACTGGATGTGACGCAACACAGTACTACATAATACTAAATTGTACTTTCTGCTGTTAATACGATTACCTGCTGCAGACATACCTGTGGGAGATGACGAGCGGCTCAGAGGACGTCCCGCCTGGCCTTGTAAACAAGGACGATATTGTGTTTGGAAACATCCAGGATATCTACGAGTTCCACAACAGGTACCACTAAATATCCTGCTAAATGTGCGATAACACTGCAATATTCTAATGGATGTATTACATTAGGAAACATCCAGGACATCTATGAGTTTTAAACATCTCCAAACTACATGTTTAGATATCATAGGTCCATAACTGTGATTAAAAGAATATTAAAATACATTTAGAGAAAATTAATATTTTCTCTGTGTTTTTCAGTATTTTCCTGAAGGAGCTGGAAAACTATGAACAGCTTCCTGAGGATGTTGGACACTGCTTTGTCACCTGGGTATAATTCTTTTTTTTTAGATGTCAGGTTGATTATTTATTTTAAACCTACAGAGCTAATGATTAATCTGTGTTTATTTCCCTACCAGGCTGATAAGTTCCACATGTACGTGACGTACTGCAGGAACAAACCAGACTCCAGTTTACTCATCCAACAACATGGCGTGGCGTTCTTTGAGGTCTTTTTCAAACACCACAAACATCAACTTAACAACTTAATATTAGCCAGTAGTTTAGTTGGGTAGCACTTTATTTATCTTCATTCCAAATATTATTTTAAATATATAAGAGTTTCATCAATGAAAGTTTGGATTTCACTAAAACACAGCTATGTTTACGGCTTTCCTGTGTTTTCTGGTCTCATGTCAAGCAAAACCTGGCAGCTTCATCTTCTTCAGCAGACTTGGAAACTTTGAGGTTGGAAATTTGTGAATGTGACACCTAATGCCACAGAAATGTAAACTAAGCTGGCGAAACCAAGGTCCCTCAATTCACTGTGGAAAAAAATAAGATCTACCTGGGATCAATTGTCTGATTTAGAGCCCAACATTCAGATGTCTGTGATTCTAGCAGTTTTGTCATTACCGTTCCCCAAGAGACAAAACAAAGTATCAACCAACCCAGAGATTAGTTCCACCACACCAGAAGTACACTCCATCAGTCAGTCACCATGTTTGACTATGAGGTTTAGACACTGAGCCAACAGAAAGAAGAAAAGCTAAATGGTCTAGATTTCCCTAGATACAGTTTCCCGTGAAAAGTCAGATCACAGAAAAAGATCTTGGAAAAATGTTGGTAAAAGCATTTGTTAACCTCCTAATATTATCCAGGCGGCGTCTTTAGAGTTAGTTTCACATCTACCCTTCTTTATGAAGAATTCCTTCTTGCTGAATGGAAATCTTACAATAGAAGAACTCCAAGGCCAAAATGCCTGTAAGAGACTTGATTTGACATTTAACACCTTCGAGCATGTTTCTAAAACACAACCCAGCACTACTGCTAAAATGTTCACCAGCAAGCTGGTGGAAGTTAATAGATTAACACAGATGGAAGGACACGCAAATTATCCAAGATTTTCACCATCCACAGAACCATCTCGACAGCCTGACATGAATTCAGTTTATGGACATCCAGTCTCCAGTGACTAATTAGAGGCTTAAATTAAGTAACGAATAAACAAGGAACTGGAAATTTGGTTTAGCATATCTGGGTTTCCACCACAAAAGTCATCAACCTCAGCATCTTTGACTGATCTAGCCTACTGTAAACTGTTAGAGTTGAACAAATAAAACAGCATTACAACTTTTGTCTGGTTCTTTATTCTGATATTGATGGATGAACATAGGCCACATCTGTAACACACTGTTAGAAACCATGTTTAAATCACAGATAGCATACACATTGGGCTATTTGTGGCTAAATTACAGCACTGCTAAATGTTTTTTAGCCATCTATCGTCCAAATGCCACAACACATGTGACTTCTGGCCCAAATAACATGGACCTGTGGTTGAACTGAGACAACCAGACTCACCCTGAACTGGTCACCAGTCAAGGCTAACTGTGGTCCAAAGAAAACTGCAAAAATAGGCCAAGTTTGTGCTATTTCATGATGTGTTTGGAATTTAACAAATCCACTTTACAAGCTCCCAAAACATCAGTTCTTGAGTTTACAGTACAGTTTACTATTTACTTGGTTCAGTTTCCCCTGTAATACTAATATAAGAGAAATAAATAAAAATAAGTGCAACCATAGGAAACATAACCAAGAAGATAAAAAAGAGCTTATGGGACCATAAAACAAAGTGTGAGTCACCAACAAATGTGGTTTGAATTTTATTGGACTGCTTTAAAGCTTGATTAATGATCTTTTATATGATCTCTAACATTTTATTTTGTGTGTACAGGAGGTCCAGAGAAGACACGGTCTAGCAAACTCCATCTCTTCGGCTCTCATCAAGCCTGTTCAGAGGATCACCAAATACCAGCTGCTGCTCAAGGTACGCCCTGAATTTCTTTTACGTTTCCCCCACATTCAAAACACACGAGAACGAAGTGTTTCCCACAGAGCTCCAAACTGTTTTTGTTTAGAAGGCTGTTAAATTTAGAGGAAGCCTCGGAAATGTTTCATCCCTCTGGCTGTTTGGAAAACACGGCGCCTCAGAGGATTTTTTCTGAGCACAGCTTTCAATCCCGAATACTTTATATGGAGCCCAGAGGACACAGCGTGTGTGCCTGGAATAATGAATGAAAAGCGCTTCGTGTCAGTTTGAAAACTTTGTTGTAACTCAGCAGCAGCAGGAGGCTGAAGGTGCCGAACACGTAACCCCCTTTAGACTGAGCTTCATTTCTTTATGTTGCCACTTTGTCTGTTCAGGGTGATGTTTTAACTGTTTTTCAAACTCTTTAATACTTCAAACCAGAGAAGTGAAGAAATATACAAAGTGAAGCTTCTGCAGAGTTGCCCTATTTTTTGCTGATGGCCATGAGGGAGGTGACTTCTGTTGTAAAACTAAGGCTGATTCTATGGAAGTCTATGAGGAAATGACTCCTCACTTGACCTCTAATTGTCTCAGTGTGTGTGTGTGTGTGTGTGTGTGTGTGTGTGTGTGTGTGTGTGTGTGTGTGTTGGGGGGGGGATTATGGGGACATTGTGTTTTTCTTTTTGAACAGGTTTATTGAGATATTTGGCTTGTTTGTTTGGTGGGTTTATGGCAACATCTTGCTTGTTTTTTGGTGAGCTTTGGAGAACATCTTGCTGGCGGGTTTCTGGGGATATTTGGCTTGTTTTTGGTGCCTTTATTGGGACATATGACTGTTTCTGGCAGGCATATGAGGACATCTTGGTTGTTTGTTTGTTTTTTGGCAGTTATAAGGAGATATTTTGTTTATTTCTTAGCGTATTTATGGCGACATGCTCTTTGTTTTTTGGCAGGTTTGTGGGAATATCTGGCTTTTTTTGGGGGCAGGTTTGGGCTTAATTCTCTAAAATATCTGCAATCATATATTTTAAACATGGAGAAATGCGCTACTCTTTTATACAACTTCCTTTGCAGTTTTTAAAAAAATATTAAAATCACCCACAAACCATTATAATATAAAACTCAAACATCTTTTTTTCACTGTGAAGATTTCTCACAGAGTTCAGCACTTCATTTTCCAGGGAAAACACTGATGAACCTGTATATGTGTTAATGTGATGCAGGAGCTGCTAGCGTGCTGTGAGGAGGGAAAAGGCGAGATAAAGGAAGGCCTGGATGTGATGCTGAGCGTCCCAAAGAGAGCAAACGATGCTATGCACGTTAGCATGCTGGAAGGTGACACAGAATATTTTTCACATGAAGTCAGGACATATTATGAATTGTTCCGGTCGTTATCTAATGAAGAACTTCATACAGTACTGTCAAGGAGCCACCCCTCATTTCTTTATATTCTGCTTCCAGGAAGTGAAGCTTTCTTGTGTTATTTTTAAGTGGTCTTAATTAATAGATTTCCAGGCTTTCTGAAGGTCTCACCTGGCTTTTCAGAAGAATTCTTCTTTGCTAAGACACTTAACAGTGACCTTTGAATCATTCAAGCATAAAATGCACCAAACTCATGTGACAACTTAGCAGAGAGCCAATTTTAAATGATGTCTTTAAACACTTTGTTAAAAAACCACATCTGCTCTCATTTCTTTAGCTGAATCTGTGAAAAACACCAAAAGATAACACGGTTTGGCAGCAGAGAGGTAAAACAGTTTACAGTCATCTGTAAAACACGGTAGAGGCTCTGTCATGTTTGGAGCCAGTGGTGTTGGAGATAGTGCTAAAATTGATAAATTATCAACACAGAAAATACCATCAGATTCTGACCCAGATAGGAAATTAATTAATTAATAGATTGGCCTCCCCAGAGCCTGGACTTCAACATTATTGAAGTAGTGTGGGATCATGTTGACAGAGAACAGAACGAAAGGCTGAAACATCCAAAGAAGAGCTTTGAATGTCCTTCAAGAAGCCTATTCCTGAAGACGACTTAAAGAAATGACAAGAAAGCTGCCTAAGAGAGTTCAGTCTGTGCTGGAGAATAAAGGTGGTCACACCAAATATTGACTTTCAAGCTCGTTAAAATAGTAAAAGCTGTATTTGCATGTGTGTTTCGACATGTTCAAATAAATCACTGCACCTATTTCACATTTTAGTAAGTAAAAAGCAACGGGGAGTCGCTCAAGACTTTTGTAAAGTAATGTATAAACTTTAAAAGGTTAAAACTAAAAGCAAAACTTGACAGAAATGTCTTGGAGGCTCCTCACTGTCTTGTATCTTGCAGGTGTGGAGGATGGTCTGGATGTTCAGGGCGAGCTCCTGCTGCAGGACTCCTTCCTGGTTTGGGAGCCGAAGTCTTTGATCAGAAAGGGGCGGGACCGACACCTCTTCCTGTTCGAGTTGTCACTCATCTTCAGCAAGGAGATCAAAGACTCATCTGGACGGACCAAATACATCTACAAGAGCAGGCTGAGGGTAAGGACAACGTCCAGCTTTGCTCCGTTCAAATCAAAAAAGTACAAATGGAACTAATTTGGCTGAAGATATTCTACAAAGTTTCTCTTACTTCTTGTCTCTGTCTCAGACCTCTGAGCTCGGTGTAACAGAGCACATAGAGGGCGACCCCTGTAAGTTTGCACTGTGGGTTGGACGAACGCCAACCTCAGACAACAAGACAGTCCTAAAGGTGTGTGCTCCTGTCAATGAATGAGTGAGTAAACATTCATACAGTGATGGTTCGATCTAAGGAATAATCCTTCTTTTTGTTTACTTTTAGGCATCATCTTTGGAGCTGAAGCAGGAGTGGGTTCGTAGCATTCGGCAGGTGATCCAGGAGAGGCGGGGTCACTTGCGGGGGGCACTTAGGGAGCCCATCCCCCTCCCCAAGACCCCCAACCCCACGCTGGGGCGACAGCGCAGCATCAACCGCAGGTCAGCTCACACAGATGGCCTTTAAACAGTAATACTGACTCCTGACCTGTTATATCGACAGCCCTAATTCTCAGTGCTGCTAATATTTGAACTCCAAACTCCAGTGAGAAAGCACTTATTTTATTTCTGCTATTAAGATTTATGTGCTTAATATATAAAAACTGTTTGTGTCAGACTTAAGTTTACTTCCACTTGGAGTACACCTGGTCTCTGAAACCATTACAGGTTTCCAATCAATCGAATGTGGCATCCACGAAGTCCCAGCTCATGAAGGATATTCATACGTTTCTCATGTTGGATCGGGTCAAAGGTTTTTTCCAATTGTGTTTATGAAGCAAGCAGGAAATGTCCTTATTACTTTAAAATTACAGGAGCCCTTACATAAAAGTGACTGAACGTTTTAAACATAGCCAGTTAAATCTGAAACCTTTGTTACTCCTGGGTTTGAGCTGTTGGTTGGATAAATCAGGAAAGTTATGGACAACCTCTTAAGCTTTTAGAAATGTTAACAGACCTTTTATATCATTTCCTGACTTTTCCTACCCAACAGGAAGAAAATAGTTGATGTCTTAGTCAATAAAGGAAAATGTGCTTCAGACTTATAGTAGAAGAAATAAGAAGCGCAGACTGACGAGGAAAACAAACTAGATTAAAAGATCGCACGTAGCGTCCACATACTTTTGACCTGTGAGAGTATTTTGAACCCTAGAACACAACCCGAATGTTTTTGTTTGTTTCAGGGAGACGAGCGAGGACGCAGACAGTCTGGGTGATGCCAGCAGTCAACCCGACACCGTCTCCATCGCCTCCCGAACGTCACAAAACACCGCAGACAGCGACAAGGTAACACACACACAGTCGCACGCATACTCACAGACACGATGTGAGAGGGTGTGTCGAGCAGTCGTATGACCTCACTGCTGCTGCAGCTGGCTGGGTGTGTGTTTTTGGTGTGCTTGAGGGAGTTTCCACTATTCATGGTCGGACTCCTTCAAGAAACTTTCACTGCTCTGCTCTCCTGATGAGGTACGTTTCATTTATTTTACCTGCTTCTCATTAGTGGGGCCAGTGGAAGTGACCTCTGACCTTGGAAACTCTGACCCTGCTGGCTTGTGCTCTGATTTGTGAGACAGTTAAGAGAGGAAGGTGGACGACTTTATTTTTTTACTGCGTTGGTGACTATAACACGGTGAAAAAGAAAAAATACACTGTGAGGAGTTAAAGGGACAGCATGTAAGTGGCGACAATAATAACGAGTCTGAATTTAGAGCAAGAAAACATTTAAATAAGGAACATTTCTGCATTTTCATGAATTTATCCTTACAATGTTCAGCACGATATGATATATCGTGCTGAATATGAGTATTCAGAAGATTACTAGAAAAAAATTAAATGTTTATGAAAAATAAAATCCACCAAAAAGGTAAATCTTAATAAGATGTCAGAAAAAAAATGCAAAATAAACATTTTAGATATATTAAAACAATTATATACAACTATTTCAATAAAGATAAAAAATGTAAATTATAATCAAAATATTATGTTATACACAAAGTTAACATTGAAAACACTACTTTTAAATTAGCATTTTAAATAAACCTTTTATTTTAAAATAAATCTTTGGATAAAAAATACAATTTTACAGTTTTAGAAAAGATAAAATTAAAAATTAAATTTTTACAAAATAAAAATTAAATATAAAAATTAATTATCTGAAAAGTTTTTTTTCATGTTTAAAGATAAAATAACATAAAAGTATTTAGAAAATTTCTGAAAAATCCCTGTTTTATAGCTAATTAAATGAATGTAAATTAATTAATTAATAAATACCAGTATACGTGTGAATAAAATAATATGAGTACTGCAACCTAGTTCCTTATTGGAAATATATCTGTCTGTCCTGTCCAACTTTTTGGGCTCTCTGTCAGTCTTTGAGATCACTGTGACAGTTGACACAGCGACCTCTGACCTTTCTGACAGACCTTTGCTTCCTCCCTGAACGCACACATCTATTCACATCTGTGTTGGATTTTTTGGGGAACACCCGTCTCATTCCCTGCGGACGCTACAAGTGTTTTCTCTTCCAGCTGCAGCCCACGTGTTGGAGCTCACAGTCAGCGGTAACCACGGTGACCAGATCACATGATGTTTTATGCTGCTCTCTGGGCCAATCAGAGAAAGGCTGTTTTTGGATGATATGAGAGGCTTTCATGGTTTGTGGTTTGGTCATGTTTCTGCTGAATTGAAGTGACTTTCACTCATCAGCTCTCAGTTCGAGTCATTTAAACCCAACAGACGGCTTTTTGGTTGGCTGAGAAGCCAGAAAAGCTTGATCCATGTTTCTATATGTTTGCATATTGACCATAGATTACGTGGATATAGAAGCAGCTTATTAGCTCTCAGGAGAAAAGAAAGTTGACCCTTTTTCAGATGAACAGAATCAGCATTCTGGGATTTCCTCACCTGGATGTTTGAGCATGCATCAAGACAAACATCTCCACACTGTTGACCTTTATAGGCAGAGCTCATAGTCTTGAAGTTATCTGGAACTTTGTTCTTTATTAATAGTTTATATTGTATTTAGTGTCTTTGTAATCTGGAACTCATTCCTGCCTTGCAGCTTGAAACACGTTAAGTCTTATTTTTAGCCGTCTGCAGGGAATAAAGTCATATCTCAGACTGCTCCCTCACTTTATTCTGAATTTTCCTGGTTTTATCATTTGGAGAAATAGAGGTTGTACGCTCCCAGTGAGCTGCATGGGAGTGAGGTCATGGACTCCAGGAGACACCTCTCTGCATACTGAGTGTGAATGAATGTCTGCTTCTCTCAGAGCTTGGAGCACTGATGCTAATGATGCTGTTATTATCGTTTAACAACACGGCGGTGACACCTTCCGCCTGTAAATAATCTGTCCTACCTGTCTGCGTGCAGCTGTCAGGAGGCTGCGAGTTAGTCGTGGTGTTGTTGGATTTCTCTGCCGGAGGACCGGGAGAGATCAGTGTTCGCTGCGGTCAGACGGTGGAGCTGGTGGAGCGCTCAGCAGATCGGCCCGGGTGGTGTCTGGTCAGAACCACAGATCAAACACCTCAACAGGTAATTAGCATCCAGAAGACAAAACAAAACATCCCAGCAAATAATAAACAAACTAAATGTCCCCACATGTAGCAAAACTTCCTGTCTTGCCCCATCAACCCCCACCAGTTGTGACAGATGGCCACCCCTCCCTGAGCCTGGTTCTGCTGGAGGTTTCTTCCTGTTAAAACAGAGTTTTTCCTTCCCACTGTTGCCAAGTGCTTACTCATAGGGAGTTGTCTGATTATTGGGATTTTCCCTGTATTATTGTCTTTGCCTTGCAATATTAAGCACCTTGAGGCAACTGTTGCTGTGATTTGGTGCTATATAAATAAAACAGAATTAAAATATTTATCTCTGCAGAATTATATTCATACTTTTTTCTTACACATTGTTTCACAGCGTTTGGCAAACTTGACTTCCTGATAGAAGATATCTGTTTCTATGATGCCAATTTATCTTTAAACATATTAACTTTGACTGTCCTTGTGGTCTGAAACATTTTTCTTTTCTTTTTTTTAAAAATTCTTTCTACTTCAAGTTATACATTAAGAAGTTCTGATCTTTTTAATGTCCCTTTTGGATTAAAGGAAGTTGGTAAGAAAGCTTTAAAGTTTCCGGATTAAGTTCCCTGCTGTGGTCCAGAGCAGCTGAGGGAATGAGAAAAGCACTAAAGGGTCTACTAATAGATCCAAAGTATCGTGTGCCAGTAAAAGTCAGATTTTTACTGAGGGACTTTAGATGAAAGAAACAAACCGGTTGAGCTTAGAAAATTAGCAGATTATTTTATATGATGGCTTGGACAACTGATGTAATGAATGACCTCAGACACAAGAACCTCAGATTTCTATCTAACCATTAAAACCAGTGACACACTCACTGAGTCAAAGGGGGCTGTTAAGCAGATTAGCAACAAATGTCCCCATAAGTGACAAATACAATGAAGGTCCCCACGTGTAACAAAGGCAAGAACTTATAGCCATAAGTACCGTTAAAGTGTGTGAGAGGGTTTCCTTGTTTTTCTGATGCTCAACCATCCCTCTAACATCGCTGCTGTGTTTCCTCACAGGAGGGTCTACTGCCCATGAGCACCCTCTGCCTGTCGCACTCCCACAGTGCAGCCGATATGGAGGGACTGCTCCCAGCCTCCACCACATCCTCCAGCACCTCTTCTACAAGCACCACCACCTCCTCCTCCTGCAACTCATCCTCTACCACCATCACCTCCACCTCTAACTCCTCCACTGTGAGCGCCGGGAGGGGTGAGTACCCAGAGAACTTATTGCCTGTGTTCCCATCAGCCCCAAAGGGACCTGACTGTAATCACAGATATTAATGATGCTCTAACTGCTATTTGCAGGAAAAAATCTAAAAAAGTGATTCCTGAGAAAACATACCTTCTAAAACAACAGCGTGGTCATTTTTAAACTGCTGCAGCACATCCCTTGTTTGCTCGGTGTCACTTCCTGTTTAGCCAGAGGCAATTTTAAACATCCTCACGCTGTATGTGTCCCACATCCTCGCTCTCTCTCTCTGTGCCGCCTAAATATTTAAATCCATGTTTGTAAAGTTGTAAACACACTTGAGTCCTTGAGTGCTTGTCCCATAGCTGAGCATGAAAAATTAAATGCGCTTTGTGTCTGTCAGACTCTGCCGCTTCACATTAACATCACAGCTTTATGAGCTTCAAGGAGATGGTCCACAGTAATGAGGAAACATCTCAAAATGCAGCTTTGGCTATAAGCTTCTGGGAAACTGAACCGTTAATCATAACTCTGATCATCACACAAGCCTGCAATGAAATATTTCCATCTTTTTGATCTAAATAAGACAAATTTAGGATGTTTGATTAGCCCCTTTTTCTTTTAAATGTAAATATTTAAAGAACATTTTTACCTAAATTGCAAATATGAACATTAACCTGACTTCTCACCCACCTGCAGTACCTTTACAGCCCAACAGGGGGCTGAAGCCCACATTTTAGAGCCACTAGACCACAGAGTCTTCAAAAAAGTTTATTATATATATTATATATACAACCTCTTGACCATAATGATAGTTTCCAGTAATGCCAACACCTCCAGCTGTGCAACCTGTGGAACAAACCAAATGTCAGCACAAGAAGGTGTTAATGTGGGGTTTCGCAGGAGGGAAGACTCCTGCCAACATCTAGTGTAGCAGCCTATTCAGGGGAACTGACTCATTTTAGGAACAGTAGATTCTTGTTTCCAGACAGGATGCTTCTGCTCAGAGGTTTACTGCTCTAAACCCTGAGCCAGTGTAAAAACAGTGTAATGCATAGGAAACAGGGAAATGCATAACCACAGGGATACACAGGGCATATTTTGCTTGCCTGACAGTGTTTGTTTTTTTCTTCTTTACAACAGATGCATTTCTGATGCATCTAAAACTGCGGAGGGTCTTTTATTTTGTAAATCAACTTTTTCATTTTCTATGTTTTTCCTGTGTCCAACTTTCTGCAAATTGCTTCTATAAGAAGCAGACCTGCAGCTGACACTGAAGAGCATCATCAGCTTACATGCAAAATTATCCCTGGAGTCCTAAAACTGATCCTAGCAGAGACTGTGGATACCACGGTCTGTCCTGCACTAGTGTGATGTCCATCACTGTGAGGTGTACTATAGACCGGCCATTCACAAACTTCACGCCAACATAACCTTTCTAAGTCCTACTAAATACAAAGACAGTATAATCACAGGTGCGTCTGTAATGACGAATTGTTCCATCCTTATTACAGCTACAAATCGCACTGGGAGTATTTAAGGAGAGCGTTTATCCTGCACTGAGGCTAATGTGGCCCCTAGAGACAAAGCACGTACAAACTCCAAAACACAATGGAAGTGCTCCAGGACGCTAGGGGCAGTGTTGAGGTCCTCTCTGAGCAAAGCACAGAGAGGACATCACTGTTAACGTCAGATTTGACTCCACCATGAACCAAGCGTTCATAGTAGCGATGGACCGATCCGGTCCGATACTGACGTAAATTACTGGACCGGATATCGGAGAAAAATAAAAAAATGTAATCCGATCCATTAAATATCAAAAAAGCACCTCACAAAACTTGCGACATGGCGTAACTCGGCTCATAGCCGTAGCACATAGCAGCAGTACGGGTCACGTGATAGAGCGGCTGTGTGTATTTGTAGCCTCGCTAGCAATCCGGCATTTCATCTCCGAGGAAGTTATCCCAGAGAGAAGTAAAGCAAGTGTGTAAGCTTAACAACCGATATATGGAGCGACTGCCTCTCTCTCCCTCCCTCTCCTGTTGCTACTTCAATTGTGAAACTGATCAATGATCAGCTGATCGGCTTTTCTGTCGTGAGTCCGTCTCTCTTGTTTGTTTATCGCTCACTTCGCGCCAGAAAGAGGAAACCAGCGGCTGAACAACAGCAGCACGTTTAAGCTTGATAATCTGTTGTTAGAATTTATTTATTATTACTTTTTACACCAGGATCTTTTTCTACGTAGCTGACGGCTGGTAACTGTGCAGGGGCGGATCTAGCAAAGTTATCCAGGGGGGGCGATAGGGCATTAACAGGGAAAAGGGGGGCACAAAGACATACTTTTCTTTCTTATTCTCATTTAAAATGTCGAGCTTTTAATAAATAATCATCAGAATCTTACATCCAAAGTTTTAATCTGATGTAAAATGTATAGAAGTCCATTACTGTATATAGTGACTATTAAGTCCAATATGCCCTAGTAAGCTATAGTACTTTTTCCTTTGGGAAGATACCATTTGTTCAATCTGCAATTCTGTTGAAGAAAGATGTTGAATCTATTTAATTATTATTGGAAAATAATTTATTTCTGTGCATTTTTTTTCACACTGCATCAAATTATAGTTGATTACATCAATTAAGCATCATGAGTTGGAGGGTGGTTCCTTTTTTTTTTTTTTTTTTTGCTGGGAGTTTTAGAACCCTATTAGTTAGGTTCCTTAATATTTCTGCTAAGTACTCTTTAAAATACCAGAATAGGGAGGATGGTGTAGGTTTAAGTTTATTAGATTGATCAGTATTGCTGAACTATGAAATATTTTGGGTGCAGTGTATTTTTTGCATACAGGTATAACTTGAGTATGAACCTATACAAAAAGCTGAAAGATATTTAAAAAAAACTGTTTTATTGATTAAAAAATACACTGTATCGGATTCATATCGGAATCGGCAGATATCCAAATTTATGATATCGGTATCGGTATCGGACATACAAAAGTGGTATCGTGCCATCTCTAGTTCATAGTAATTAAAAACAAATGAAACAAACAACAGTTTTCACATTACCTTTCTTATAAAGCGTGGTTGTTCTATCCTTGCTGGTGTTTTCTGCCGGTATCCAACTCCATGTGTTTGCAACAAACTTGCCTTTTTTTTTTTTGCAAAACTCCAAAACACTGCCCCTAGCGTCCTGGAGCACTTCCGTTGTGTTTTGGAGTTTGTACGTGTTTTGGAGTTTGTACGTGCTTTGGAGTTTGTACGTGCTTTGGAGTTTGTACGTGTTTTGGAGTTTATACGTGCTTTGTCTCTAGGGGACACTGTACTGAACATTTTATTTTGAAAATTCACTGTATTCTCTAATAAGTGTGTTATAATTTCGTGAATTTTGTCATCAGACAGGCTGTGTAGATTTTTTACGATTAGCCAACACACAGACTTCATTGTAACAGGAGTGACTAGTCATCTATTGTAGCTTTATTGATGGAGTCTACAATGAATAAAAATAAAAGTACCACAGATGCATAGTGGGGCCTTTTACTGTTTTACAGATACCAAAAAAAAAAAAAAACCCCAAAGAAAACAACAAAATAAAATTAGTTTAAGTTAAAAATTAATAAAAAGTAAAACTGTCATTGTGCCAGAGAGCAGTGCAAATTGCATTAATATGTAATTTGCACACTATAAATCTAATAAACAGCTGGAAGAAGGTGTAATACAGAAATATGTGTCTTCAACTCTCTCAACATAAGTAGTACTCCACAGAAGGAAAATAAATGAATCCAAGCAGCTAACATACTTCACACAAGTTTCAATACATAACAAAACAAGAAACAGACTTGTCATGTCGAGTAACACGTATTGCCTTTTTAATCGTTTTTACTATGAGTAACATGACACAGAACAAAAATGCCTATGTAGTTTCAGTGGAAACAGAAAAGTGACCACAGCACTGAGTGTGGCCTCGACCTGTGTGGCAACTTTGTCCCAACTTTAATCTGTAATCTGGTTTGGCAAGGTGTTTGAAATGCGCACACACACACCCACACACACACACACACACACACGGTTAAACATTGACCTGAAGGAGTTTCACACAGACAGGAATCTACAGTTTATCATCCTGACTGTGTATGTGTGTGTGTGTGTGTGTGTGTGTGTGGCGACCCGCTGGGTGTTCTTCCTCGTTACAAACAATAGAAGCTTTAGTTAAAAATAAACTCCTTTTTAGCAGTCGTGTTTATTTTTATTCATGCTTTGTTTTGTGTTTTATGGAGTTTTATTTTATATTTTGCTCCAAATAAACTTGTTTTATTTTTCATATCATTTTACCTATTGTAAAAAAAAATTTTTTTATAATTTTTTAATTTGGTTTTATTATTATTATATTTTATTCATTTTATGTAGTGTTTTTTCTCACTTTGTTTATACTTCACTTGATTTTATGTAGTACTTTTATTACTCTACCATTTTATTATTACTTCGCTTATTATTTTAAATTATTTTAAGGTTTTTTCTTTTCATTCATAGGTTATTTATTTTATTACATTTATCATTGTAATTGACTTGTGTTCGTTTATTATTACTATTACTCTATAAGCCACTCCCCCACAGCATCTAAACCCACCCTCTGTGGGTTTAGATGCTGTGGCTCCACCCCCCAGACCTCTGACTCTTGTTTAGTGTCATTCAGCTGAGAGCAGAGAAACACCTCTGTCAGTCAGTCTGCCTCTTTCTTAATATCTCTCTGAATGGACTGATGTGGAAGCATGCGGCGGGGCAGAGGTGCATGCTGGGATTGTTCGGGCATTTGGGAATGGATTGTGCACGAGCGAGAGGACGAGCGAGGTGGGTTCACACTGAGAGAGTGAGAGAGAGACAGAAAGAGAGAGAGAGTGACGGGTGTTGGAGAAAATATATGGGTGTGCAATGGTTAATAAGTAATAGGTGTGTGTGTGTGTGTGTGTGTGTGTGTGTGTGTGTGTGTGTGTGTGTGTGTGTGTGTGTGTGCACGCCTTTACAGCAAACAGCGCTGCAAGAATGTGAACGATGTGTGAATATGCATGTGTGTGTGTGTCGTGAACAGGACACGCAGGTTTTCCTTTTTTGTATGAAAGACCTCACACACACACACACAAAGTAACACAGTGCAGACAGTGGGTGTATGTGTGTGTGTGTCCTTCAGTGATTATTTTACAATAATCAGACTGACTAACTGGTGGATTTGTTTGAGTTTTAAGCAGCCATATTCATATCCACAATAATCAGCAGAGGTCTGTCCGTAATAAGAATCTCTTGCTGTTGTTTTCAGTTGGCAAACAACAAAAATGTCAGACAGTCACAGTTTGTAAAGCATGATTTTACACTGAGACTAAATCCACATGAATGTTAGGAAATCAGCAGAGTTTCATCAACATAAAACCAAATTTGAGAGAAAAAGCAAATGAATGCCTGTTTCCATCCACACCTGCCAGGTTAATATAATTTTGACTGAGCAAAGTTTCCTAATGTATGGTCAAAACTGTTGATCAGGATGTGCCAGAACAAGATGTTTCTGTTCCTATATCTTTGATGTCGCCCTTCCACACTTTCTTCTGATTGGTGGACTTCTGGAGGCTTGCCGAGGGGCAACATTCAACCATTTGTCAGATTCAAGTCTTTTATTTTGTGTGCATGGAGACGATTGTCACCTTTCAATAAGAAACCTAGTTTAATGTCAAAAGCATGGATTTTGTCCAGAAAGAGCAGGTAAGCATCACCACGGCAACAAAGAAATAAAGCTTTAAAGATCTGGAAGTTGTATTTTAGCCCAAACAAGCGGGGTTTTTTTGTAAATCCAACACAGGAGTTTGTAATGCCTAAACCTGACTGAAAGTCATATTTTTAAGTAATAACACCTTTAAAAAAATAATTCTGGGTAAAACACAACTGAAATACACAAAATCAGTCAAATATTTATTTATTCAAATGCTCACTCTTTAAGGAAAATGTGCTCAGTGTAACCTGAATGTATTTCATTTGACCAGATTCCATTAAAAAGTAACATTTTACATTTTGTTACATGTAACAAAATAACATTCTTGCAAAAATACAAATTATTTGTAAAAATCTGTTGCGTGTATGATTCGAACTCGGGTCTCTGAAAATCTGAAATGATTTGCCCCGACACCACCAACCTCCTGACGTGGGCTGCTGTTATTATCTGATACACGTGCATGAATCAGAACATGGAAACACTGACGGGAAGTCTTGAAAAATGTCATCAGAAGGTTGTCTGCTCTCAGTGACGGCCATAAAAAAGAAATAATTAACTATTGACTTTAGTTTGGGGTACAGTAAATGTAGTGAACATTGTCCCATTACGTAAGAATTAAATAAACTTTAGTCTTAGACACAATGCAAGATAACTACATGAAGCTGCTTCTTAGTTATGAAAGGAAAATTCCACCAGGGTTGTTTTGAATATTTAATTATTCTCATTCAAACATAAACTAAAGGAAAAACTTCAAACAACACCCTCAAAGAAGTCTTTGTGCCCAAACTCTTCTTTCTACAGTAAAATATTGATTCCAGTAGATCTCATGTGTCAGAACTACTTGCACTAAATACTGTTATTTAGTGGTTCACCGAAGCGGAGGCAGCAGGAGTTCAATTGTTCTGAGGTAAAACGCTGCCGTCAGTGGGCTCTGCTGGCTGCAAAGTGTTGTAACAACTTGTCTGAGGTCAAATAAGGCAGCGTATATCTAAATATACCACACACCTACTCTACGGCTGATTTTAAGTCATTAAAATAAATATCAGTTCTAATCTATCATAATCAGTGTGTCTGCATTTATTAATTGTTATTAATGGAGTTATCTTTAATCACTTTTATTCATTATTTCATGTGTGCTGAACATACTGGATTCTTTTAATCTCAGTTTGTATATTTATTTATTGTTTATTTTGCAGGTTTTTGTGCTTTCACAAGTTAAGCATTAACTTTTAAGTCATAGATGCTCACATATATTTACATGTAATATTATTTTATTGATCTGTTTTCAAAATCATATTGTAATGCACTTGATTTTTTTTACAGCCTGTAGTTGTAGTTTTTGAGATTTTTTTTGTTTGTGTTTGTAGTTTTATGCTAATAGTTTATTCATTCATTCGTCAGGTTCTTTGTGAGTCCTGTCTCTGTGCCTTTTTTGTTATTTTGCTCACTTTTCTGTGTGGTTTAGGGTTTTACTTGTGAATCACTTTAAACTTCAGGTTTAAACGAAAGATTCTATTAAAATTAAATTAAGCTAGGGTAACTAGCTATCAGTAAGTCCCTCATACCTCCTTACTTCAAAGAAACCAACTATCTTTCATGACTGGTGTGCATGCTTTTTTGCTGAGTTAAGGTTGTTAAATTTTCCTTGTTGAGGGCTTAAAAAGCATGAAATTAGATTTCCAGAAGTGTTCATATAACTTAATACAACAATTTTTAGTCTTCTGCTAAAGAAGAAGAAGAAACTGTGTTATTTGTGTCTTTCGGGCTTCACAGTAGTTTCTGTTTTTCTCATTTAACCTCACACCTTCTGGTATTTCCAGTCCAGTTTTTCTTGTTAACAGTCTGATAATTAGGGCTGGGCCATAGCATACCGTTCACGGTAATACTGGTATAATGTTGGGCTACGATAAGAAAATGAAATATTGCGATAGAAAATGGGTAAAACGCCTTTTGGTTAAACTGTCAGCAAGGAATTTGCATTTTCACTGATTGTTTTTTATATATAACTTTAATGCACATAAAAAACAGCTGCTTGGTTTAGTGAAAATACATTGAATTTTTTTTCCACTAATAAAGTTGTGGAGTTGTAAAATATTTTGTCTAGTGTCAATTATATCGTCAGTTATATCATTATCACAAATTTTCAAATGTATATCGTGATAAATATTTTTGGTCATATCGCCCTGCTCGACTGATAATCTGTTTTTCTTTGTGTCTGCAGAGTCGAGTTTGTACAGCTCTGAAAGTTCAGGCCTCCAGACTCAGACTACTAGCCAAAGTGAGACCACAGTAATAACTCTGAGCACCCATTGCACTCAGAAAAGACAGCACTAAAACTCACCTCTGACCCCTCCCTGCCTTTTCTTCTCGCAGGTGCCACCTCTCCCACAGTGTTTGGAGTGGGAGGGGCTCCAGCAGGAGGCGCTGTGGGCTCACCGGGGGCGAAGCGGAGCGGCTCTGGAACCGGGAACACTCTAAAGGTAACAGCTCGCTGTGAACTGAAATGGGAGAATTTGGGTCAAATGTGTTAACATAAAGCGGCTTGAGGAGGGCTTTAGTTATCTTAATTGTGGGTTCTCTGGTATTCTCAAAGGGAAATGCAGATATGCACTTTGTGTGTTTGTTGTGATTTGTTAATGCTGTGGTTTATGGTCAAAAATACTAAAGAGGAGTTATTGTGTTTGTTTTTATTCTAGGACTCCACTCCAGTGGCTTTGCATTATTCACAGCTAAAAATAATCCTTCTTTGTCTTAGAAAAGCAGTTGATTTGTGTCTCAGACAGTCTGCTTTAGCTTCTGTCTCCCATCAGTCCACAAACTTTTTTACTTCTACTTGGGCGTCTTTCTGAAAACTTGCTGAGGGGGCAGCATCCAGAGCTGCCAAGGTGTCATTTTGGAAACACAGCATTCAGAGCAGTCATAAGAATTGAGCTCTGGTTTCATAATATTTACTTTTGCATATGTTCACATCATTACATGAAATCTGAAACTTTGGTTAAAATGAGCATTTGATACTGTAACTTTAAATAGCTCCCCTTTAAATGTAATGGATTATTAAAGTTGGAAGCATTAGCTCACAGGAAATGTTTCCTCAGTTTTTATCATTGTGTCTAAATTGTATGAGTGTTGATGTGTAATCATAGCTGAATCTTGTTTTGTGCATAAATGAGTGTTAAAAAATATATAAAAGAAAAGTAAAATTGTTGGTGAAGAGCCAAAATTTATTTTAAGGTTGTGTTTTAAATAGTTAAGAGAAGCTCTTTTAAAAAACAGATAGTGGAAAACCTTCTGTAGATCAAAAAATCTCCACAAATTGCTCTTCATATGTTAAACTTGGACTGGATTCATGCAGTTCTCAGCACATCCTATCAGCACACTATGAACTAAAATGTAGTTTAAAACCAGATGACCACATTTGTAATGTGCTGGGTGACATTGATGAAGCTCATATCACAGGTAACTCTGGACTCCTGAGTTTTTAGTCCTATTTGTACCAGCTGTATGAACCGTAGCCTTGGTGATACAATACTCAGTGGCATCAATAACGGTAACTACATTAACTGTTGCTGCAGCGCTGGTTGACTAGTCCGGTGCGGAGGCTGAGTCAGGGAAAAGCCGATGGACAGAAGAAACCGCCAATCAGGACGAGGAGGCGGGACAACAGGACAGAGATGACCACACCCCTCACAGGAAATGCGCAAATGGTGTGTAGACACCCATCCAAATGATGGGTTAAAGACACAAAATAGTAATAATGATAACATAAACTAATTGCTTCTTAAATTATGTAGAAGGCAAGGAAGGAGGAGGCAGGGCATAGTGGAGGGGAGGAGGAGCCAGAGGAAGAAAGCCACACCCCTCTACCACCCCCAATGCAGATCATCAAAGACCCTAACAATCCTGAGGTAAGAGTGGCTCTGTTTAAAGCTAGAAATGTTTAATGGCTGAAGATGAATGTGCCATAAATTTCTTAATATTGTATTTGCTGCTTTAGTCACGAGGTGAAAAACCTCTTCAGAAAACTTTTTGAATAACTACAAAAATAAACTAAATGTTTTTATACAGAAGAGTGGTTTATTTGAAGAGTTTTCAGTCCTGATTCAGAGTTGCATGCAGCACAGATAGAGCACTAGTGGAAGATACTAGTGATCCTCATATGTCTCCTGCCAGTGGACCTCATAGTTACATAAATACCCTGCACTGGTTTGAGTCATATCTATCTGGTACATTTCAGTTTCTTCGTGTTACTAAAGAGAGTTACTCATGGAGTTCTGTAGGTTCTTGTGTTGGGATCAGTACTTTTCATTGTATACATACAGGTAATATTATTAGGAAACAGCATACATTTTCGTTGTTGGAGTTGATACCCAGCTGTAGGTACCTATGAAACTAGTTGACACAAATCAATTAATTAAACTACAGGCATGTCTTCAAGGCCTGACAGCCTCCATGGCATATAATTCCTTTATCCAAATTTGGAAAAATGGAGGTTACTGAACTTGGTCTTAAAAACTTTGGAAGCATGGTGTCTAAGCAGATACTGACTCTGGATGGCATTACCATGGCTTCCTGTTAGGAATCTTGACCCGATATGTCCGTAAAGGCACACTGTAAGAGATGTCGGGCTGTTTTTTTCTTGCTGTATTTCTACATTTCTAAACATCCTGTCTCAGAGTGATGCTGAACAACTAGTTCAATATGTGTTACCTCTATGATGGACTATTGCAATTATTATCAGGCTGTCCTAAAAGATCCCTGAAAAGACTTCATTTTATCCACAATGTTGCAGCAAGAAAACTGTGAGACCATATTTCTCCTGTAATGGCTTCTCTTCATTGGCTCTCTGTTGTATCCACAATTATATTTAAAAATCTTTCTCGTCACATATAAGGTCTTGACTGATCAGGCCCCATCTTATCTGAAAGATCTCATAGTAACGTATCGCCTCAATAGAACACTATCAGATTACTGGCTTGCTTGTGATTCCTAGTGTATTTAAACGTACAAGGCGGTGCCTTCAGCTTTCAAACTGTGTACAGTATTCACGCTGTTTTCTTGTCATCAATAAAAGATTACAGTTTTCTGAGGTTACACAGAACTCTTTTAATTTCAGCCTTTTCTATTTCTTCAGGCTCTAGACTCAGATCAGGGATCAAATGAATCAGACACGGAGCAGAGAAACAAAGCACTAAGAGGACGCATGTAAGACAAACCCAAATTTATTACAAAGTCCAAGTTTTGAATGCATTTTTAAGGAGACATGAATTTTGTGGTTCTGTGTGCAGGTTTGTCGTTAATGAGATGGTCCAATCAGAGAAGGACTATGTAAAAGATCTGGGAGTGATAGTTGAGGTGAGACACAAACATCACACTGAAAGAAAGGACCTACTGACGCTCCACCCAAAAGACTCTACAAATGTCAATCTAAACGTACGACATGTTCTCTGCTGACGTTTCTCAGGGCTTCATGTCCCGGCTGGAGGTCAGAGGGATTCCAGAGGAGATGAGAGGAAAAGACAAGATTGTCTTTGGCAATATCCAGCAGATCTACGACTGGCACCGCGAGTCCGTGCCACAAATGCACACGTGAACAAACACACTTCATTATATACACAAAGATGCTCACTGGGTGTTTTTCTGTTTCAGCTTCTTCCTGGTGGAGTTAGAGCGTTGTATTCAGAATCACGACCTGCTCGCAGACCTCTTCATCAGACATGTGAGTTCTACAAACAAAATGACTTGTTCAAAACAGAATATATAGCATGGCTCTGACCTGAGACCTCAGGGACTCAACTCAGAACTCATTTGTCTTGACTTTGGGCTTCATTTAGAACTAGATTCAGGGCTCAATTTATTTATTTTTGTCTCAAGATATAGGAAGCAGGATTCAAATAGGACTTGGCTCATTACTTTTTATGGCTTAGCTTAGAACTTTGTTCAAAGTTTCACTCAATTGTCAACTTAAGACTCAGCTTGTCCCTGCATTAGGACTTGACTTGTTTGTCCTGGCTTAGACCCACAATTGATTATTTGAATATTCACATGATCTAAGATGTGAACAAAGATGTGGATCATTACCATGATCTGGGGTTACCACTGAAACCACTGTGAGACCTTGCCTCAAACCATCAGTGACCTACTGAAGTGAGCGGGGGGTTGACGTGCCTGGGAACATGTCTTCCTAGTCCAAAGTGGTTTCCTGGAAAGAGTGACCAATGTTTTATAAATGCAGGTGAGTCTTTTCCTGTTGAGATGACTCCTCCATGTTGTACCATACATTTGTAGAGTGGCTGTTTGGTTTCTTCTATAAAAGGGTCCAGGCCCTCCTCGCTGCACTGCACTGCATACCATGATGTTCATCTTGCTTTTAGGAGTTTTGTCCTTGCAATGAGCCAGTTTTTGTCTGCTAGATTTACTACGTCTGAAGTGCACTGGGATGCCATGCTTGGAGAAAATTTCCAATAAACATGATACAGGAACAGAAAAAGTTGTTGTCATTCTGTTTCTCCCTAGTTGGTGTCTGGCATTCTTTCCTCTGCATTTTCACTGATTTGATGAAGGCCCAGTTAGGATAACCACATGTTCTAAGAGCTTTGTTTACGTCTGTGTGTTCCTGTTCCCTTCTGCCTTAGAGGGAACCTCCTCGCTGGTCCCAAACAAGTTTGTGTTCCAGTACCTGGTGAGAGTCAAGGTCTAGCATGAGCTGAATAACTCAGAAGCTACAACAACATGGGGCTCAATTCTAAATTCATGACTTGCTCCTGAGGTTGAACTTGGCTCGAGTTGTTGTCTGCACATAGGATTTGAGTTATCACAGAACTCAGGACTTCTTGTTATTTGCTTGGGACTTGACTCAGGATGTGTTGAAGAACTAATACAACTATTTCTTTTTTACTTTCTTGTTTTTTACAGGAGCGTCGTCTACACATGTATGTGGTTTACTGTCAGAATAAGCCGAGGTCAGAGTTCATCGTCATTGAGTACGAGACCTATTTCGAGGTAATGGGTCGCTTTTCTTTTTTTTTTCTCATTTCTATACTTGGCTATTCTTTTCTGTTGTTTTTTTTTTTAATGATTATCTTATAGAATAGAATAGAATAACTTTATTATTCACATCAATGGAAAGTTGTTTTCAGTTCACCAAGCCATAAACAAATAATCAAATCAACCCGTAATAGTTTCTTTTATTTTTCCTTTCCTGATTTTTTTAAACATTACTATCTTAAAAGTTAAAAAAGGGGGAAAAAAATCGAAAGAGCAGGCTTTCCTAAAATGCACGTTCTTGAATGGACCTTACAATAGTAAAAATCAGCCAAAAACTGAAACTGAACCAGACCTTCTATCTCTGTCTCTGCCTGTCTGTCTGTAGGAAATCCAGCATGAGATCAGCTGCAGGATGTCCATCAGTGATTATCTGATCAAACCAATCCAGAGAATCACCAAATACCAGCTGCTGCTCAAGGTCTGTGAAGAACCTGTCAACATGATTTGTGTTTACACTAACTGCTTAAATGAAACATTGATTTTAAAATATATTTAATGCATTTTTGGTGGAATCTGAATGTTACAATGGAATTGCTGGTATCTGTGGAGTAAGTTTGGGTATTTTATATCCTGCTTAAAAATGCATCTGCCCAGAGACCATAGAAGACAATTACCCAGTAGCTAAATGTGGTACAAAGGTTCTTTTATTATTAGGGTTATTAGGGTTTGTGTATTTTCCCTGACAAATATGGCATAAAACTAAAAACCAAGCTAAATTTGGAATTTGACCGGAGGTGCTGATCTTGATTATAGACTGGTTGGCTCTCAGGGCAAAATATATCGGATGAAGAAATTAAATTTCACTAGTGTGAATTTTTTCTTCTACCAGTGCAAGAATTACATGAAAAAGTATGAAGAGAGTTTACAGATGAGAAGCAAAAAAGAGCCGTCAGGTGCTCAAAATAAACCTTAGACTCAAACGTTAGAAAAGGCTTTTCCTCGCAACATGTCATGTAATACAACTTATACAACTTAAAATACAACTAAAAATAAATATAGTTTCATGCATCAGTCAAAACACTCCACTCCAGGTACAGGACGCCCAGCTGAAAACGCGTCGAGTGCCAGAGATTCACAGAATTTACAGAAAATGCACTATTTTGTGAATTATATCGTTATCGGGATGAGAAATGTCTTCTATCGGGATATGAGATTTTGATCATATCACACAGACCTATTGGCTCTTGCTCCAGGCTTGGATTAGAACTTCGGTCAGGTGGAGTTTTTAACTTTTATTGAGGGACTTGATTCAGGACACAACTCGGGATGCAACTTGGGATTTGTTGTTTTTGAGTTGGAGCCGACCTCAAGACTTGAATTGACTCATTCTGATGTTGTCTTTGAAATTAGCCACGATTTGACATGGTTTAGTATTAGACTCAGAAATTATTTGGGACTCAACTCAGGCAAGAAATGTGTGAGTTGTTTTATTAACTCCCTTAACAGTTATTACCTGTGCGCTCTTATTGGTTTACAATGACAGCCTTCCTTGTAATGGCATAAATTTTGTACTTTTGGGTAGAGCTTTTTGTGAGAAATCAGAGATAAACTCATCAGTTCATCATACCAGCGTGTATTTTAAGATATTTTCTGATGTTACACTTTAAGGACACACTATGACTTTGGCTGAAATTCAAACACTTATATTTTTTCTGTTTGTTCATCAGGATTTCCTCAAGTATACGTCGAAGGCAGGGCTGGACTGTGAGGAGATTGAGGTAAGTTTTTTCTTTGCTTTCATTTTCTGTAAATCATCTCATAAACTTTCAGAAACATCAAACAACTGAACCACAGCTTTGTTCGTGTTTTTTGTTATTGATCAGTTTTAGTTTGATAATATAAAAACAGTTGTGTTGTGCCACAAACTGTTCTGATAATACACAAAGGCACAAAGGATCTACATTCTGGGAAACAGTTTATTTACTGAATTTATTATATTTTCATTCAAATTCTTGTGACTTTTAAACTTTGTTAAATTTTTTGTAAAAAATAGATATTTATTTTTTTAGCTTTGCTAAGAGTTGTAAAAAAAAAACTCTAAAAGACAACAAACACATGAGTTTTGTTCTTCAGCAGACAGCTGTTTCTGTCTCATAACCAACGAGCAGGAGACAGCAAAGAGCTGCTGCTGCTTCTGGCATAGTGAAGATCGTTATAAATGATTTACACGCGATGGTGAATCATCGCCCTGAGGACTAACACAAACTTTTGTAATATTTAGTAACTGTGTGTGTGGTCTGTGTACAGAAAGCGGTGGAGCTGATGTCATTGGTTCCAAAACGCTGCAATGACATGATGAACCTGGGACGCCTGCAGGGATACGAGGTACACCTGTCTGTCCACCTGTCCGGCTGATTTGTTTTGTTAGCAATTTCATGTCACTAGGACAACATAGTAACATAATTGATTTCATGCTAATTAACACTGAAAGCTCTGAAAGAAATTTGATAATATTTCAAATTTTAAGTTTCCATTTTGGTCTACTAACACAAAATGGACAAAAAGCAGAACTGAGCCACGCAGAGATGAAGGACAATGAACAGAACCCAGAGGAACACCATATTACATTGATAACAGCACACACGGCATAATAATGTTGTTGTGGGTGCTGCTACCGAGCTCTACAACAACAGCTTCTCAAGTAGTTTGTGTGCAATTTACCTGTTTCAGGCACATATTAATTCAAAAAAATTAGAAATGTGTGTAGAAAGCACAATACAAACAATTAACAATGACATATATGAGGCATGTACACAATTTACTTTTGCTGATTTCCTGGAAATGTAAAGTTTGCTGCAGGGTACCTGGACTCTTATCCATCGGTCTTTCTTTCTTCACTCACCTCCTCGTGCTTTCCAGGGAAAGCTAACGTCTCAGGGGAAGCTGCTGCAGCAGGAGACTTTCTGTGTTTGGGAGCAGGACGGAGGCGTTCTGTCTCGCAGCAAAGAGCGCAGAGTTTTTCTGTTCGAGCAGATCATCATCTTTAGCGAACTGCTGCGCAAAGGCTCCAACAACCCAGGATACCAGTTCAAGAACAGCATAAAGGTCAGACTGGTCAGCACTGTTTAGACTCGACACCGTCTTGAGGTCTGAATTAGGAGTAATTGTGTTATTGTTTGTGTTCAGGTGAGTTATCTGGCAATGCAGGACAGCGTGGACGGTGATCCCTGTAAGTTTGTGTTGTGGTCTCGTGGGTCGGCGGAGCGCTTCACGCTCCAAGCATCTTCTGCCAGCATAAAGATGACCTGGGTAGAGACCATTGCTTCCCTGCTGGATGCCCAGAACAACTTCCTGTCAGGTAAAAACCTTGTCAAAAACATTCCTGAAATATCTGAAATATCCATTATGTTACCTGTCCTAAAATATCCTCAATTCTCCTTGGAAAATTCCCTTTCATTGTCATTGGATCACCACTGATTTTGAAATCTCTTATTCAACTGAAATGCTACTGAATCTCAATGGAACATCTTTTATTATCTTTCTCATATTCCTCAAATACTTTTTGTTTTACCCTAAATATCTTTAAACCATATTTAAATAGCCTTAATTTCCCCAAACCACCCTTAAACATCTCTGTTATGTTAGTAACGTTGGGCTTGTGTTAACATAAACCCCCCTTAAGTCACCCTTGAAATCTTAGAATACCTTTCGAAGTCTCAAATCCTCTGCAAGCTGTTCAATCTTTGTTTAATGCCAAATGAATCCAATTTCCAAATTTCCCAAAAATGTCTTCCTTACAACCTCCTTGAAAACTCCTTGAATCAATCAAAAGTATCATTTTTGTGAACAACCCTCCAACATTCCTAGATCTCTATGAATCACCTTAAATCTCACTGAAACAGCTCATGCATATCCATGCTACATCTAATCTGTGCCCACAGCTCTCCAGTCTCCTATTGAGTATCAGAGGAAGGAGGGCGTGATCTCTGTGACACGGCCACTGTCATCAGGAAGGCCGCCATCTGCACCGCCAACTCCCAACGGTCACGCAACTCAGCCCCCTCCTGACAGTGAACAGGAAGATCAGGTTTGAATCCCTCCTTTCACTTTCCTTGTGTACCATAAGTTCTTGAAAAACTTTCTTACATCAGACCATATGACCTTTGACCCTTCAGGAACTGGTTCTGGTGCTGCAGGACTTCGTGGCGGTGCGGGAGGATGAGATCTCTGTGTTTCGGGGGGAGAAGGTTCAGATTCTGGCGTCCAACCAGCAGGGTCAGAGTCTGGTCTATCGGCCGGCCAACAGCGATTCGCCAGCCGCCGAGGGCTGGGTGCCACGCAGCGTGCTCAACACACACTGACATTTACACATGAACAAACACACACTGGCAGCAGGGTCAGAATCTGGTTTACTATTAGTACATACACAAACACAATGACAGCACTCCAAATACTAAATGCAAAATGGGTCAAAAGCATGTTGGGAAAAATTTGTGCAGCAAAAAGGTAAACATGACGATGGCAATGTCTGCGTGTCTGACACTTTGGACAAAAATATGTCTCCTCCACTTTCTCATTTTCTCACCTGATGAGATTTTTCAGAAACAATCATTAGGAATTATGTGAAAGTTTTAAGCATTGCAGAATATCCTTAATATTACATCTGGGTCCAAGGGGCAACCCTCCATAGCAACTTCATGGATCCTCAAAGTGTGTAACAGTGGAGCTGGAGCATACTTGCCTGACATCAACAAATTAAAGTGTAATTAGTGTTCTAGTTGGTTGTTTGGTTTTAACTCAAAATTTCTAACAATCTTTGTAAAAAGTTGATTGCAGCTTATTTGAAGTCCAGAATGGTGTGATTATGCCTAAAGATTGTTTTCAGTCAATAGCAGTAGACTAAGCAGAATAAACTAGACCTTAATGTCCTCAGGCATCACCTCCAGAGAGGTAGCAAGGTTGAACTTGCTAAACACCTCACTTAGAAGGTGTTTAACAGGGATCCTAGTTGGATGTATGAACCACAAGTGGATCCTTTTATTGTGGAATAGATGCTCTACTTTGAGCCTGTCCCAAAAGACCAAGATCCTGATCCAGTCCAGACCCTTCGGGCTATTATAATTTCTTCTGCTTGAATCCTTGTATCCAATATTGGTCCTTGGTCTCTCTTTGGTCACTATTCACAGTTGGCTATGAATAGAAAAGGACAGATAGTGTTTGAGTTGTAGTTGATTGATGTAGAATCTCAGGATCTTGTTAACATGTGGGGGATATAAGTGGGTCTTTGTGGTGAACTCAATCCAAATGGAAAGCAAAGATTTGCCTCGTGTTTCTCATGCAAATACAGTGAGTGGATTGCGGTGTTTGAAACTATAAGGAAAACTGTTTCCTTCCAAAGCATAACCAACTCCATCACTTTCTTCAGTAATAAAGTTGAACCATATCGATTCAGCAAAACAGCACAAATAGCAGTAGTAACATTTCCCTCCATTTTGACTGTCAATGGTGTCAAGAGACTCCAGAGTCAATGGACTAATCTCGGCTGGTCCAGTTCTTATTGGGGGCCTCCTGAGGTTTTCCTACGACAGACAACAAATCTCTCCAGAGAGTTTGGTGTCCATCCTCAGTTAGGCTTAAAAAAAACCCAAAGGTGAGGAGTTCAACAGGCATCCTGCTCAGATTTCAGGACCAGCTCAGAGTTTTCTCTTTCACAAAGTAATCTCTACCTTAACATTTTTTTCCATTGTTGTCTCTTTATGTAACAGTGCTGTGACCCATCAGAGGGTTAGGAACTGGAGAGGTAGACACTGCCATCATTTATGCTCTGAAGGTTTCCTGACATGTTTCAGACCCTGATTACTGTTCAGCATTTTAGACTTTAAACACACACACACATACACTCTCCCAGCAGCAGGTACTGTTAGTATCCTCCCTCATTCCTGGTGCTTTAACATTCAGCCAGAACACAGCTCTTCACCTCGTTCTATCAGACGCTGCCGTCAGGGTCCAAGCAACCAATAACCCACTCTTATGACTTCACAAACTGTTCTCCGTGGGTCAGTGGAAGGGAGGTCATATGACCATCATTACAGTCATCATCACCACCATCCAGACGGGGACTCCAGGAAGAAAAGACAGTCAAAAAAATAAATAAATGAAAGCCTCCTGGACGAGAAGAGGCAAAAAGACCTATCAGCCAATCAGAACTGAGTTCTCTACGCGTCGTTCTGTTAATAGTGTGTATAAAGAGACTGAGGACACACACACACACACACACACTTCATACACACACCAATGCTATGATGAAGATGCAGATGAAGATTACTATGAAGATAATTAAGAATAATAGAATCTGTTTTTCACCTTAATAGAGAGAAAAAAAATGAGAGAAAATGTTTGTCATATTAATAACTGCGTGCGTGTGCATGAGAGCGAGGGAGAGCGTGTGTGTGCGTGTGTTAGTAACGCCGTCCTATGTGTGTGTGTGTTTTTCCACCGACAGTTAGGTGGTGTCCCGGTGTAGCGTTGCCATGACGAATCGTTGTGTTTGCGGTGACACCATTTTTTGTTTGTTTATTCGTTTGGTTGGTTTTTATAGCAAACCAGAGCTGCTGCCGCCCTCCTCCCGCCCCGCCCCTTCTCTGTCTTTCTCCAGTCAACAAGGCGGCCTCAGCTTTGGTTAGTTTGATATCCTGATTATGCATTTCTCGTTCCTGTATATAGACCAGACGTCCAACTGCTACTCTATGTACTGTGGACACTGAACCGGTCTGTCTCTCAGCAGCCCAACCTACTGTGACTGTCTGTTTCTACTAAAACCGAAGCTGTAACCTTCAGCACGCTCTCTACCTGTCTCTCTCTATCTGTCTCTCTCTACCTCTCTCTCTCTCTCTCTGTTTCTCTGGTGCCATTCTCAGACAACACCCCGGTCCTTAAGGAGCTGCGCAGCCTGTCAGGTGCACTAAAGAGCGGTTAGGGTGGAGGATAGTGTGCTATGAAGCAAACTATGAATGATTTAACTGGTGTTAAAGGAAAAGTTTGAGTTCTTTCAAGTCTATCTTAATATAACTTCTTTAAACTGATCTAAAAATGTACAACCTGTTGGCAACAGCTTTCTGGTTTCTGTTAGCAGAATTATAATAACACTAGCAAAACTTTCAGTTCCTCTAATGTCCACTTGATGCTGCAAAAATGAGTCCCTATGCTTAGTCTCCCATGTTAAAATGTCTAACTTCAGCCTGCTACAGAAAACAGTTTTGGTCTAGTTTCCCCCTTTGTAACAACTGTATGGGGCTGAATTTAGTTCATAACTCACATGTTTAAACTGCATTAAGGCTTAATGTTTGCGTTATTAGGGGTGGGGCCTTGTTGAGTGACAGGTGACTATAGTGTAGCTGTCTGCAAGGTTTCACCTTAGTTATTTTGAAGTCACTTAGCTGGACCTTTAGGGTGGGTTTGAAGTGATTTGTGTAATTTGGTAATAAAACAGAATCACATCATCAACATATGGTGATATACGCATATAGCTTAAGCTCAGTCTGTCCTTTCTGGATCATTTTTTAAGGATCAAGAAATCAAATACAGAATACAAATCTCAAAACTATTAACCATCTATGATTTAGCTGTTTAAACTGTATTTGCATTTGTAAACAATAAATGCCCAATGAAATAGGTAGCTTGTAGCATTTCCAGATTATTAAATTTGTTTGGGAACTTTTTTGGTTAAAAAAAAAAAAAAAGCTACAACAGAAACCAAGAAACACCTGATTCCTGTGCAGGTTTCAAAGGAAAATATGTTACTAAAGCTTCTCTTAATGTGCATATGGAATGTGATTGGGACTAGATATTAAGACAGACTTGAAGGAAACCTAATGTTTTCTTAAAGGGCAACACACACCGATGGCACTTGACTATGACATTCATTAGACTTTTTGTCCCAGCTACTGCAAACCTGGCTTTCTACTAAATGTCAAACTATGTTTGGCAGCATAGCTTTGATTCAGTCTGTTTCAAATATTTTTCTAAGCTGAATGGTGGACATCAGATTGTCCATAACTTTCTGGTTCATGATGGTACTTTGGGTTAAATATTACGCTGTTTGGCAACATTTACTTTACTGGGTAATTTTGTGTTAAATCTCTTAAATATTATATTAAAAATCTAACGTTTAGCTGCAAATTACACAACATTTTATCACATTTGTTAAACAGTTTGTAATTCGTGGCTGTAATTATGAGGGGAAGCGTTCCTGTCTGCTTGTTGTATACTGGCTGAAAAATAGTTAATAAACTGACATCTGTTCTCTAAAAAAAAAAAAACATCCTTGCTAGCGGTTATCCCTGCTGTATCTGAGCTTCCGTTCAGCAGTGTAAATTCTTTTCTTTAGTATTTTAGACTGATAAAACACTATAGTGCTGATTTCTCACAAGAGAAACAGTAAAACAAAACAGTATAGTGTGACCAATCTACTGTTTCTCATCTTTTTAAGGAAACAGATGTCAGTATACAAACTATTTCTCATACTCCCTGATACTGAATTTTCTTTTACTATTATTATTATTAAAATGTTGAATATGATGATTAGTTACTCTTTTTCCTTTATAATTGGGGATAAACTGGTTTCTTCAAAATACTTGTTAATTTGCAGCTAAACAGCAGCAGGCCTTTTCAGGAAACTGGAAACAAATTACACAAATGTCCAAGTTTGTAGTGAAAAAGCAGAAAAAGACAGTGTTAATGTCTTGTAATAGTCATTATAAATACCAACATCCACTTCTTCACATAAACATGCAAATACAAATTATGACTGTCTAAAATACAAGTTAATATCGAGTCCTTAAAGACCTTCAAGCTACTTAACATCAACATGACATTCGTCAGGTGAATGACCCTTAAAAACAGATGCCACTTTGGTCCTTTTACAGAGCTGGCAAAGGATTTTGTGTCAGTGTGATAACTGTCAATGCAAAAAAAAAAAAAAAAAAAAAATTATTATAGTGTTCAAAATGCTTAAAACATGAGCAAGGTCACAACTTTGGAACTCGGAGTGCACCAGAAGGGTTTCGATTTGATTGCCGAGCATTTCAAAAGGAACTCCAACAGGTGGAAAGCTGTGCATTATGAAGAGTTTGAAAGTTAAAAGTATTTCACAATGAAGGTGCTACAAAGTAAAGCTTAAAATAAAATGTGGACCATGATTAAAGGTTTAAGATGGATAACTGTGCACTATAGAGGTGTTATAAGTTTGGAAATAGCACACAGCTTAGAAATCAGTGCACTATGAATGGTTTGAGGTGAAAGGTAGTGTACTAAGGTTTAGGATGAAAAATAGTACACTACAAAGGCATAGGGTGCTGTTTGAGACCCAGCCTTGTTGCCGACTGGCAAACTCAACTAACCAATCAACCAGTGTTATTTGTACAGAACTAACAGCTGCTAACTGACTGCTAACAGCTCTCTGTGTTTGTAATAAACGTCATTTTTCATCCAAAACAGTCTGTATGTGGCTTCTTCATCTGGACTTCTTTTTTTTTTAAATACATGGATCAATTACTACATTTATACATTATAACCATTTATATTTTGCATATAAAAAATGGATGTAGCCCAGGGGTGTCCAAACTCCGGCCGTGGTCCATTTTTAATTGGCCCGCAAGCAAGGGCGTAGATTTGGCATGGACGGAAGGGACGTGTCCCCA
>NW_024582518.1:1191932-1237850 GCF_018398535.1 Haplochromis burtoni | reverse complement strand
GTTGTACTCTGTACAATGACAATAAAGGCTATTCTATTCTATTCTATTCATCTTCTCCAGGTCAGTGTCAGAGCACGAAAGACATGTCAAACTGGTGTTACAAAGATTGTTGCAAAACCGCCTTTTTGTCAAAGCAGAGAAGTGTGAGTTTCATGTAACCACTGTTTCTTTCCTTGGATTCATAATTGAGCAGGGGAACTTGAGACCGGATCCTGGAAAGGTCAAAGCGGTTTTGGAGTGGCCCACACCCCCAAACCGCAAACAGCTTCAACGTTTTTTGGGGTTTGCAAATCTGTGACAATTTTCCCCTTGTTTTTTCTCTGTTCTGTAAATCTTCTGTCTAAGAAGAAATCTGAGGCTGCTGCTCTGAGAATGAGCTACCAAAGCTTTTTATGAATAAATCAATAAAGATCCATTTATGGAAAGCTGTGGTGAAGGCAGTTTTGTCTTTAATTATATTCAACAATATAACATTTGACCACTTTTAAGTGATTATTCTAACTTTCTAACACTAAAGTTAAGGTTATATACCTAATTTCTATTAAGTGGCCCAGCCCCTCCTATATTTTTATGTATGTGGCCCTCAGTGAAAAAAAGTTTGGACACCCCTGATGTAGCCATAAGAAAGTCAGACATTGGTGTGTGAGTGAGAAGTTACTCTCTATTTACATTGTAAGTAATTATAAATATTATTTTTAATTTCTTGTTCTGATGCAAAGGCTGAATAACTAACAACAAAAAATAAATTAAAAAAGCAGGACCAAAGTATCAGCATCTGCTTTGGCAGAAAATGGATGGTGGCCTATCTCAGACTTTCTCCAGCCACCCTCTGAGAGATGTAATCTCTACAGTATGTCTTTGGTCTTACCTGTGGTCTACTCCCAGTTGGACATGCTAAAATAAAAATCACATAAGAGGTATCTTGGTCTCTTTACCACAACAGACTGGTACAGTAACCAGTCTGTCAATATCTCACTGCGCTCTCCTCTCACTCATGAACAGACCTGAGATACTTCTCACTCACAACTTGAAGAGACACTGCACTCTTTTCCAGTTGAAAACAATGAATTCAGAGTTGGAGGTGCTGATTCGTAACTCAACAACTTTACAGTCAGCTGCTACCATCCCAGTACATCGACCCAGTGGAAGTCGTTGTTTGTTGAAGACAGCAGACCTACATCCTCCACAAAACGCAAAGATAAGAATCTGAAAATGTGACACCCTCCATACCTTGACTGTTCACTGTCTACCAGGAACAAATAGGCCTTATAGCAAGCGATGGAGATGAAGCTTTCATTGCAGTTGTACAGAGACCAAAGCTTACAACAACAAGCCAGATACCCAATGGTCCTGCAGGAACCCCTGAATCTGAGGTTCAACTAACCGATGACTTGCCATCAATTTCAGCCAAATTGTTTATTCAAATCTAGGTATTGGTCCACAGCTGATGCATCTGTGAAAGTAGGCTCTATATGCAAAACATTTCTACATCACTGTAATGATGTTTATATACCAAAAGATGAGGTTCTGATTTTGAATGAATATTTTAATCTGCAAAGTAGCTATTTAACAGCTGTAAAGGAGAAAAAAAGGTAAATAAAGAATCTAAGTAGATTGGATTAAATCGTGTCATTCATTATGTAACAATCAAATGCTGAGTCAAAGCTTCTAATAGGTGTTAGACTATGATGTATTATTCTAGGTTGAGTGATTTCTAGGACACAGTGCCAGGACACACTCTGACCTGGAGAAATATCCCGATAAGAGCATTTGTAAAGTTGTAAACTGATTTAGATTACATCTGTTACTTTACATTACACGCAGGTGGAGGTGATAAACAGGATGTGTTGGACTTTTTATAGTGTACAAAGTCAAAATGTGTTTCAGCTGGATTATGATGATTAGTGCTGCAATGATTTAATTAGCACCTAATGCTGTAATCAACTGTAAACAATTATTGTTTCTAAACCAAAAAGATCCAAATGTTTGCTGTTAGTCAAAGTCATGCCTCTTAGTAAACTGTAAAAGTGAAATATATATTTCTAGCTATAAAGCTAGACATAACTATTGAACAACACAGCAATTTACAGTTCATATTTAGATAATGATAATTCTTATCACTGGCTTACAGATTATCAATCAGACCTGAGCTTAAAGATTCATCCAGCTAAAATGCGAAAGAAAAATTGGCAATAAGACAGTTTAGAGATACAGTGATAGTATAAAACATTCAAATAAGTTTGGATTTTTAAATAAAAAAATATGTTGTTTCAATTGAATTTTGTGTAAAAACAAAAAAGTGACAGAGCCTTTAGATCAAATTAAATAAAAATGTAAAATATAGTTAAAAATTATGTTTTAGTTCTTTTGATTTGTCTGATTTGATGAATGTAATGTAGCTGTGGACAACATAAGCCCAGTTATTAACATCTAAATGGTGCTTGAAGTAAGCCAACAGGCAGACTTTTATTATGAAAAGCCGAGTAAAGTCCATTCCAGCTCACTTACATAATCAGCTGCACTTATGTTTCCTGAAGCCTGCAAGTATCACGTAGTCAGCTGCTGTCTGTGTTTTCAATCAGAGGTGGGACTCAATCGGAGCAGTGCACTCTGGGAGGCTTGTAGCTCAGGAAGAAAAGCATGCAGTCAATTATTTCAAGAAATGGATGTGAAACTCCAGAGCCAGTGAAAGCCGAAGTGAAAGGTGAGTTTGAACCATTAAAGAGTTTGTAAAATGTTGAGTCTGTTGGTTTAAAGAGTCATTAATAAATTCAGTTTGCTCTTTTGGAAGGTTTCCACCTGAACAAACAAAAAGAAAACACACAGCTCAAAAGGTTAGAATAGGTTTAAATAGACTGTCTGCTGACATTACCAACATACTCTATTGCACCAAGTAGAATGTGACACCGATAAATGCATAGCAAACAGGGAGCAGTGCCAAACTCTGAAGACTTGAACCTCCACTTGTTGCAAGTGTAGGTTTAAGTCTCTGTAGAATAAAGTATTTTCTAGCATCTGCCTCCAGAGTTATAATGTTCATTTGTTGTTATGTTTTGTTTATGTTAAATTAGAAACTTTGCAGCTTTTATTGGTCATATAGAGGAAATCCTGAGTAGATGTTTGTTGTATGTGCTTTGCATGTGTCAGACTGAATGGATGACTCAAGTCATAAGCTTTGTATATATTATTATTATTATTATTATTATTATTATTATTATTATTATTATTATTATTATTATTATTATTATTATTATTATTATTATTTACCTGTTGTGTGGCACTGGAGTTGCTGACCATTTAATGATTATAATCATGGAGTAGTTTATTAGTAGTTACATTTCATTATCCTCCAAAATTACCTCACAGTGAAAATTCTTCAATACAAATGTTCCTTTATATCAATACTTTAACCAGAACCATTTTCCCATTTTATATATAAGAATCATGACTGTGGTATCTTTAAAACATGGATTTATGGAGATATTTAAAGGACACATGGGGCTTTAATTTTGCATAAATTAATTTCCGGTGGATTTGACTTTGCTTCAGTTATCACTCAAATTAGGATTGTGGCCCTCTATCACTTATTTTTACTGAGCTCTTCAGGTTAACAGTTCTTTCTTAACCTAACGTCCATTAAAATTTCAAGTTAGGAGTTTACAACCTTTTGATCACTTCACAGTAATCCAAACCCCAAATGTGTAGTAAGATAAAAAAGTTCCACAACTCCACAATGGACCTTTTGGTTAGATTGCTTTCACAAAGCTTCTGTGTTAAGAATGGATTTAAAGCCCATTAACAGTGGTGTTTGTAACCTTTGACCTGCAGGATCTGTCCCTTCCTGGCTGCAGGGCACCCTGCTGAGGAACGGGCCTGGGCTTTTCTCTGTAGGTAACTCTGAGTACAACCACTGGTTTGACGGCTTGTCGCTCATCCACAGCTTCACCTTCAGCAATGGTCAGACTTTGATAAACCTTCAGCATCATTTAACTGTTGACTGTCAGTTGTCCATGTAACTGCTGAATATGTTCAATGTTCTGATATTGCTATTTCAGGTGAGGTGACTTACAGAAGTAAGTTTCTGAAGAGCGACACCTATAAGAGAAACATCAAGGCAAACAAGATTGTTGTCTCTGAGTTTGGCACCATGATCTACCCTGATCCTTGCAAAAACATCTTCTCCAGGTAAAGCCCATCCAGATCATGATCTTACAGAATATATAATACTCAGATTTCAGATCTTTCTAGTTTCAGTCCAGAACAGACTTAAAAAGCTCAAGTTCAGCCCATTCAGCTTTTGTCCACTCTAGCTTTCTATGTTTAGTAGACATAAGAGATTTTAAATCTGGAACCGAATAGTGTAGTACATCTAAAGTCTCTGCTTCAATTTATCATGGATGGATATCACAGTTCTGTGTTAGTTTACCTAGCATACAACAAGAGCTAAATGGATGGATAGATGGATGGACTGATGGACGGATGGATGAACATAGAAATCTGAATCAAACCTTACAAGTCTTGTATTATTGGTCCATTTGGGGTTTGATGATTTCAGATATGTACAGACCACTTTAAGTAAACTGGGTCAGACTAACCAAGACACTTGAGGTTTTTCTGATGTTTATTTTTTTTAAATCAGAATATCTGCTTCAATTCATCAGTTCATGACAGTGCAAAATGCAATTCTCTGGGCTAGTAAGAGGTTTACTTGCATAACCATTACCTAAAGACGTTTGGTTGATTGGATATTTGTTTTCTTAGGAATGTATACCAATACTGAATTATTTCAGCTGTGTGCCCCAAAAAACCCTTCCACGCTCTCTCACCAGGGCATTCACACACCTCCAGAATGTCATTTCTGACTTTACTGACAACAACTTGATCAACATAATTCGTTATGGTCAGGACTACTACGCTTCCTCCGAGGTCAACTACATAAATCAGATTGACCCTAACACCCTGGAAACTATCGGCAGGGTAAGTTAGTCTGCACATTCTGCCTGGGAACATTTTAAAAAGGTTCAGGTTTTCGTTAATTGGTCCACTGTTGAATACCCAAAGGTAAAAAGTAACTATATGAGTTTCGTTTAGCACCACAGTTGGATATAATGGCAACAAGCATCTCTGTGAAAGATTTGTCCTTCCTCAAATGTACTGCCCTGTATTAATTTCAGAAAAACTACAGGAACCACATTGCCTTGAACCTAGCAACGGCTCATCCACACTACGATGAGGAGGGCAATACGTACAATATGGGGACTGCTATTATTGGTTTTGGCCAGCCAAAATATATGATCTTCAAAGTCCCAGCTGATGCCTCAGGTGTCTGCAGTAATTCATTCTGTCCTGTTTATTTCTGTTCCTAAACTTTAAATCCTCAAGATAAATTATTTAGCAGTAATTAGATATCATTCTGAGAATATAGTAAACCTACGCACAGCAGTAAAGTTACTTATTTGCCATTGTGTGCTCCATGAGCCACGTATTCATTTGATTACAACTTAGGTTTAATTGATTTATGACACCACAATCAGACCTCTCAAAGAAGACAGTTGATATGAACTGTTACACTATCATTTACAAAGTGTGTGTCACAGTAGCTCACTTTATTTTCATTTGCTTCATTTACTTTCATTTACTTCATTAATGATTTTTAAATTATTGGTTCTCCCTTTTTAAAATCAAGAAATGAAGACAAGTGAACAGAGTAACAAGCAATTAAAGTGAAGCTTACAACACTGTGTTGACTGTTTCAGATAAAAATCACAAAAAGTCAGCGCTGAGGAAAGTGCAGCAGATCTGTTCAGTCCCTTTTCGCTCCTCACTTTTTCCAAGCTACTTCCACAGCTTTGGCATGACTGAGAACTACATTGTGTTTGTGGAGCAACCTTTCAAACTGGATATTGTCAAACTTGCCACTGCCTACTTCAGGGGGGTCAACTGGGGAGGCTGCCTCAAATTTGATCAAGATGATATGGTAAGTCTTCCACATTTTTATCAACTCCTAATAGTGAAATTATATATAAGTTGTCATTTAAGCTATTAAGAAAAAATCTACTCAGAGAAAAACAATGTTCCCTCTAATTTTTCATGTGTCTAAACGAACACACTAACTCCCTGAGCGGTCCCTTGGACCACTGTGAGCAACAGCAGACGTGTGCACTGTGGTCACACATGGTTTATTAAAATAATCAAATTACAGTATTACGGTACGATCTTGTCACTGAAGTGGACGCGCAACGGGACATCATAGCGTGGCTCAAGCATGTTCATCATAGTTTAAACCCCTTGTTTTGCACAAGGGAATATGGCCTCCCGTCTGCAGCTAAACACCCCAGTAGCTTTTGTAATAGCTTTAGCCCGGTCGGATTGGGCAGCAAAGGGCTGCTTAAATGCCGCAAACTCCTCTGCTCCTCCACCTGGACCGCTAGCGCTGATCATAACTATGGCTTGACAGACTGCCCACCCACACCATACACATACTTTTTCCCCCTCTTTTTCGAATCTTCATATCACGTGCGTGTCGAACCGTGGAGTGGGATCGGTTCGGATTATGGATCAACCGTGATCCGTTACACCACTAGTTAAAAATAACTTGAACTCCAATTTTGAAAATACAACTTTCTTTTCTTTTATAAAGCTCTGACTTGTATTATGAGTATGAGTCTGTGGTCTGGGAGAGAGTCCTGTAACTCTGTCTGCAAAATACAGTATATAATGACCAATGTTGGGCAATTAATTATATAGTTGTTTTCAAAAAAGTAACTGAGTTTTGCAAACAACAAAGGATTTTGCAGCTGTTTACCTAAAAATGCAGCCAAGGCGGTTTTTTAAATAAACATTTCAAACTATACAGAACAATCAGCTGTTCTGCATCAAATTTGATGCCACACAAATTATTTGTGCCACTCCAACAAATAATTTCTGTCCACTATGAGCTAAAGGAGAAAAACAGCCTGATACCTGCAGGTGTGACAACAGGAGATGTATCACTCCTGTATCACCTGTAACATTCAGCAGTCGCCTCATTGTTCTGACACACACAACAAAAACTACACACACTAACTACACAAGATTTGCGCTAAACGTCGCAAATCTCTCACATCTCAAAACACCGCCGTCACTCCTAAAACTTCCCCCTTCCTAAACAATAAATGCCATGTTGCCATATTATTTTTTTGATTGGTGACATGGTACATTTTCCGACCAACAGGAAAGGCTGGGTTTTTGTTTTTGTTTTTGCTCACAGGCGGAGAGCGCTTTCGAGCGTTTTACTTATAAAACGCTGTTTTTACTGTTTCTTCCCACAGTAAATATAAACAACGATAGTATTCAGGAAGAAAACCAAACATTGCATATACTTTTATCATAACTCTGATTTTACGTGGCCTATCAACACAATTTAAAAACTGGTGTAAAGTCCACATTTTCTCCGTCAATTGTTCCGTCTGTCCTGCTCACATCTCCAATTGTTGTACATGTTGTCATTAACGTGGCTTCACTCCACATCAGCCGCTTTGCTCGCTAAAACACCGGCACATAAGGACGCTGTCATAGCCTGTCAACAACGTTGATTAGCTGCATATGAATGTAAATCGCATTATTGGCTGGACTATGGGATAAGGTGGCATTGTTGTAATCCCATACGGGAGCAGCCAGTCACTCACTGACTAACACTGCAAAACAGAATTGTTAAAGTTTTAATTTTAATTTCAATTCAGGTAGATTTTTTTTTTTTTTTGGTGCGCAATGCAGATTTTCTGTGCGCAGAGACCGTGTCAGCAGTGCGCAATTGCGAATGCGCGCAGCTTAGAGGAACATTGGAGAAAAACTACACCGACAGTATATACTGATTATTTGTGGGATTCCACCTGGCTCTCTCCTTGGCCCTTCACATTTGTAGTTTAAGGTGCAATGTTGGTTCTCTGTGCCACTGTGGGCACCAGAACAAATTGAAAAACATGAAATGTTACATACCATCACTCTGTTAAAGCATGCTGCCTCCTTAAAACCAAGCAGAAACGTCTGGGCTGAAAAATGAAGCCAGTGGTGAAGTACAAAAAATTTCAGATCTTCTTTTTGCAGATCTATTCTAACCAACCAAATAATTGCATGCACTGCCATCAAAAATAGAACAGGCAACAGTGTACTACAAAAGTACGCTGCACAAAAGCACCACTAACATAGTATAAAATGATTTATACAAATTTAAATCATCTTAAGATATGAAATAACATAGAATAGAAGCGATACTGCAAATACCGAGTTTGTCATTTTCTATTTTGCTGGATTTACTTATTATGTAAAACTAGACTCTGATTTAAATTTTCCACAACAAGAAATTGCTCATTGCTGATTTGAAGTCTCCCAAGAAACCAAAAAACAATGGATTAGTACATTTGTGGTTGTAACAGGTATTTGAGGTTTTCCGTAATACTGTTACCTGTTTTCTTTTCCAGACTTTTTTTCATATCATCAATAGAAAAACAGGAAAGGAAATCTCCACATGTTTTCATGCCGATGCCCTGGTGGTTTTTCACCACATCAACGCCTATGAGGATGACGGCCATGTGGTGTTTGACCTGATCAGCTACAAGGACAGCAACCTGTACAACATGTTCTACCTGGAGAACATCAAAAAAGAGACTAGCAACTTCATCCAGAGCCATAAGAGCTTCTCCCCACCATCCTGCCAAAGATTTGTTATTCCGCTCAACATCAACAAGGTATAGTTAGTATTTAGTGAAGATTCACTCACACTTACATTCTATTTCATGAATAAATAACAATGTACCTGTTCTTCAGGAGTTTCCCAGTGGATCTAATCTGGTAACTCTGACTGACACAACGGCTCAGGCAATTTTGCAGGAGGACGGATCAATCTATTGTCAGCCAGACACCCTTTTTATAGGTTAGTCATCCACAAAGTGACTGTCATTAAACGCTGTCTGATCCACCTAACGAGTCTGATTCCTCTTGAAGGTTTGGAGCTGCCTGGGATCAACTACAAATTCAACGCTAAAAAGTACAGATATTTCTATGGGTCCAGGCTAGAGTGGTCTCCTCATCCCAACAAGGTGAAGCAACATTATTGATTATCGATTTATTAAATCAATTACATTGCTTTTGGGGCGAACAATTATACATACATGAACCACATTTCCATGTAGTTAACATTGGACACCAAATGTGATTTTTTTCCTAAACATTTATCCTTCGATCTTCTGCTTCTTATTGGGGCCTGGGTCATAAGGGTAGAAGTCTAAGCAGTTGAGCTCTCGCTCTACTGGCCACTACCTTCATCCTTCCTAGGGGGAATATCAAGCTTTTTCCACACCAGCTGAGAGAAATATTCTCTCCAGCACGACCTGGTTCTGCCTGCTGGTCTATTCCAAGTTGGGCATGCACCTAGAAGCTTTTTTGCCCAGGATGCATGACTAAACCACCTCAATTAGTTCCTTTTAATGTGGGCATCCAAGCTCCCCACTCTTTCTGAGGGTGAGCTCAGTTGTCACTTGGAGGAAGCTCATTTCAAATAATCAAGCTTTTAAATTGTCAAAATGCATCCATAAAGCATCTGAAAATGAAATTTCATGGTAATAATGAAGCAGCTAGTCTAAGACATGAACCCCAAAGTCCTGAGTTTGACCAGTTTTACGCCTGAAAAAATAATGGTCTGGATTTTGTTTTTAAGTAGGATTCCCTTAAGATCAACTTGTGTAAAATGCAAAGCCAGAGACAAAGCATTAACCAGCTCCTTCTTCCAGCCTTAAATGACCTATATGCAAGCAGGACAAGACAAGCAAAACATTTTAATAAGCATTCAAATGAATTAAAGCAAGGTCCCTCCAATTTAAATGTACCCAATTTCATGGATTAATTATGGTCCAGGCCTCCATTTCAACATCGGAAACAGGGGGATGGGGGTGGGGGCAGCTTTGGGTAAAGTTTTGTAAGTTTTGTAGGAAAATTGAATTGAATATCAGTCAGTAACACAAATTCTGTTTCTTTACATGAAAACGACAATAGGTATCTTCAAGTGCTAGAAACAACTACGACGCTGGCTGTATTTTATGCACTATAACTTCCACAGATGCACATATGAGGATGAACAATCTTAATCTTAATCTTAGACTAATCAAACTAAATCATTCAGTCAGCATTTTCAAACAAATAAAGTGAAAACGTCAGTTACTGTTGGCCTAGTATGGTGCTGAATACTCAAATCTGTGAGGACAGTGAATGCCTGAACCAAAATTAGGATGATCTATTCTAAGGTTGTTGAGGTCTGCTACTTTAACACTATGACCCAACAGATCGCCAAGTTTGACATCGTTGAAAGGAAGCACGTTGAATGGGTGCAGAAAGACTGCTATCCTTCAGAGCCAGTGTTCGTCGCATCTCCCGGAGCTGTGGAGGAAGATGATGGTGAGAGCTACGCTGTCAAGCACACAAACTTATATATTTAGAAACCACAATAATGGTTGATGTGCATAGAGCAAAATGTGTATTTCCATTGTATTTTTTCCTTATCCAGGAGTCATCCTGTCATCCATTGTTTCTGCGGATCCCAGCATTTCTCCGTTCATGCTCGTGCTCGATGCCAAAACGTTTAAGGAGATCGCCCGAGCCTCCATCCCCACCACTGTCCACATGGACCTCCACGGACTTTTCATTCCTGCTGCTGATTCATCATAGAATTGAATCTTTTAAGTAAAGTAGACAATGAAGTCAAACTTATTTTTAAAAAACCTTTTAAGCAATGTCCAGTGTTAACAGTGGACACAAAAAATCTACTGTTACTCGCTTTACCTTTGCTAATCTTAAAGCACTTTAAAAGACAGATTTAGGGGAATGTATAGCATTAAAAATTAAAATGAAGTGAGATCAGCAATGTTTGAAAATCTCATTATAGCTGCACAAAGTTTCCACCTCAGTCACGTGTAGAAACTTTTATGGTAAGTTAACATTTTTCTTTATTTCCAGAGATTTTATTTTGTAACATAAAAATGTTGAGAAATTAAGCATAAAACACAATTACTTTAATACATAAAAGCTCTAACTACTCAACTTTTAGACTAAGATATGTCTTCTCATGCAAACAACAAACTTACTGTTTGCTGCCCTAATTTAAAACCTAATGACCCGAGGGGTCTCAAGAGAAAATGGCTACTGTGTGTTATGTTGTTATGATGTCCCAAATGAACCAACACGAGATACTCGTCAGACCCCAAATATTGCCCTGTGGTTGGGTGCCCCCACCAATCAGTCAAGTTTTCCTCCATGTTTCCTTTTGAGGTGTTATTTCCTATTCTTCGTCGAAATCAAGAGTCTAAGGATGGAGGCTTTTGTTGGCTGTACAGATTTGTATTTTGTGATACAGAGCTATATAAATAAACTAATCTGACTTAAATGTAAGTTATTTTGTCTTTTTTTCCTTCTGCTGTGTTTCCATATTATTTATGCATGACCATATTTTGATATTTGCCAATACAGTTGATCATGATTGAACAGTAAGTTATAGTCACAACAGCACCCGATGCTTCACTTATTGATAATGTGGTGAACTGTACAATAGAGATGCTTCAAACAAAATTCCAGTCAGGAGCTCGGCACAATTTCAAACTGGTAGAGAAATCAGCTCCTGAGTTATGGTGCAGATTGATATCAAGGATGGTAGAACGGATTCATCCTTGAGTTTGACATAAGAACTAAATTACTCACTATTCACTATATAATGGACTATTTAGTGACTTTGACATTTTGTGGTACTGCCTGAATATAAAGAGAGTTTTACTATAGTTTATATCCAACGATCACTTTATTTGGTGTACTGCAGTTGCTACAGATTTTTTTCAGCTATTCATCCATGATGCAAATCTCCCGTTCCAACACATCCCAAAGATGCTCTGATGGTTGTAGAGGCCATTTGAGTAGAATGAAGTCCTTGTCGTGTTCAAGAAACCAGTTTGAGATGATTTGAGCTTTGTGCTATCATGCTGGAAGAAGCCATACAGGGATGGACATGGTCAGCAAAAAATATTCACGTAGGCTGTGGTGTTTAGAAAAAGTGCCAAGGAAATAACCCCATGCCATTATACCACCACCACCAGTCTGAACCTTTGATATAAGGAAGGACGGATCCATGCTTCCATATTGCTCAAATTCTAACCCTGCCATCTGAATCTCACAGCAGCGTGTCTCATCAGAGCAGGCAACAGTTTTTCCAGTCTTTTATTGTGGAATTTTTGTAAGCCTATGTGAAACTGTAGCTTCAGTTTCCTCTTCCTAGCTGACAGGAATGGCACCCAATCTGTTGATGTGCATTCAGAAATGCTCTTCTGTATTCTCCTTCTTCTGCTACCTTGGATGTGATCAGTGATTACTTGAGTTACTACTGTCTCCCTATTAGCTCCAAGGGGATTGACCAGTCCATCCATTCGCTTCCGCTTATCCTTTTCAGGGTCGCTGGAGCCTATCCCAGCTATCATCGGGCGGGGGGGGGGGCACACCCTGGACATGTCGCCAGTCTGTCGCAGGGCCAACACACAGGGACAGACAACCATTCGCACTCACATTCACTCCTAGTGGCAATTTGGATTTTCCAATTAACCTATCCCCACAAGCTGCATGTCTTTGGACAGTGGGAGGAAGCCGGAGTACCCGGAGGGAACCCACGCAAACACGGGGAGAACATGCAAACTCCACACAGAAAGACCCCGGCCTGATGTTGGAATTGAACTCAGGACCTTCTTGCTGTGCGGCAACAGTGCTAACCGGGATTGACCAGTCTCGTCCAAATTCTTTCATCAACAAAGCATTTTTCTCATTTTCAGCAAGTCGTTTTGAACATGTCTACATGCCTAAATGCAATTAGTTGCAGCCAACTGATTGGCTGATTTGTATTAACAAACTGTTGAAGTGGCTGGTGAGTGTATTATTGTTGTCTCTCACCAACAAACAGAAGATCATGTATGATGTTAGCAAGTTTACTGTCAATATTTTTGCTAACGTTAGCCAGTTAGCTGTAACACAATTTGACAATTGTTGGTTAGTAAATTTACCAGCCAGATGACTGACACTCATGCCACTTAACATTTAATTTACTCACAACCACAAACACCTTGTTTATCACAATAATAATATAACAGGTATTTTTTTGTGAAGACTGAATGAAAAATAGACTTCAGGAAAATGAAAACATTTGCAATAATGATACTTCCATTGTGACTATTATAAATAGATTGTAAACATTAATTTTGATTCTTTCATTAGCATACTTACTTGTTTAAGAGTACAACATTAGAAGTGTTTTAATTGAACAGGACGAGCCCTGATTTAGACATGGTGGCCTGCCCTGTTACAAGCATTCATGCTTCCATTGGTTCATTATGTGTTAATTCTTTTGGTCATCTCTGGGTGTTTTATATGCGGTGGCAGCTGAAACAAATTAAATGCAGGGACTTTTTTCCCCTCCTGGGTGCTTTGTCTTTGTTATGGTCAGTTTTTCTTTCAGAGGTAGATATATTTTTATTTTCATTCCCTCACCTTCATTTCAAGTTTCAGCAATTGCTCTCCAGGAATTTGACAGTTTTGAATCCTTATTTTGATGCTATAATTGTTACTCTATATGCTGGAGAATGATTGATCCTCTCACTGATCAATTCAAAAACTGCAGTAAAAAAAAAAAAAAAAGGAAATGCACAGAAGACAGATGGCACTGAACAGGTGTATAGTTACAGTTTCAGGAAGGTGCACATCAGGTTATACCGTGAGGTTTCAGAGGGGTTCCCAGTTATGACATCGCTACAATGTACATTTCCTGCTGAAGCATAAACCCTCAGTAACTCACTGGAAATGTGACTGCTTGGCTAGCAGCACAAGTTTGTAAATGTTTTCAACCATTCAAACCTCTGACCACTTGTGAGGCTAATAAGTCACCATCTACAGTGAAAACAATCACACATAAAACACAAAACAGTGCAACAATAATTTCAATACCCGATAAAGATCAGCTGCTTTTAGTTAGCTAGCACTGAGTTAGTTCCGACACCACTGGTACTAATTAAGCGTCCACTCCAAGATAAAGACCACTGAAGTAGGATGTACACCAGCCTTCGTGCAACTTTTTAACCATTAGTTAGAATATACGATCAGAAAAGTCCCACGTATCAAACTTGTACACTTATATTAAGAATGTTCTGCAAACAATACAGCATCATTTTGAAAGGAAAACAACAGTATTTTTAATTCTAATAATTATTTTTAATTACTTTATTTTGGCATCAGCAGACTTCCATATAGACAGATTTGTATCTTTAGTGTTTGTGGCACACATGAACCGAAAACTCTGCATGTTTCGTCAGAATCATGGGAATTTATTACATCAGCAGTTGCAGCAAAAACAGTTTAAAATCTGTCATTCACCCCATCATCCCACGCCACCCTGGCCTCCCAACATGGCCGCCGAGCAGGACAGCAAAGAGAAAGTCAACTCTTCAATGTCTGTAAAGTCGGCGCCGTCCTCACTGATGCTGAAAGAAGAAACAGAAAAACTGTTTCCCTTTTGAGGCCTGGCGCTGCACAGCACAATCCCACAATGCACCTGTTCAGGTGGCACATCAGCCTCATTAAGCTCGTGAGCCTCAGTCTGGGTAAGAAGGGGCGGAGCCTGGGATACGAAGCAGCAGCCACATATCAGAGCAGACAACAAGAAGGAAAAAAAACCAAAAACGTTGATGCTGAAGAACAGGCACGTTGGAATACTGTGTGTGTGTGTGTGTGTGTGTGTGTGTGTGTGTGTGTGTGTGTGTGTTATGTCTAAACTATCACTGTTTACAACAGTGGAAAAAACTGTTCGTTTCTCACAGAAAAACACTGTCACGTCTTTTATCTGCTTTTTTTTCTCTTTTCAATTTTTTCTCTTTGTTCCTCCGTTGGTCGCTGCCGCTGCCTTGTCGTCTAATGGAGGAAGAGCGAGTGTGTGTTTTTGTAGTTCAGGTCCCTCAGATGATCTCAAAGGTCTTCTTCAGCTCCATGATCAACTGCCAATCAGATTTCTGCATCTCGTCTCTGAACCAGTTCTTCAGAGCGTCGATGGACGCCCGTGTGATCTGAAACAAAAACAAAGAGGTTGTTAAAATAACCAGAAACAGCCTTTCATTCTTTGCTCTAAAAGCTCTGAGCCCACATTTAAGTTCGCCTGCTGCTACAACCATTTTTTGACAGTAAAACCAAAGAGAAATTAAAGTGAACACAACGTAAAACTAGTTTAAACACAGTTGAAAAGCAGCACCAGGTTTTATTTCACTGTCTGGACGTCTCTGCTTTTGTTGTACAGAAAACAGAAAGACTACATGAAATTCTTGGCCTGACTAACTCGAAAGACACGAAGATATTCTTACCCTTCCTCTCCTTCTTTCCCCTTATTTAGCCTCTATTTAGGCTCGTTATTTCTTCCTTGCTTTTCTGTCTCCTCTTCCTAACACTGCTACCTGGACACTGACTGAAATCGACCTTTTAGCGGCGGAGTGAACAGCAGTGCTCACGGTAATTGTGATTTTTATGAAGCCTCTCGTCTAACGTTCTTCTGTTCCTCCTTTAAGGGCGTGTCCTCACCTTGCTGACGATGATGTCTGTGGCTTCAAAATGGCGCCCGTACATCTTTGGCGACTCTCCTGGGATTGGCTCAATCTTGATGCAGATCTCCTGGCCCTTCTTGGCACTGTCAACGGGCTTGTGATTTATCTCGATGCTGGTGACCACACCGATGTCCACAAACTGACATGTGAACACAAAGGGTTAGTTTACAGTTCATTTTATAATTCACACAAACATCCACAGAGACTGTAAGCGGGTCTTACCGCTTTGCTGGGGACGCAGAGGGGCGTTCCCTGTTTCAGGACTCCAGCCTCCACTGTGACCCCCATCACGATGGGATCTCGGGAGTTAAAGATGAACTGAGGAAGAACTCGCAGCTTCACTGGGAACACGGCAACATGCCTGATGACACAGATAAAAAACACATTAACCTTCGAACAACCCATAAGTTAAATTAATCGATCACAGTCACATTGTTACTGAAGCCTAATTATCACACTGGTCTGCTCCATTTTCAGCGGCACGCTGGAAGAATGTGAAAATAAATCAAGAGCATCATCTGCATATAAACTGACTTTTACAACCAATAATAACAAATAGAATCATCTACAAATGTATTATAGATCATTAAAAACACATAACAAAACACAGGGTTAGTTAAACAGAAGTTATTCTGTGAAAGGACACCATCATATATTTGCATATATACAAAAAAGGCTTATTAGCTGCAATGGACAAATAAAAGCCTTTTGGAGTCTCCATCACTATGTTATAGTATGTTGCTTGTTATTCCAGTCAATAAAAAGTCAAAAACAACCAAAGAAATCTGAACAATTAACACAAACGTGAGCTTTTCTTACCTAAACTCGTCCTGTTTGGCCTTCTTGTAGTCTTCTCTGTACTTGGTGAAAGCATCAAATAGGTGGTAGATGATTTCAGCAGAGAAGATGCGAACTCCCAGACTGTCAGCCATCTCCTGACTCTCCCGCTCCACCTTCACATCGAAGGCCAGGATCACAGCGTACCTGCCAACACCAACCCCCCAAAATTCTGTCACATCTACAGGTTCTACACCAGTGCTCCACCAGTACTAATTTCAACAGAGATACAAGGACGTCTGTGAAATGTATTCAGATTATTTTTTTTTTTGGTCATAAAATATTTTAATAGTTGTCCCAAATATTTTTAAATTAAAATTAGCCAGATATTTGTGGGTGCAGATTCTACAGTGTTTCTGCACTAACTAACTTGTGTTCATTTTGGCTGAGTGTGTTTATACTGTGACGCACTGCGGGTCGTGCTCCAACATGGTTGACGCCTTCATCACATCCTTCTTATGAACTGGGCCAATGTTAATGCCAGCGTACTGCAGGGACACACACACAGAGTTCAAAGGTCAAGGACTGTTAGTTTCTACTTCCTGTAGTTTTTCAAAATAAGAGCTCTCAGCTGTACTGTCAGGTACTTACGGGGACTTTGGATGTCCGCAGGAACTCGAGCAGAGCCTCCAGCGATCCCAGCGTCGATGCCTGGACGTAAACACCTTTCTCCTCCAGTTTGATGGAGCTCAGAGTCTGCTTAAGCTCTCGCACCAGTTCATCCTGAAAACCAGCACGTGTAAGCAAACCGGGAGTCTTACAGGACCAGTTCAGTCCTAGTCTTGGAGTTTAACTTGGACTAAAGGGAAAAGCACTGTTACCCTTAGGACGGGGATCTCGTCATCCTTGTGAGCCACCAGCAGGGGGAGCCCGGCCAACGTCTTCTCCAAGTCTTTCCCCAGAATCTTCACTCCCTGAGCCGTCGACACTTCCTTGTGCTTCTCGTACTGGTTCTGCACACGACAACCAATCAACACGTCAACCACATTTATGAAGTCCAAAAAGCAGAGACTATGGCCATGAAAATGCATCTTTTCTTCTCAGTTTTGTCCTCCCGTCCACACGCCGTTTTGGCGTCGCAGTGTGGACAGCGAACCCGGAGCCTTTTCGAAAATGATGACACATTTTAGTCATGTGACCAATTACGCTAAGATAGCGGAGGGCATTATACAGCAGTTGTTTTGTTTGCTCTGAATCTTGACAGCCCTATTAAAGATTAATATCAGTCTGTACATGCTCCAGATGGCTTTTCTTCAAATTCTTTAACTCTCACTCGCTTTTGCAACTTTGTACTTTTGTGTTACTCGCAGCAACAACTCCACCTCATTGTTAGTCCATTTAAAAAACTCAACATTCTGCTGCAACGTTTCAAAGAACCGGAAAGTAAAGAAACGGCAGGCAGAAATGAGGCAGGTCGAATCTTCTTGCGCTTCACGCATGCGCAGTACAGGAACGTAAGCGTGTTCGGGCGTTTCAATGTGGACGCACAACTCTGTGAAAACAACTGAAAACGCTTTTTCAGATGAAAACGCCGTTTTCAAATCTATCCGGGCTGGTGTGGACGTAGCCTATGAGTAGAAGTGAATTCATGTCTAATGATAAAGTGCACTTCTCCATCATTCACCACCACTAAAGCTTGATCTTGTTTCTTCACACATAGTCCCTCATGCTGAGTTTGGTAAACCTGAGTGCTTAAAAACATTAATAAGAACAATGAAGTGTAAAAACAATTAAAACCAGGATGGTTTTTTGGATTGCAGAACATACTTGACTTGTCTTTTTTTTTTTTTTTAGACAAATGTCAAAAAGACATGTTTATGCTGAAAAACAATGCATATGTACAAGAAGTTAGAGCTCCATAATGAAATCCTCGAGCTTTGGCTGCTCTTGTTTTTCTTTGTTCTCTTTCATTTTTTATTTAAATAAATAATTAAAAGTGATTAAAACTCTCAATGTGAGAGAATAAACAAAGCTCTGCTGGAAATTTACAGCACAGTCTTATTTCTGACAGGAAAAGGCCGCAGGCTGACTTAGATGAACAAGCCTTCAATGAGAGGCATTTGATGCACTTGGAAAAACAACAACAGTGTGTATAGTTGGTCTTCTGCAGTAAAGGCAAAGACTGTGTGACCTAATCTGACATATGACGTGTGTGTATGCAGTCATTAAAAACCATTTCTTAACAAAAGTGTGCATTTTGCATGAGTTAATGTGACCCCATTAGTAAAACTCACCATATAACTCACTTCTCATTCCTCAATCTTTTAGATTTAGAGGAAAATATAACAACTATTATTGTGAGCAATTTTATTTAGGATTAGTCTGTACATTTTTTCCGGAGCTGTTTGTCAGAGAAAAGTTTCCCACGGTCCAGGATAACGTTTTTAAATCAGCGTTAAGTTTTTGTTTTTAGTTTTAAAGAAAAATCTTTTACGAACGCCAAACAATTTTTTGTGCGTTTAGTTTTATATCAAATATGAAAAATAATCACACAAAGACTGAACAAATGCGGAGAAACAAATGTATAATGTGCCAGCAGGGGGAGCCCCATCATCATATATCAAAGGAATCCACATCCTATTCATGGTTTGTACTGGTCAATGAAAACAAAGAAATAAAAATAAAAAGTCCTAAATCTGAGGAATAAATCAAATAAGGACAAAGCAGGCCCTTCATAGAAATGACCCAGTCGAACCACACATCTTTTCTAAAGCCGACATTTTTCCCCAGTTTTTATTTTATTTATTTATTTTTAAACGTTGACTGTGTTACTTAAATTCCTTTTTTAATGCTTTTAATATAAAGCGCTTTGTCTGGGAAAGTGTCACACAAATCGTTATCTGCTAAATAATTAACTACAGTCACCTCCCTCATATACACGTGAGGGAAGCTGCATGAAACAGATACAAGCAGCTCTTTTTGTTGAACTGACTGCTTTAAACACCATCAGTAATTTAACTCAAAGCCATTATAGTAAAAAATCTTCCCGCTACATCTGAGCCAGATACATGTTTAAAAGCTGCTCTAACAAAATTTTAGACATGTTTACCTTCACTCGGAGTTCCTTCAGTGGAGGTGGCAGCAACAACCCCCTGATCTGCGTGACGATGGGCCCTTCCACCCCTGGTACGATGATGGTCTCTCCTTCCCGCAGACGACCGTTAATCAGGATGACATCTATCGTTGTTCCCATACCGGGCAGCGCTTTTACCTAAACACACAAAGATCACATGAAGTTAGTGTCTGGACGGTGGAGGAATGGAAAAAGTAGAGACAACAGATAAAATTGAACTCACCTCCATGACCTGAGCTCGCAGCTCGTCACAGTGCGCTAACCGCCGGGCCAACATTGTTTGGGTGAGCTCGACCAATAGGGCGATGAGGTTCCCCATACCATCACCACTGTGGGCTGACGTAGGAACCAACGATACAAATGTACGGGGGTCCTTATTCTCATAAAACAAGGCGGCGTTAAGACCCTGAGGACAAACAGCACACAGAAAACAAAGTTCAGGGAAACTGAGCTTGATGTCGTCTTTGGTGTTCCTCAAGCCTCAATGCTGGATGCTATAAACTACAAAATGTTACTTCAGACTGTGAAAAAGATTACTATATGATGCAGCTTCTCAACTTTTTAGGGAGACTTTATAATATAATAAAACTTGCTGAGAAGCTTATTTTGTTGAATAAAAACAGTAAAAATCTTTTGTTTTACCCATTTGAATAACATTTTGATTATATTTAATTATAAGTAGGATAATATTCTAAGTAGTGAGTATATATTACATACAGTATATACATAAATACAAAATAGATACTAAGTATATTATGTATTTTCTTGTCTAACTCACGCTCTTTAATGAAACATTAGAAACACTTGCTATTGGACTGTTATCATCTGAAATTGAATGGAAGTAAATGGCACAATGACCATAATGAATAAGTATTTCTCATTGTTGTGCTGTGATTGGCTGATAAATGATGATGTAATGCTCAACACCTGTTGTGCGAACTCCACAATGATGGCCTTGGCTCTTTCGTCAAACTCGTCTTTTGTGTTCTTCTTCTGCTTCTTTAGTGTAGCCACGACATCGGTTTCTGGACTCTTCTTCCAGTCGTAGAGGCGGTCGATCTGGTAACGGCAATAAAAAAAATAAAAAAAATCAATCTCAAAAAATTTGCAAGAGAAGAAGAAAAAGGTGAGGCTGATGTCGAGGAGCTGGCAGACCTTGTTGAGGGCAACGATGAAGGGGCACTTCTTCTCCTTCAGCAGGTTGATGGACTCCAGCGTCTGAGGCTCCAAGCCGTGCATGATGTCCACCACCAGGATGGCGATGTCGCACAGTGAACTGCCTCTGTTCCTCAGGTTACTGCAGAGAGAGAGGTCAGTTAGTGACAGACAGAATCAGGTGAGTGAGACAGGCAAGTCAGGAGAGACGGGCGTTACCTAAAGGACTCGTGTCCAGGTGTGTCGATGATCAGCATGCCAGGGATTTTGATGCTTTCTTTGTTGAACTGCACAAACATCACAGGGGTTAATACACAGTAACCATAAACACAGTTTATTCATCGTTCAGAGTGAGATGGCATACGTTTTTAGCCATCTTTGTCTGCTCCTCGATGGTCTCCTTCGGGACGTTTGTGGCGCCGATCTGCTGAGTGATTCCTCCGGCCTCGCCATCCTGAACGTGGGTGTGTCGGAGCTGCACGCAAACAACAAAACAAACAACAATAAGTAAACGTTGTATCGTCAGTAACAGTTGGTAAAAATTCTGTAAGCAGAGAGTAAACGTCACCTTGTCCAGGATCTTGGTCTTGCCGGTGTCGACGTGTCCGAGCACACACACCACTGGTGCCCTCAGCGTTTCCAAGTCGATGTTCTTCATGTTCTCCGCTCGGCGTTTCTAAGGAGACAAACAGAACCTGTCAGTCAGAGATGGGTATAGAGAGAGATCCTGTCACTCCCCCTGATTTTGCAGTGTCTCTCACCTCTATCCTCCTCTTGGCGCGGTCGTACAGTCGCTCCTCTTTCGTCCTGCCATCATCGTCCTCGCTCTCGCTGCTTTCATCCTCGCTCGGCGCCCTCCTCTTACCCTGGCTTGCGACCGTTGGCTTCTCCACTTCAGCTTCTTCCTCACTGTCCTCATCGTCTTCATCTTCCTCCTCGTCATCATCATCCTCATCCTCTTCTTCCTCCTCCTCTTCATCCTCACTAGCGGCAGGCTGAGGAGCAGCAATGTCCTCCTTCACCTCAATGTGGACTTTTTTCAGCTCTGAAAGGTGACAGATGGAAGTTTTAATTCTTCTGCTATAACATTTAATGCTTCAGTTCGGTTTTGTCTTAAGTTTAACATGTTTGTCTAAAATGAATGTTGTCATAGTGAAACAGACCGAGCTCTACCATCACGTGACTGGTCAATGCCAGCAAACGCCCCCCCCCCCCAAAAAAAAACAACAACACAGGCCTTGCCCATATGTTTTTAATATTGAAAGTCTTAAGTCCAACAAGCCTAGTGCTTGAACAGAACTCTCAGTCTAGTCAGACAAAAAAATAAAGAAGGCTAGTCTGTGCCAATGAAAGTACATCCTTAGTTTAATCAGTACCAAACAACAGTACTTGCCTCGGTTAGTTGGTAATGAGCAGAAAGAACTTGTCTAAGTCTGGTCAGTACCAAACAGAAACACCTCAATCAGTAAGTGCTGATAAAAGTATACACGATTCTCTCCAAGTCTATTCAATACCAAAACACCTCAGGCTTAGTCTAGCCATAAGTAGGAAAAAACACACAATTAGTCTAGCCTTTCCAAAAAAAACCCCAAAAAAACAACACACACACACACACACACAAAAAGGGGGGATACTAAGTCTTTACCAAAAGAGCCTGTTTTAGTACGACCATTTTTGCTACTGAAAAACATCACACATGCCTAACCCATACTATAAAACAGCTTGCACATGCTTTTGTGATACCAAAAGGGCACACCTAACACACACCAAGCTTAGACCTACTTTGCTGTTTAAGAAACACATATGTGACATGCCTAGTTGGTACTAAAACAAGCACAAATCTAAGCCATGCCTTTCGGGTACTAAAACAAGCATTTGCCTGCACAGCACAGTTTCAGTACCTGCTTCTCGTCGTGTCCTGCTGAGCCCCATTTTCCTTTCTTTTTATTCATGAAATAAAAGCAACATATAAAGAATTTAGTTCCCTCAAAGCCAACAGTCACACATGCTACAGCTGCTTTTTGGACTTCAGTATATCCTGCCACGGACATTTTAACTCAAAAGGCTGGGAATCGAACCACCGACCCTCTGACTGGAGGTGAAACTGTCTTTTTTTCCCTGCAGTGTTTTTCTCCCCTTCTTTACTAGATGTGAAAACAGAGGAAAGAATCTAATCATTTCAGGTGACCAAGGCTCTCACCTTTCTCCTCGTCACTGGCAATGGCCTCCCAGTTATCCACAGCAGCTTCTGGCTTCACCTCTAAACACAGAGACAGAACAGAAACAAGTTAACTTCTGTTCAGCGCAATAAAACACCACCCTGATACCTCCACTTCACACCTGCAGCTCTTACCTGGTTCTGCAGGCGGTGCCTCAGCCTCTGTTTCCATTGCAACTGGCTCTGGAGTCTCTGAAGTCGGCGAGGTCACTTCTGATGTTTCTGGGAAGGGGAATGACAAAATTATTTTTATTATATGACCAGCAGGAGGACTGTAGCGTCTCTCGGCTGGTGCGAGCAGCAGCGCTGTACCTTCAGGAGTCTGGGTGGTGGGCTTCTTCCTCCTCTTGTCTCCATAAACAGGTTTCTTCTTTTGCACCTCTTTGTCTCTGGATGGCACATCAACACCTGCACACACAGAATCATATTAGCTGTACAGAGCTGACTGTACTGGAATGACTGCATTATACTTCTGTAACCCTCCTTAGCGCCCCTCCCAGTCTGTCCTGCTCATAGCACCCACCCTGAGCCTGCAGCAACATGAGCGTGGCCTCAGCACGAGCTCGAGCTTCCTTCTGGGCCTTCGTCAGCAGCTTCCCCTCCTTCTTCAGGCGCTCCTTCCTCTCCTTCTCCTTCTGCTTCTTCTTCTCCTTGCGCTCCTGCTCCAGGCGCTCCTACAAGGGCAGCAAAACCGATGCCACAGCGATTCGCGATGAGACGACAGGAAAGACAAAAGTGAAGAAGAACAAGAAGGAGGTGGTGGAGCTTTGTGTTTTACCTTTTCCTGCCTCTCCTTCTCCAGCTCCTCCAGCCTCCTCTGCCGCTCCTCCTCCTCTTTCTTGGCTCGCTCCTCCTCCTGCAAAAACAGTTTAATCATTTTCAGATATCAAGCACCCATCCCATCATGATCTCCATGACTACGTCTCCCACAATGCCCCACCTCCTTCATCTTGGCCAGGGCCTCCTGCATGGCCTTCACTGTGGCCTTGCTAGGTCCCTTCTTCTTCTTGTCTTCATCCTTGTCTTTCTCTCCTTTCTTCTTCTTCTTGTCTTTCTTCTTTTTGTCGCCCTCCGGCTCCTCTGCAGAAGGAGAAGAAACCCGTCACACTGAATGGCATCACACGATTTCTTGTTTTTCCTGATAATAACTTACCCTCTGCTGCTGGCTCTGCCCCTTCCTGTTCTTCCAACACTGCTGCAGGAGGCGCATTTTGTGGAGGTGCAGACTCAGTCTTCTTCTCTGGCTCTTTCTTTGGCTCCACACTGCCCTCCTTCTCCTTCTGCTTCTTCTGCTTCATCCTCTCCTCCTCTTTCTTTTTCCTCTCCCTCTCCTTCTTCTCTGCTTTCTTCTGTGCAGCCGTCTTGATTTTGAAGGTGCCATCGTCCTCCTGCTGCTCCTCCTCGTCTTCGCTCTCGGCCTTCAAAGGCTTCCCTTTCTTCTTCTTCTTGTCTCTCCTGGAGGTGAACTCCTCATCGTCTTCGGAGTCATCCTTTCCAACGCTGCCTCCTTCTTCTCCTTTCCTCATACCTTTGTCCTGGTCCTCCTCCTCGTCGGACACTGAAGGTTTTTTGCCTCCTTTCTTTCCTCCTTTGGTCTTCAGGCGAGACTGTGAGCTGCTGTCATCGTCAGATTCTGAAGCAGGAGTAGGAGGTGGGGCCTGGAGGAGCAAAGAATAGAAATTTAGACACTTTCTAAAGAGTCTGTGCTCTTATTTCTATGATATGACGTTTATGTTCATTATTTCACCTTCTTCTTCTCCTTTTGTTCTCCGTTCCTTTCTCCATCAACATGACCTTCAGCATCATCACCCTCCTCATCCTCGGGGCTGGCTCCGCCCTTCTTTCCTTTTCTGGTCTTCTTCTTCTCCGGTTTAGGGGGCTCGAAACTCTCTACTTCTTCTGTGATGTCCGTTTTCTGCACAGAGAGAGATTCTTTGTATCAGAACAAATCTTCAAACTCTCTGACTGAAAAAGCATTTTTTAGCTGAAGTGCCCCTCGGATGCGTTTACCTTCCCCTTTCCTCCTGTGCTCTCGAGCGATAACTCCTCGAGCTCCTTCATGATGTCATCCTCACTGGAAGAGGAGGAAAGAACTGTTTTAGGAAATTTCAAAGCAGTAAGCTTGATTAAAATAAAAACGATCAGGAAGAATGTCTCACTCAAAGTCATCTTTCTTCCCTGCTTTCTTCTTCTTCTTTCCCTTTGGCTCTTTGGAAGCTCCGGCTCCTTCGATCTCCGCCGCCAGAGCGTCGATGTCATCTTTGGCACTGAGCACAGATTTGAAAAACGGTCAGAGCACGAGAGTGACACCCGCCTGAAACCTGGTCAGACACTGAGAACACGGCTGCGGGAGGAGACCGAGTTAGACTGTGTTTCTCTTTGTGTCAGAAGAATGTGAATGTGAAGAGCTGCTGACTCCTCATTTCCTTTCATTTCCCATCAGCCCTCTGAGGCACAGCGAGCACAGAGCGACAGCAGTGCTGTAACCACGGATTGCGTTCCCTCAAGTCACTGTAAATCAAATATCATCTGGCTTCAGACTCACAAAGGAAGACATCTAATCTGCTCTGTGAAACTGAAGATGAAGTATGGCAACAACAAACCGCTGATTTATCAATTACATCTGAGATTTTCTGGCATTTTAGATCAAACTTTCAAAGTTTAAATTCATCTACAAAGTGAGCTGGAGGCACATTTGGATTACTGAGTAGGCCTCAAAAAGCTGCACACACAGACTGTTAATATGTTGTGAGGGAAAACCTTAGAAGAGAGTTCATAAAGAGACAAAGTGTGCAGAAAAAGATGCACAGATGCACAAAAAGGTAAAACAAAAATTACAAAGGAACCAAACGTTAAATGCAAAGTTTAAAAAAAAAAAAAAGAAAAACCCTCCTCAAGAATGAAGAAAAATGGAAAAAGTTATGACGAGAAACTTTAAGGAAAAACTAGAAAAAATGAAGTATAAAAAAAATAATGGTAACGTGCACAAATAGCGAGTAAAGAGTCATAAACAAAGACGAAACACAAACAAATAAAACGAAACAAACAAACATAAAACCTGCAAAGGTGTAAGGAGAAGTTCAAAAACACAGACAGTAAAAATCAGCAGACAAGAAACTACAAATGAATTTAATATAAGTTTTTGCTAGAAGCTGCATTACTACCTCAATACGCTTTAACACAGAAAACAATAATATTAAAACCCAACATCTGGCAGGAGTTTCATGCTCCATCTGTGACGTCAGTGTTTGCATCATCACTCCCGTTATATCTATATTTGAGTTAAATGTTTATTTCAGCTATTTAGTGTGAGTTTCCCTCCCTGAGCCGTTTAATCTGATCAGAGCGTTTCTCGTGCAACGGTGTCCATGGAGGGTTAAAACCAGTTTGAAGCCTCTCGACTATTATTAGTGCATTATTAGTATTGATTATAAATGAAAGATTAGGTGATCGGGTTCATCAGCGTACCAAAACCCGATCAAACTTTCCTTTCACGAGCAGGTGATCGCTCCCAGACTGTGGCGTGTCTGTACCTGCCTGCTCTGTTTATATTTACTATAATCACGTTTTAGAGTTTACTCGTCAATAAAGGAGCAACAGCAGCACATCTGTGCTGTACCTGGGGATAGCCGTGACCGCAGCGGCTCAGGTGATTCAGCCAGGCTTGCGTCACCGAGCAGGTCTTTGCTCACAGGTGATGTGTCTCCGTTACAGCAACTGCAGGCCGCCTCTTAGAGCAGCCGGCTCTGAGGCGGCTAACGCGGACACATGTGGCTCCCGTGAGCCCCGCAGCTGGCGGCGGGAGGCCTACCCAGGCCTAGGGTAACCCGGATTCGCCCGTGTCAGCCCGCCTGCTGTTCTGTAATTCTCCTTAAGCCACATTCAGGCTGTTTAAAGCTTCGCTGCCTCACTCCCTCACAGACTCGTGGTTAGCATCCGCTAGCATGGCTAGCCATTAAGCTAACAGTGTAAGCAGCGGGAAAACGGGCCAGTCTGGGGGTGTTCACGGGCCGGGAGAGCCCCGATGGGGCTCGGTGTCAGTGCGGACCAGTGATGTTTATCGGTAGCCGGTGCGCTCCCTACCTGTCCTCTCCGGATTTCTTCTGTTTCTTCCCCATCTTGAAGCTTCAGGTCTCCGCTTACTTTGCTCTGTGTTGGCCGACGCACACGACGACTCACAGCGGGCAAAGATCTCCTATTGTCCGCGAGGAGGGGCCACTCCGCTCCTCCACCTCTAATGCCATACATCCTAGGGTGACCAACCGTCCTCTTTTTGCACTTGTTGACTTGTAAAAGCTTCTATGACATTTTTTATTTCACCTTTTATTAATCGCACAGAGAAGGCATCGTTTAAATATGTTAAAGTTTTCTTTAAGCAAACAGTAAGTTCTCCATGTCTGGGCCAAGTGTCCTCTTTTTTGGAAATCAAAATATGGTCACCCTAGTGACACATTTCCACAAGAGTTTGGGTTTATTTTCCACAGTTGATGATTTAATTAACTTTTACTATCAAAGTTGGAAAATGTCAAAACGTCTAAATACTTAAAGTGGCGAATAAAAGTGATGTATAAATGCCATTCCTCTCCATACAACAAAGATTTAATTACGCTATTATCAGTTTCTATTGCTTATCTTATTATTTTATTTAATACCTGCTTCTCTCCTAAATAATGATATCACGTGACCGTCTGTTCACGGAGAAATTGTCAGAGTGACACCTCCTGTTATATTCCCCTCCAGTGATTGGTCAGCACGCGTGGCTGAATCGGTACTTTTGCGCATGCGTGGTACGCCTTCGGTCTGACGACTTACAATGAAACTGTATTATTGATGATGCATTCGTTTCCTTCAGCCACATGCTTTTCATCATTATTAACTTTGTCCCACAGACTTTTATTTTGAAAGTCTGATCATATTTTTGTGCTTGAATTGACATTGGTTCAAATACATGTAATGATATGGTGTTTTAGGCTGATTTTTACCCGACAGTATACACATCAACTTGCATTTAAATATTTATTTAAGAAAATGAATATATACGATAACAGTGCTGGCACATTTATCGGGAGAGTTAGGTGTTATTTTACAGTACATGCTTAATAAAATAATAATAATAATAAAATAATTAAAGTTAACGGAGAAGGTTACAGTAAATTCATTTTTACCTGTATGTTTTGATTTGTGTGCTTAAAAACTGTTTGATTTATTGTTTTTGTGAATTTCCTAAAACAATTGTGTTTTCGTCTAAATATTTAGATGTTAAATACTAAAGTTATGTTAAAGTTAAATGTTTAGGCCTCTTTTAGATCTTGTTTTGCTGTATGAAAACCTTTTCAAATGTAGTTTTATGCATTTATAAAGAAAAAAGCATTAGCTGATGAGAAAAATGAAGGCGATAATAACATGAGTTTTTGTATTTTTGTTGTAGTTGTTTTTGTATTTTACCAAATAAAATACAGAAAATAATAACCTGTGTGAATTTTCATGAACAGTTTTCACAGCTGTGACTAAATTACAGCAGCTCCTTTCAAGCATTTCAAATGAAGTGAAAAAGCAGCTCTGTTCACTCAAGAGGGTAAAAAATGAAAACTCAGATGTCCGTAAATGTCTGTTCCAGGAAAACCTCTCAGCTGTGACGAACATTTCCTTTATTAATTGATTCGTTTTTTGGCTCAGATGATCTGCCCATCAGACATACAGACATCTCCTCCATTTCTAAGGTTTTAACCGGCTGTAATGTGGCCTGCAGCCTCTCACTTGTGTTTCATATTTGCCTCGTCTCAGCCCATCACAGTGAGCATGGCATCACACAGGCGGTGCAGTCGTGTGTGCGTTGCCCCGCTCTCTGAGCGTAGCAGTGCGCTGAAGGCAGCGGCGGCTCGATGTGGACAGAACCTCTCCCCAATCAGCACACTGCTTAGCTCGCTGCTTAGCCGCACGGGGAGCCACTCCACAGGGACGTCCAAGTGGCAGCTCTCGATTTGCCCATTCTTCACCTCCATTTGCAAGCGAGCAGAGCAGCGAGCGGGCGGCTGCTCATTCGTCAGCTCCAGCTGCGTCTCCATGGTGAACTTAGGCGTCTTCCCAAATGTCCAGTCCCAGCTCCGCAGCTCCACCTCCATCTCACCGACACCAGGAAACATGGACTCGTTAGTTGGGTCTATGACGGTCAACGCAGAGTGCAGGCCAAACTCTGAAACAAGACAAAAATAAATAAAGCAGAAACGTTTGAATACAGACAGAGCGTATCCTTTGGGGTGCAGGAAGACCGTACCTGTGTTATACTGCTGCACCAGAGCACCCAGGAGCTCCTCCCATTGCAGGGAGGGGGCATGGTCTAGGAGGTTGGCAACAGGCGAGGGGATGCTGGGAGTGGCATTGCTTTGGATGCCGGGGCAGGAAGGGCAGAGCACAGAGGAGAGGGCGGAGCGATCGGCAGAGTGAAGCAGTGTGCAGTGATGGTACGACGACTTCCTGCTCAGTCTGGATGCGGTGCCTGAAAGTAAACAAAATAACAAATAAAAAAAAAAAAAAATCAGAAACATGAATGTAAACATCAAAGCTACACAAAAATAAACAGAGAATAGGCAACAAACATGAACAGTAACAAACACAGTAACAATTCTGGATTCTGAATTTGCTATGAAAGAGGAAGAGCTAGCAGCATGTGACCAATCAGAAACATGGAAACATCTACTTTTAGTTTTTATTGATCCAGCTGCAGAGTCGGTGTGTTTAATAGTCTGAGAGCAGATAAAGAAAAATATATTAAAACAACATTTAAAAACAGATATAAAAAAATATGAAGGAATACAGTTGCGTCAATAATCTTTATTTATTGCTCATCAGGCAAACATGAAGACTTTAGACCCTCCAGCTCTCTACACTGTAATAACCACCACCATTGGGTGCTGCCAATGAAGTGTTGATTACAGTAGACCAGGGGTTTCAAAATCATTTATCATTAATTAGTCTGTATGTCTTTTATTTCTACTGTAATTAATTAATCTTCTTCCCTTTTTTGCTTTCTTGTGCTTTGATTCACTCCCTCTAGCCTCGTACCTGAGATCTTGTATCGTCCGTTTAGTAAGATGTCAAACCTGTCGGTGGCCTGGACGTCCAGTCCGGGCCGGAGGCGCCTCAGTGTGTCTGTGACCACCTTCAGGTTCCTCTGCCGATCGTACGCCTTCTTGGAAGTGAAAAAGGTCAGGTTGAGGTTGCCCAGGTCATGGAAGACCGTCCCACCGCCGCTCCGCCTGCGAGCCAGAGGGATGCCCGCTCTCCTCATGACCGGCAGGTTGCACTCGGTCCAAGGGTTCTGGTGGCGCCCGATGACAACGGCGGGCCGATTCCTCCATAGCAGCAAGATGCCACGCCCCTGCAGTTCTACGTTGGCGTCAATCCAGTCCTCCAGAGCCAGATTCTGGTACACATCGGTGGAGTGAGACTGGAGGACCAATCCTGCACTGTCAGAGTCTGTGAAGAAGCTGGAGCTGGATCTGGAGCAGGCTCGCTGGTTTAAAAGAGAAAACGTCCTTTTGATCTGTGACATCATTGTGCTTTCTGACATCACTTCATGTCAGGAGGTGAGGAACATCTAAAATGTCAAAATAAAAGCAACAGGAAATGAATTTGTCTTTTTGTGTGTGCACTTTTTCCATCATAGATATTATTGTCAGCGTTTCAGGTGGAAGGACAAAAAATTAAAAAACTGATGGAAAACTCACTTAGCTTAAAATAGCTATCATCTGTAACATTTCACTAATATCTCAATATTTTTTATATTTTACTCAGAAAAGGAATATGAAATATATTTCTGGTAATTGATTAACTGTTTGAACCTTGTCATTTGGCAGAAATGGAGCTCTAAAACCTTTTTCTTTAATAACTTTGAGACATTTCCTTTTAAATTTGGCAACAAAGTTATTTTAATGACAAAAACCATAAAGGACCAGAAGCAGCAACATAAACAGACACTTTGTATCATTGTTTTTTAAACTGCACCACGTTCACGACGTACAACGTAACGTCTGACGACACAGACCCCTGCTTCTCCGAACGTCCTGTAGCTGTTAGCTTTAGCTTACCACTAACTCCTCGCGCTGTTTTTAAAACGCGAGCTGCAGCTGTAAGTCATTTCACGTGCACAAACAGCCGCTCACAGACCGTGCTTACCGGGATTGAAAGCGGATGCTGGTCTCCGCAGACCCGGACCGGAGATCGGGTTTCCGGTACGGATCGGGTAGTGACAATGAGCTCCTGGTACGGACACGAACTGCAACCAACATCCGCTTCCAACCTTCAAAGTAAAACTACGCAAAGCCTTACACAGATTTTTATACACCTTATTTTATTGTCACAGTATATATTTGGTTTTATCCTTAAACAACAAGAACAACGAAATAAACAACAAACAATATGAATAATCATAACAAAAACTAATTAAAAATACACAATTGATATATAATAATAGTAAATAAATAACTGAATAAATAAATATATAACTTAAAACAATAATTACAAATTTAAATAGAATTTAAAAATCTGTGACAACAAGAAAAAAAACACAATCACAAATTAATTCATTTAACTGGTTATGAATTTGCATGTCCTCCATAATTTAATATTAGGGAAGTTCCTGGCAACTAATTTCTTAGTCGACTAAATGAGAACAAAACGCAGAGTAAAACTAAGGAACACTCAGATATTAAGCAAAATTTTAAAACTGTAAAATTTAATATGTTAAAAACTAATAATAAAGACATTTTAAACCATTTATCAGATTATTCAGTCATAAATTATGGCGCTTAACTGTGCGTCACCTTGCATTATGCATTATCATTGCATGATATACTCCCGACAAACAACAAAGAAGAAAAACACTGAAAACAAACCAATAATAAATATGATAAAACATAATACTGCAAAAGATGTTTATGTATTACTAAAATATCACAAGTTAACATCAGAAAAACGTACAACAAAACAGTGTGGCTCATTGTGCCATGGTTTAAGAGTGATGCTCCTGCTGCTAAACTAATTTCCCCTTGTGGGACAATAAAGAAATTGAATTGAATTGAATTGAATGCATACTTTTTGAAAATGAATAACAACCATTTCAATAAAAGTCAAAATCTAAAACAACAAAATGACAAATCATCTATCCATTTTCTTCCATTTATCTGAATTCGTATATAGTGGACAGAAGCAGGGAATTCCAGACCTCCGTCTTGTCACCTCCTCATTGAGCCATTCCTAGGGTAGCCAATAAACACAATCTCTGGGTCCTGGTCCTGGGTCTATTTTGGGGCCTCCTCCCAGTAGGGCATGCCACGTGGGTAAAATTCACCCACTTGTTAACAGTTATAACATAGGGGGGGGGACAAAATTAGGTCTAACAGGTTTAGACATGAATTGAACACAAATTCCACTTATGTCTGTTTAACATTTTATTAAGAGAAAATACTAACTTGAATGTAACTAATGCATTTATGAAATGAAAGTTTTGATCTGACTGACTTTTATCACGTAACAAAAAACTAAGACAAAGGACTTCACATCCTACTGCGGAAAAAAAAAAGCCTTGCCACAAACTGTCAAAAGGGTAGCAAGGAATTTAATATAGTTGCGAAATCTAAATCTAATTTCTTTAAAAAAAATACTTTTATAAATGTGTTTATACGTGATGTTCTATCACTTAAAAATTGCTGACAGAAAGAAGCTGAATAACTGCTTTTATTTTGGAAATACAAAGCGTTCAGATTGATGTATTTCCGCCTTTCCTGAGACTTGACTTGAACTCAGTCCTTCACTGAGAAAGCGGCCGTGCTGCACTGCAACATAGCTGACAACAGTTCCACCGAAAGTTTAGTATTCTGTTTATTTATTATCTTCATTTTCCCGAATTAAAATGTACTTTATGTGCTTTAACTCTAATTAACACAGACGTAGATAGTAGAATACAGACAACTGAGGCCTTGTTTTATAACACAGAACTATATATACGTGTATATATTTTTTTTAAAATGCCATTATTACCAAAAATTGCATATGCAAAAATATAAATATAAATGTTCTGAGTGCTTGATTATTCTCAAAGTAAACTTCAGATTAGAATAATCTGTGCAGTTTTACTGTCTTTCTTTAATCTGGACTCAGACGTTTCAGGAAGCACCAACATGGTCAACAAAGCCAACAAAAAACAAAGTGTTTCGAACATCTGCAGCAACATCTGCTGAGATTATAAAATTATTTTACCCACTTTGTTGTAATAGAATAAAGTTGTTAACCACATCGATTCAGTCAGCATTAAGATTGAAAAATCTTCATTTATTCACATATTTTGCGCTCTTTAAGATTCTCATTTGATAGTTTTTGTGTCTTACATTTCCTTCTTTGAACGCGTTGGTCTCCTCGGGCCTCTAAACTCGTAATCATGAGGAAGAAGCGCAGAGTATGAAGAATCGACCAAAGAGAGGAAGAGAGTGTGACCACATCCTGACACACACATACACACACACACGGTCAGAGTCAGTCAGTCTGAGTGGATGATGTTTCAGGTGAGCGCTCATTTTTGCATTTCAAACAAAATGTTTGCTGTCATTCTTCTTGATTTTTACTTTCCGTTTGTTCGTTTGTAATATTTACTGTTGTGCATCTGTCACATTAACTTTTTCAGCATAGACATTTTCGCTCTAAATGATGCATAGGTTTACAGTTAAGGTGGAAACTCTCTGTCTCTATATAAAAATGTACATGTTTTAAAAGGCTTCATTATCTTTTCTGGAAAAAAAAACATAAAAAAAAAACTAAAATCCAGATGTGAAAACAGAAGAAAAAGAATGAAATACAATGTTGGTGTTGACCTTCATGTAAAACTTGGAGGTGTCACTTTAAGAAAGGATGAATTTTAATCATCTCTGGGTGTGAATTCTTAGAAGTGTTATCACACATTCACACTTAGTCATATAGGCACCGTGTGGTCTACTTAGTAATGACAGGTCTACTTTGAGTTTAGTTGAATCTTCCATTGCACAGTATAGGTCAGCAGAGCCTTTCTACGCACACTAACAGTGCTTAAACACAGTTATTTCTGACTGCTAACTTTCTTTTCGTACAGGGTTTCAGCCATTGAAGAGGCAGTATTTCTTAACAAGAGCTATATTTGTTAAAATTAGGAAGCTATAGTGTGACCTGATGACAGCAACAGCTAAAATGCTCAACACGTGCCCTATACCATAACAACAAAGAAGTTAGAAATAAGGATTTTCACTTGAAACATGCAATTCTAATTGGACCATAATTTCCAAAGTAAGCTTAAAGTTTGATTATACTGAAAAGAAGACTTGATGGAGTGGACTTGAAAGTAAGACTGACATATAAACTCATTGGAAAAGTGTTCACTAAGCTCAGAGACCAAGTGAGCTGTAGACTAATTTTTCATACACGTCTATAAGATCAGGCTTGTGCTGGAAAACAGAAAGTTGTCACATTTTTTTCTGAGGTCCTCAGAATATCACCCAGAAAAAATTATTAGATCCAGTCTGGGAGAGATGAATGAGTTCATGGAGTATCTAAATGGGTGTACATACCCACCAAGCACTGGACCTCTACTGATGATGTTTTCAGGGCCAAATTTAGGTAGCATTTGTGCAGCCCAAAAGTAATTGGAAATTGGGCTGTGTTTAGTACATCTGATTTGAACCAAATTTCAATCAAGGTGGTCATATTATGTGGGCATTTTCAGGTTGTTGTAAAGACTCTTAGAAAATGATGTCTTGCAGCTACAAGGGCTTTGAATCTGTTGATGAACTGGGGACTTTCTTGTTGGAATTTGTGGAGGTGTTGCAATGTTAAAAGATTTGTCTGCTTGCGTGGGTTAGTGGTGTAAAGTAATACAAATAAGCCACAGTCTACAAGTTGCAAAGGTGAAGGCACAACAAATCTCAACCCCTACATGGATACTTGTGGTGGGCACTTAGCCAATGATTCAACTAGCCATGTTTTCTGCTCTGCTAAAGTAAAAAACTATCCTGATGGGTCCTATAGAGTTCAACCACTTTAATCTTGCAAGGTCTTAGCATTGCTTATCCAAACTAATAGAGAAACAAACAAACAAACAAATAGAGAACTAATGTTGTGTTCTAACATCAAAGGTACAAAACAAGTTTAAGTCATCATCCAAAGACAACAACATCTTGTGTGAAACTCCTCACAATCTTGGCGCTCAAGAAAAACAATTAAAATGAGTTTAGGCTTCAGCAAATGCAAGCTAAGTTGACCACTGGAAAGTTCAAAAGCTCTAACCTTACCAACTGGTTTGAATATCCCGGATGAGACCCCATATACCAGAAACTGGCTCTAGGTATATGGCAAAGAGTGCTTTACTTAAAATAGAATTTATCAGAAATAAACTTCCTTCCTTCCATGTCAGCCAGTTATCAGGAACTGTAAGCCAGGACCACCTGCAATACAGTAGGACTGCATTGGACTGTGTGGAAAGGCTCTATTACTAAGAAGAAGATGGATGGAAGGGCAGACCTTTCTCTTTTCTTGATATCTTTTTAGTGTAAAGAGGAAATGCCTTCTCACGTTTAAAAGTTGTTGAGTTGTTGCTCCTGATGTTTTTGCTTTGTGGGATGGAATCATACATTCAAGGCTATATCAGGGCTCCAAAAACACATCAATCTTTGTCTAAATTTGAACTAAACTAAACACTGCCCAGTTTTCAGTGACTGTTTTATAGTTAAATAAAGGCTAACCAGATGTTGCCCCACATCTGTTTTTTAGTATGTCTGTGTGCCTACACAAACTCTCATTAATCATTCATTATCACTTCAACTTAATGTTATTTGACTTCAAATTTTATTTCAATGACAGAAACATTTCATTCTGACCAAAAACTTTTGAACATTAGTATAGCTGCATTTCAAACTCAGCAGAAAACCCCTATCAAGACAGATTCAGATCTACTGTAACAGTAAAGGTTTTCAATTGATATTGTGACTAATAAACAACAATCTAGATGTAAAAAAAGCAAAAGAAATGAATTAAATCTTTTTTTTTTTTACCTCTATTATATATTCTCAAAATAAGACCACACACACTCACAGAAAAATAGACATCAAAAGAGTTTGCTAATAGAGTTTTTTGAGATTTTCCACAAAACAGTAAGCAATTTTTCCTCTTCCTTATCTTTTCTAAGAACACATCTGCATTCATTCTCTGCACAGAACCCAGAGTGTCACTAACCAGGCTTCAATTGCATCACTGCAGATTCTCATGAAGATGCCATCCAGATAAAGCACCATCTACTGACCACAATCATGCACAGAAACACACACACATTCAGGTCAAACAAGTGTGCATGCGCATGACATCATGTCTGACTGTTGGACATATTCTTCATCATCTACCCCTCCTATCACCTACCACCCCTCCCAGACCCCACCTTCCCTCTCCTCCCCCCACTCATTCAGGAACCATGGAAATCCTCCACACGCCAAGGTCATCATTTTTATTTTTTCTTTCCTTATTTAGATAATAATTATTACTGTTAAAAAAAATCATCTTACTAACTTCTACTCATCAATTTACTCATTTATTGATTTCCTCATCTTCAGGTTACGTCCCCTCACCTCTTCCCCCAGCAGCAGGGATCCTCTTCCCCTTTCTTCCATCAGCCTCAGATAAACTCCCCTCAGACTCCATCCCCTCACCTCCCTCCTCCCCAGCTGACCTCCCCTCAGTTTGCTTATCCTCCTGTCACCTCTCCCCACCTTATACCCCATGCTCAGGTGACATCCCCTCATCCTGAACAACAGCCACTGATAACCTCCCCTCACCTCCTCTCCCCAACTCAGCATGCCCTTTATCCTGAACTGCAGCCACAGATATCCACCCCTCACCTCTTCTCCTCATCTCAGCACAACTTCTTCTGCCAGAATCCCGATCCAGACTTGGATCATTCAAACTGGGCCAAATGCGAATCCAACTCTGAACTTTCCTGCCTTCTTAATGGCAACAGTTTCTCCTACCAGGTAAGAAAACAAAAACGGAACTATTTTCTCTCATCCTGAACACAGATTGATCAATAACCTCTCTCTATTTCTGATCTAAAACAGAACCAAACCTCAGCTCATCTGGATTTTCAGAACCAGAACCAGTTCAGTTCTGGTTTACCTCAACATGAAGATTCCTTGGAGAACACACATAGATCTTACGATGCTCAAACGCTTCTTTTCAGTGGTGTGTGCACACATAGTGACACGTCTAATCCAGGTGAGGACAGCTGGAGGCACCTGGAGCCAACCGTTTCCCAACTTCAGTGCGCCGCATTGGACTCCATATCTGCAGGAGCCCATCAAGCTGATCCATCTCCCCACAGGCTCTCTGTGGGAGGGTGGAGTGCCACAGAGCTCAACCCGGCTGAAGACTTCTCCAGCACCCAGTTTTTCCAGGATGGCTACCTGAATGCTCCGCAGCCTTTCTGTAGCCCCACAACTCCTGGTCCAAGTCCTCATTACCCCCAAACCCCAGCAGTCTCCAGCCCCAGTCCTCAAATGCACCCCAGGATGGAGAGAACAGGTTTTCACACCCAGATAAACAGTGATCAGACCTCTGATCCAAGTCAGTACCACCAGCGCCTCCTCTCAAGCCAAACAGAGCAGATGCAGAACCTGACAGGCCTACTTCACACTGCTGGCACGTCTGAGACCAGCTTGTCCACACCAAGACGGGGCCAGCATGTCAGGAATGCTGCCCAGTCTATGAGCCTCTCTACTGGGCTGAACTGGACAGAGGAGTGTGGAGGAGGGAAAGGAGGGAAAGGAGGAGATGATAGTCATGCAGACTGGAACTGGGTATGTTGTTATGCTAATTTAATTTATATTAAAGATTATAGGAAATATGGAAGTATGTACAGTAAATATCAATTTGCTGAAGACAGTAGGTAAATAAATCTCTGTAACTAATATGGGTAAAACAGTCAAGTAACAGACACCAACTATATAAAAAAATATAAAGTTAATTTTAAAAAAGTAGGTGTTTAAAAGTAGAAACAATGAAGAAATAAATAATAATGTCACCATACCTTTATTCTGTTGTTTTATTTTTCTTCTGTTAATTTTTAGATGCAAAAAGAGCATACCGCTGAGAGTCTTGACACCAGGTAACCCCAATCCCTATCAATAATAAGCATGTTTATAGTTTTAAATCTTTATTTATACATTTTAATGTCAATGATTCCAATATGTGTGTCACAGGCTGCTGTGTATGGTGTGTAAGCGTGACTTCAGGAGCCTGCCAGCATTAAATGGTCACATGCGTTCACACAGTGGATTCAGATCATCTACATGCTTGAAAAAGGTCCTCAGTAACATCTAAAAAAATAAATGAAACAAATCAAATCTATAAATCATATATAGAAAAGATACCAACAAGTTAACCAAGTCATAATTCTGAAATATAATTATTTATTTTATCGGGACAAGAGTCAGGTCCCCACACTGCCCTCTATACATTGTCATCTAGGCTGCCCCTAGTGGGCTCTTCATGCAAAACAATACAAAGTAAGTCTTTAATATTTATGGATGGATTATTTATTAATTTCTTTGTTACATTTGTTTAGGACTCTGCCCCATCGGTTCAGCGCCCATTCACCATGGTGCTGCCTGTATCTGTCCCAGTGAAATCACGAAGTGTGTCAAAGGCAAGTAGGGGTGGTCAGACAAGAAGCAGCCGCCTCCCTCCAGCTACTGGAAGCACTGCACTCTTCCGCAGCCTGATGCGCCCGCAAGATGAGGAAGATGCTGCCAAAGGCATTAAAGATGGTGAAAAAAGAGTTGCTTCTGCACCTAACAAAGGCACCCGTCACTACACCCCTCCACCCATGCTGTGTCCTCAGAGGGCGGGGCCAGGGTTGTACTGCTCCCTTACCACCAGGAGGCAGCAGAGAGTGCAGACTGTTCAGCTCCACAGTAAGTCATAAAATCGCATTGACGAGCACCTGAAATCTATAACCATCTAATTTTAGCCCATTTCAGCCTCCAAACACTCAACAGTTACGATAAAAACAAAAGCATCGCGCTCATCCTGAGTCAATGAAAAAACAAACAATGAGCAGTATGATTGGATGATTGTCATGACACAATGCTAAAATTAGCATCTGACTGGCAGATGGAGCCAGGGACCTTGGTGCCAAAGAGACTGCCTTTCTTCCTCCTGGAACACTAACATCAGGAATCGTTAAGCCGTACGTAATGTTTGCTTCTTACCAAAAGATCTTTGTTATTGTTCTATCTACTGATCGTCTGGTAATCTGGTACTGTCTATCACAGGCAGATCAATTTAGGGCGGGGCTTCCAAGCTGAGATCCCACCGCTTCAAGACCAAAAATATGCCCACTCTGACTCCCACAATGCACTGCTACAGTGGACTCCATGGGATGATCTAGAGCGTCCCGTCAATCAGCACAGAGGTACACAAACACATAGAATGCACAGAAATCTTGCTGTTGTTTTTAGATGATCTTGGAACTAATCTTAGAAATGGAACCACTTTTCAAACAGTGGAAACTCTGCTTATGATGGCTCGATCCAGCGTGGTCCCAGGGGGTGGAGCCAGTGCAGAGTACACTCTCCAAGTCTTATCAGAGTGCAAAGGAGACTTTCTGGTAAAATCTCTTTGACTATTTGGTTCTTCAGTGTGGGCTACATAAAAATGTGTTATTATTGTTTAGAATATTAACATGAAAAATACAACATTCTGAATAGATTACAGAATGGGCCTTTTTTTTCTACAGCACCAGGTGAACCAAAATGCTCAGATACACAACAAAAGCCTAAAAGCTTCAAAAAACATCACAATGAAGGTGAAAATAAAACATGTTTAGGAAGAACAAGAAACAACATAATTGGAAACCCTGCAAAGAAACAAGAAGACCACAAAGAAACAAAAAATACACAAAAATGTCAACAAAGTCATAGAAATAATCACAAAATACAACAAGACACCAGAGTCTAGATTCTACCACAAAGACACAAACATGATCACATATACATAATTAAAACCACACCACGAGACAGAAAACAACCACAAGATACATAAAGCTCCTACAAAATGACAAAAAAAATCCCCACAAAGAGACAAAAACATCAGAGAGCCACAAAAAGCAGTTACTAAGACAAAAAAGTGACAACAAAGACACATAATCCAACTGCAAAGAGGCAAGAAACAAGAGACAAAAAAAACAGACAAAATCCACCACAAGGACACCAAAAAGAGGCAAAAACAACCTTAAAGACACAAACAGCTACTGTAAAACAAAACAAAACAAAACAAAACAAAACAAACACACAAAAAAAGACCCAAATAGACTCAAATAACACTAAAAAGACAAAATCCACAAACCAAAAAACTATTTTAAAAAAGTATATCTGAAAAAGCAAAAATATTAATGGGACTATAAAAATCTACTTAATCTTACCATGTCAGGCATGACTAAAATGACATCACTTTATTATGTCTTTCAGCTGACGGTAGAGAAGCTGCTATCGACTCCTGAACCCAACAACCACCGTCACCACACAGGTCAGCTGTTGTTCCATCTAACCACAGACTCAGAAATTCACAGATATAAAAAACACAGCACATTTTAATTAATATCCCTATTTATACTGTAGGTGTGAGCTGGAGTGCAGCAGAGAAAAGGTCACTGGTGAAATCTCTGCAGCTCCATCAGAAAGACTTCAGTAGCATCCAGAAAACTGTGAGTTCCTGCTTACTACTGTTAATGTCTTTCTGCAGTGCCACCAGTGGGTGAACCAAAAGTGACAAATTTTGTAAATTACAATTGCTGTTTGTCTGTAACAAGTAATGATGTATCTCCATGATGTTTGTATCCTCAGGTTCAAACAAAGTCCCTCTCTGAGTGTGTTGAGTTTTATTATCTCTGGAAGAAGAAGCTGAGTCTGAGCACCAAGACATCAACTAGCCTGACAGTCTCTTTGCCCAACACAAATGTAAGGAACAAAAAGTCTTTTTTTTAATGATTTAAATCAGAAGGGTTATCATAGCTGTAGTGGCCCTTTTAGTATATCTGAGTTACTGAAATGGACTGCTGTGACCCAGAAGTCTTTTCATTCCCCTAAACTTTATGGACAAACCAATGACTGTCTGCCACTGGTTTGTAAAGTCCAATTTTTAAATTCCAACTTTAACATATTGTGAACCCTTTGATCCCATTAAGGAAAGTGAAGTCATACGTTATTAGCTTATGCTAGCAAGACACATACGCAGATATCCGCTAAGTGTTAAAATCTATTTGAATGTTACTTTACTCATCACAACTGGGACACTTCTGGATGGTCTCTTAGTAAAATAAACTGCAAAGCAAGACATATTATTGGTTAGATAAGTACATTAACAAGTCTGATCATCTTAAGCTATTGCTATATGCTGATAATGTGATTCTTTATATTCCAGAATTACACAAATCAGTTCAAACAGAAGAACCAGTTCAGTTGTTGGCATAATAAGATATGAGGGTGGATGAATGGGTTGATTAAAACATTGGGCTTTAACATTGATGACTGCAGTTTGTTTGACCCGTTTTTCAGAATTAACAATTCAGCTTTTAAACCTTACTTCTCTAAATCAAACAGTAATGTAGCAGGACGTCTACCCTCATTCAAGTACTTATTTTATACCAATTTATCTTTTGTGTCTTTGGGAATTGACTCAGGACTTACTGGTATTTAGCCTGATTAGGGATTTGTGATGTTTTCATGGGACTAGAATTAGGACTAATTTAGACTTTTAAGCTGGACTTTATTGGAGTTAGCTATGCTGTCTTTTAATTGCTCTAAAGTTCTCTTTGTTTGTGTGTGTGGGTTTTTTTTATAATCAAGTATGGAAAAGAGTCCTTTTGTAAAGATTTGGGCTTTCAAAGTTTACTTAAATCTTTAACCAGGCCCTTTCTGTAATCTTAGTGATCAGTCAGTAAAATGTCAGGTGCAGTTCCTGTAGAGTCAGTCGCCTCAGAGTTTCAGGTCAGTGAACAGATATGAAACTAAAGGCTGTGCGAATAAAAACCACAGAAACCAAATTCCTGTTATCACTCCACACACACACTGCAGCACAAAACACACACAAAAACACACACCGGACAGCCACTTCCTGTCAAGAGCCGTCACGTTTGTGAACACACTGTGACATGACATTTCAAATAGCCACCGTGTGAGTGTGGTCAGAGCTCAGCAAGTTTCCATTGGTGTCATTTAGAGTTTTATCATCGGCTTCGTGTTTTAGATTTCCATCAGTTTGATTCATTTCAGCTTCCTGTAGGTACACTGTGGTTTTAGTCTGTTTCATGAATCTGTAAATGTGTCTTTACTTTGTTCCATGTTACTCAGGAGGCTGATCTTTTGAACACACACAGTGACATCTTGTTCAGAATCCAAGTCTACAGGCAGCACCTGAGCTGTGTGAAGTTTCTACAGGATATTTTTGGAGATGAAAGACTGCACACTTTACAGCTACAGATATTTGAAGTTGGCAGGCCACTAGTCAGAGTCATGATAGATAATTAATATGCCCCATACAGCCTTCTACTAGGTCTGCCTCATTGTAGCTTGATTATTTACCATGATGATTTATAAATATCAGCTGGTTATTGAATATAAAAATATATGTTTGTAAAGTGGATTTCCTACAACTACAAATATAATTCTAATTTAAAAAGTGGTGAGACTGGCGTGGGGCAATTGGTCATGTGATATGGAGTTACGATCTGACTGGGGGTCTTTTTCTTATCATAATGCCAATCTAATGAGTGCTCTAGTGGAATCTATGCAGTCCTATGAAAAACTATCTACACCTGAAGATTCAGTACCTCTAAGAGCCATTTTTAGCTGCAGCAATTCGCAGTAATCATTTTCTGTATAACTTTAACAATTTCTTACATCATTATCAAGAAACACAATCATGACTGCAGCTTTTTACAATGGTGCTTCATGTAGTTATCGAAGCTTGTGGGCATTTGTTTACGCACGGCTCTCTTAAGGTCCCACCACAACATTTAAATCAGATTCAGATCTAGACTTCGACTCAGACCATTGCGACATCTTGAATCTTTTCTTTTTCAGCCATTCTGTTGTAGATTTGAAGCTGTGCTTGGGATCACTGCCCTGCTGCATGACCCAATTTCAGCCAAGCATCAGCTGTGAATGATCTGGTTCTGTGGATGCAAAACAAGTCCAGTTCATCATGTCAAATCACTATTGTCAAATGTCTCCACTTTGGTCTTGCATGTCCAAAAGACATTTCTCCAGGAGTCTTGTGGTTTATTTAGTTGCAACTTTGATAACCTAAGCTCTGCTACCATGTTCTTTTTAGAGAAAAGACACCTTCTCCTGGCAACCCTTCCAAACAAGCCAAACTTGTTCAGCCTTTTTCTAATTAAACATTTAACATGCTAACTGAGGCCTGTAGAATCTGAAATGTAGCTCTTGGGTGTTTTGCACTTTGTCTGAGCATTACATGGTCTCACCTTGCAGTGAATTTGCTGGGACATCAACTCCTTGGAAGACTGTTGCATTGTGTTAACACACTCATTTTGGTGATAACAAGTATCACCTTCTTTTCTAACTTCCTCTTTTTATTTATGCAGGGTCAAAGGTCGTCAAGATCTCAGGCTGCTTCATGAACTGTTGGACCATCGCCCTCTGGAGCTACACACTACTTACCAACACAAGGCTTGAACCAAAACAGCTAAACTGTGTCTGGCTTACTTGTTCACAAAATCACAAGGCATGCTCCTAATTTGATAAAAACCATCTCTAAATCACTAAATGAGCTGAAAAGGAAAACTCCACCAGGACAACCTTTCACCTTGGGTGTTCTGGTGGACACAACAACAGTCGCCTTGAGGTGTATAAATTAAATTGAATTGAAATCGAATTGAAAGCTTTACAATCCGTTCTGCAAACTGTAGCTTTTCTTTTTTCTGTTATGTCCTTTGACTGTACAATATGGTATTTTAAATGTAAATGTGTTTGTGTGTGTGTGTGTGTTTTAAATTACTGTCAGTTAATAAACCCACAAACTAAGAAAAGCCAAGAGTCTTACTTGAGAGCACCTCCAGACTTAAGCTCAGGCATGTTGGGATATTGTTTTTCTTCCTTAATCCTGTCAGTCTTCTGCCTCTGGGCCTCTGATGCTCAGTAGAGCTCCACTTATTACCACACCAGGGAACAACAAAGAGACAAAGCAGAAAAGGAAACACATGGGGCCGCAGGCTTTCTGTGTGAGTACAGCTCTTCACATCAATGTCCTCTTTTTCAACATCAGAGGAACATGCTAAAAATAAGTGGATGATAATAAGCCTGAGTAACAAGGTGTCAGACACATTGGTGAGGTTTTACCCTCACTATTGTGTCAGAGGTTATCCCAAAAGCTGTTTTCACACATTCACTGCAGACCTGAGATTTTTCTACACAAGACTAGACAAAGGTGCATGTATGAATGCAAACGTAGCATCAAAACCAACAGTTAGGTTAGGTTAGGGTTAGTCAGAGTTATATGCAAGTCAGCCCAAAATCAAATACTGAGTCAAGGCTAAAAAGTTCCTTGTTGAAACCTACGAGTCCCAGGTGAAGATATAAATCAAGACATGTCAAGAGCAACAAGTCAGGTCAAAAGAATAAAACCAAAAAATCGTACTTGACCTGTGACCAGCAATAAATTCCATGTAGACTGGTCTTCCACACCATAGTGGGACAACCCATTCTTTATGTAGCAGGTTTAATATATAATAATATATAAGACCAAAATATTTACAAGCTGTTACCACAAAGTTGTGTGAAATGGCATGTCATGCCAAAGCATTGTGTGACAGGTCACATGACAACAACCAGTGACAGTAATATCCAATCAGAACCATGTCTTACACAGGTCAATAAATCTGAGTAATACACACTGTGTTGTCATAAATGTGAAAATTAGTGCCTAGAAAGACAAAAAGAAAACTTACAAGAACAAGTAAATAAAGGATGATATCTCTACAAACCTGGAAACATATAGAAGGAAAGATATGCATGATGTTTAATCCAAGATGTAACAAAAAATAATTATATGCAGTTGATTAGAAAAATATCAAACTTTCATTCATTCATTCTCTTCCGCTTATCCTTATCAGGGTCACTGAGGACCTAAGTCTAGCTACCACAGAGCAAGAGGCCTGGACAGGTCGCCGGACTGATGCAGGGCTAACAGAGAGAGAGAGAGAAAGAACCATTCACACTCACGTTCTCACCTTTATCAGACTTACTCACCTAATTAACCACAATATGTCACATTCAGTATACACTATGCAAGAAATAGGTCAGTCATGAAACACAACATACAGTGTAAGCAGACCAAGCAGAAAATAATATACAGGTGTAATCATAAAAAAAGGGTTTTATTATTCTGCAGAAAGGACAAAATCATTACAAAAATTCAGAATGACAAAAATGAGCTATTTTAGGAACCAAGTGGACCCATAGAAGAGGACAACTTAAGAACTTCTACTTTAAAAACCACTTTACAAACCATAACTCTGAAAACTGACCTGCCTAACTGAGAGACAGCTCCAGTTATATAGCAATTGAATGAACTATTGTATACACCAAAGGTGAAAACTACAGAGATAATAGCTAACCATAATACAAGAATGACCCTATTCCCCCCCTGCGTGGTCACAACAGATGGTTAAGTCCATTCAATTGGCCTCTGCATTTAAACTAGCTCCACCCTCAGCCTCCTCTTTTACTCAAAAAAGGAAGGACTGGAGCGGCAGCCAGGTAACTCAAAAAGAACAGAAAAGAATCCATATAGCGTGTACCTATGGTACCATAACAAACAATAGTGATGGGCAGATGAAGCCCCATGAAGCACTGAAGCTTTTCATCCAATTGGTTCACCCCAACGCGAAGCTTCATGAAGCTTCATTTGCT
>NW_024582518.1:1177174-1191907 GCF_018398535.1 Haplochromis burtoni | reverse complement strand
CACAAGGAGGTGGATACCAGGTTAAGTTGCAAGGTTTATAGATTTAAGACAGGGGCAAAAATCCAGAGGTTCAGAGGGTAAAACATTTTCCACAATATTTTCCACAATATTTGAGATATATACATTTATAAATTTATCGAAATTGAAATTTTGTGGTTTTGCTGGGACGTCAACTTTCTGCTTTACTGTCTGCAAAATATAACAAACTTTCAGTTCAGTTCAATTCAATTTTATTCACATAGCGCCAAATCACAACCATTCTTGCCTGAAGGCACTTCATATTGTAAGGTAAACCCTAAAATAATACAGAGAAAAGCCCAACAATCAGATGACCCCCTATGAACAAGCATGTGGCAACAGTGGGAAGGAAAAACTTTTTAATAGTAAGAAGCTTTAATTACACTGCTCATTGCAGCTTAACTAAGGGCTCACCTGACACAGCCCTAACTATATGCTTTAGCAAAAAGTAAAGTTTTAATCTAAATTATAAAAGTAGAGATAGTGTTTGTCTCCCAAATCCAAACTTAAAGATGGTTCCACAGAAGAGGGGCCGGAAAGCTGAAGGCTCTACTTTTAAATGCTCTACAAAGAACAATAAGCCTGCAGTCTGAGAGCAAAGTGCTCTATTTTGGTGATACCACGCTATGAGGTCATTAAGAGAAGATGGTGATTATTGAAGACCTTGTATGTGAGGAGCAGGATCTTGAACAGTAGTCTCAGTGCAGCATTTTGGATCTGTTGATAACTTCTCTGAGGTTTTGGGACATCCTGATAATAACGAATTACAGCTGTCTAGCCGAGAAGTAATAAATGCTTGAACTAGTTCTTTTATTACCAGGAGGCAACGTTTAACTTGTGAGATGTTTCCAGACATTAACAGTAACATTCTTTAATATTGATGAAAAATGTCTTTTTAGCCTTACTCAAAGCCAGTGTAAAAACACAGATAACCTCTGAGTTTGGTAATAAAGCGGAAGTGCCCTAAACCTGCATTCTGCATGGTAGCCACTAGGGGGTAACCACTGTAGTTGCAAAAAGATATAGAATAGAATGCCTTTATTGTCACTCTACAGATGTACAATGAGATACAGAGCATCTCCTACACAGTGCAAACATGTGGGAGAATAAAGGTGGTGAGATGCACAGTTTCTGCAGCTCTATATACATATGAACAGTATTTAGAAAAGAAAAAACATAAATAAAATGTATAAATATACAAATCTGGGAAAACAAAATAAAAAAGATAAATAAGTAAACAAATAGTGTTGTGTATTTACAGTGTAGGTTATTGCGTGTAAAATTAAGTATTGCACAGTGGTTATGGTAGTTGTGTAGTCTGTTTATAGAGGGAAGTCCTTGGGATGGGGGTGGTACTGTGTTGTCAGTGCGTGTGGGAGTTCAGGGTGATTATGGCTTTTGGGAAGAAACTATTTTTGAGTCTGTCTTTGAGTCTTTTGGTCCTTGAGAAATTCATATGCCCCTCGGCTCTGACCTCTATATCGTAAACACTTTCCTGCTGAGATAATGAACTAGGTCAATCCTTTCAGGTCCTATTTTGTCAATTTTGGTCATTCAAAGAATTTGAAAGGAGGATTTACCAGGATATGCTCACTGACTGTAATGTCATGAGTACAAAGTGGTAATAATGAAAGTACAGCCTGGCCCAACTTCAACTTCTTTAGATGGTTTTATTAAATTTTAGAGAGTTTTAGACTCTTTTTAAATAAATAAAGAGGATGTGAAAATAATGAATCTAATGACTGCTTGTGGTCCTCTGCTTCAGTGTGGACTCAATAGTGTTATTTATCATTTCAACTCTTCATTCTGAGGCTGAATGAAGGTGTTTGTGATAGTAAAAGTTCTGTTTTACGACTTCCATGTTTGTCTGTTCTCAGAGGGATACAATCATCACAGCACATTATTTTGGGGACCAAAGGCCAGAACTGTGTAGTGACGCTGAAAAGTCAATAATTAACTGCAGAGAGCTGAGACTAAACACCTTTGCACTGCAGGCAAACAACTCCATGTGTGGTTACTGCCTAAGCTACTTTGTATGATGTCATGTTTTATATAAACTCTTATATATCTTATAAATCTTAAATGTTAATCTTTAATTTTCTTTATTTTTATTTGTACCAGGCTTACTTTAATTCATTTATTCATTTTAAATTCAATTTATTTTGCGTATTCTTATGTACTTTATTTATATTGTACACAGTAGTGAGTAAATGTTTTGAGCCACCCTTCATTTTTTTTATATTTTACTAGGAAAATTGAAAATAGGTGCAGTAATTCATTGAAACATGTAAGTGCTCATGGAAACAGTATAAGAAGCAGAAATGGAGTTTGTACAATTCTAATGAGCTTCAAAGTCAATACTGGGGAGGCCAAACACTGTTAGTGTGTTTATCTCTGTCTCGGTCGTTGTGTCCTTGGGCAAGACACTTCACCTACCGCCTACTGGTGTTGGCCAGAAGGGTCGATGGCGCAATATGGCAGCCTCGCTTCTGTCAGTCTGCCCCAGGGCAGCTGTGGCTACAACTGTAGCTTGCCTCCACCAGTGTGTGAATGTGTGTGTGTGAATGGGTGGATGACTGGGTGTGTAAAGCGCTTTGGGATCCCTAGGCAGGACTAGTAAAAGCGCTATACAAATACAGACCATTTACCATTTACCATTTATCTATCCAGGTATGCTGTTACTGCATTGCCAGTGTGTTTAGGATCATGGTCATGTTAAAAATGAAGCTATTGCCAATCACATGCTTTCCAGATGGTACTGCATGGTGGATCAAAGTCTGATACTAATACTAGCTCAAGAGTTCATAATTCCATCAATTTCGACAAAACCACTCTGCCACCACTGTCTGAAATTCATTCCCATGACAGCATAATATAGCAGTCATTTTTACACTTGGCATTTAATATAATACAATTTTAATTCTCTTTTAATCTGGTATTGAATAATATTTTTGTTCATTTCCTTATTTATATATTTATTTAAAGATACATATTTGTTTTTTTTTCCTTTTCTTTTTTGTTTTGTTTGATAGAAGTGATTTAATGAAATTTCAATTATAATAATACATGTTTTTAATTTTAAATATAGGTTACAAAACTGGTAAAGGTTTCATATAACTCATTTAACTACCTATATCTGGTGAGCTGTTTTTTAGTTCTGTATTTTATTAAGTTAGATCGTTTATTTACATCATAATGCATCATGTTTTTATTTCTATGTAAACTATATGAACTATATGTATTTTCTGAATGTAATTGAACTTGATTGTACTTATTAGTCTTTAACAGTCTGTTCTAAGCCATGATTTCATCAACATGCCACTGCTGTGTAGAGGGATCTTTCATACACAGGTCAAAGGTCATGACTTCTTACCTTTCTGTACTTCTTGCATGTATTTTTCCTTTTCTTCTTCCTCGCCTCTTTCTTCCTCTTCTTCTCCTCTGCAGTCTCCTCTCTCTCTTCATCATCCTCAATCAGAGGTTCATATTTATCTGGCAGGACGCTGAAATAAACCTCCTTGCTGGTTTTCTGCAACTTTCTCCCCACTGAAGAAGCGTCTTCCTCCTCCCTCTCCTGTGCTCCCATCCCTTCCTCTCTGTCGTCTGACTTTCTTCTCCTGCTTTCGGGCAGGGAGACCTTTGGAGCAAGGAGGAGTCAAACTTTATTAGTGGCCCCAAGCTCAGCGCAGACAGGAAACTCTGAGCTTTGACATAAAATCAGGATTAGAAGAAGAATGTGGAGGTTCCTCAGTTTTGAGGCTGAAGTTATCTGAAGTTTTGTGCACAGCAGCGGTTCCTCCCTGTTTGCTTATCTGCTGTTTGTTTTAGGTCAACAAAAAAAAAAAAAACAGAAAAAGAAAAAGAAAAACAGATGAAAGTGTAACATGGCTGAGAGGCAGATTTCTAAATGGGAAAATACTGGAAACACTCCTCTCCTTTGACTACGATGACCTGGATGACTGAGAACCTTCACAGACACACTGGAAACACTGACTTTTGTGAGTTTTATTTTAAGCAATTAAGTAAATAAATAAGAGGAAGGAAAAGGAAGAAAGCTCAAACAGCTGAGCGGACTTCAGTCGTTAGTTTGAAAAACACAAAACATTTCCACTTTATCTCAAAAGGAGATAAACTAAGTGCTCAAATTGAGCAGAAGAAAGTACTTTATAGTAATCTCAGACAAAACAACTTTTATGGAATTGAAGTCTTAAAGGGAAAAAAAGGCAGATGTACTCAAACATTCATGAAGAACAAGCCCTCCTAGATACATGGACAACACTGTGCACTCTGAAAACCTTTAGCTTGGATCTAAAGAGCTTGGAAAGGAAAGCGTCTGGACTTCTTTACGTTTCTTGAAGACGTTTCATCTCTCATCCAAGAAGCTTCTTCAGTTCTAAGTGCAATTGGTGGAGAGTCCCAGATTTTAAGCCCTATGGGAGTGTCCACAAGAGGGTCATGGACCCCCTATAGATCCTCTACCTAAACACATGAGCCAAGGTGTGAAAGCAGGTTCTGGTCACAATCAGCCAAGGTTTCAGGTGAACCCATAGTGAAACCTAGTCCAACACTATCATTTATGTATTGAGATCTGGGACTCTCCACCGGTTGAGCTTAGAACTGAAGAAGCTTCTCGGATGAGAGGTGAAACATCTTCAAGAAAACTTAAAGAAGTCCAGACGCTTTTCTTTCCAAGCGCCTTAGACTACGATGACTGAGTCCCTATACAAAGTTTAGCTTGGATATTTCCTGCTTTAGTCTCGATGATAGAGTGACCTGATGGCATATAACATAATGTATATTGTCAAATGTCAGTAACATTGTGCGATGGCTGCACAACTGCACAACTGAAATACTCGGGTAATATTCATGTTAACTTTTACTGTCTTAATTTTACTTCGGGCTGTAAAGCTTCAGTTATTATAAGTTAACCAATTCAAAATTTTGAGTTAGTTTCTAATCCATGCCAGCAATAAGCTATAGTCCAAATGATGGCACAGAATTTGTTTTGGCCCCCTCCATTACTCGACACACGCTCCGAAGCCTCGATACAGAACGTCCCATCACTAACAAACAATACAAAACAAATTCTGTGCCATCATTTGGACTATAGCTTATTGCTGGCATGGATTAGAAACTAACTCAAAATTTTGAATTGGTTAACTTATAATAACTGAAGCTTTACAGCCCGAAGTAAAATTAAGACAGTAAAAGTTAACATGAATATTACCCGAGTATTTCAGTTGTGCAGTTGTGCAGCCATCGCACAATGTTACTGACATTTGACAATATACATTATGTTATATGCCATCAGGTCACTCTATCATCGAGACTAAAGCAGGAAATATCCAAGCTAAACTTTGTATAGGGACTCAGTCATCGTAGTCTAAGGCGCTTGGAAAGAAAAGCGTCTGGACTTCTTTAAGTTTTCTTGAAGATGTTTCACCTCTCATCCGAGAAGCTTCTTCAGTTCTAAGCTCAACCGGTGGAGAGTCCCAGATCTCAATACATAAATGATAGTGTTGGACTAGGTTTCACTATGGGTTCACCTGAAACCTTGGCTGATTGTGACCAGAACCTGCTTTCACACCTTGGCTCATGTGTTTAGGTAGAGGATCTATAGGGGGTCCATGACCCTCTTGTGGACACTCCCATAGGGCTTAAAATCTGGGACTCTCCACCAATTGCACTTAGAACTGAAGAAGCTTCTTGGATGAGAGGTGAAACGTCTTCAAGAAACGTAAAGAAGTCCAGACGCTTTCCTTTCCAAGCTCTTTAGATCCAAGCTAAAGGTTTTCAGAGTGCACAGTGTTGTCCATGTATCTAGGAGGGCTTGTTCTTCATGAATGTTTGAGTACATCTGCCTTTTTTTCCCTTTAAGACTTCAATTCCATAAAAGTTGTTTTGTCTGAGATTACTATAAAGTACTTTCTTCTGCTCAATTTGAGCACTTAGTTTATCTCCTTTTGAGATAAAGTGGAAATGTTTTGTGTTTTTCAAACTAACGACTGAAGTCCGCTCAGCTGTTTGAGCTTTCTTCCTTTTCCTTCCTCTTATTTATTTACTTAATTGCTTAAAATAAAACTCACAAAAGTCAGTGTTTCCAGTGTGTCTGTGAAGGTTCTCAGTCATCCAGGTCATCGTAGTCAAAGGAGAGGAGTGTTTCCAGTATTTTCCCATTTAGAAATCTGCCTCTCAGCCATGTTACACTTTCATCTGTTTTTCTTTTTCTTTTTCTGTTTTTTTTTTTTTTGTTGACCTAAAACAAACAGCAGATAAGCAAACAGGGAGGAACCGCTGCTGTGCACAAAACTTCAGATAACTTCAGCCTCAAAACTGAGGAACCTCCACATTCTTCTTCTAATCCTGATTTTATGTCAAAGCTCAGAGTTTCCTGTCTGCGCTGAGCTTGGGGCCACTAATAAAGTTTGACTCCTCCTTGCTCCAAAGGTCTCCCTGCCCGAAAGCAGGAGAAGAAAGTCAGACGACAGAGAGGAAGGGATGGGAGCACAGGAGAGGGAGGAGGAAGACGCTTCTTCAGTGGGGAGAAAGTTGCAGAAAACCAGCAAGGAGGTTTATTTCAGCGTCCTGCCAGATAAATATGAACCTCTGATTGAGGATGATGAAGAGAGAGAGGAGACTGCAGAGGAGAAGAAGAGGAAGAAAGAGGCGAGGAAGAAGAAAAGGAAAAATACATGCAAGAAGTACAGAAAGGTAAGAAGTCATGACCTTTGACCTGTGTATGAAAGATCCCTCTACACAGCAGTGGCATGTTGATGAAATCATGGCTTAGAACAGACTGTTAAAGACTAATAAGTACAATCAAGTTCAATTACATTCAGAAAATACATATAGTTCATATAGTTTACATAGAAATAAAAACATGATGCATTATGATGTAAATAAACGATCTAACTTAATAAAATACAGAACTAAAAAACAGCTCACCAGATATAGGTAGTTAAATGAGTTATATGAAACCTTTACCAGTTTTGTAACCTATATTTAAAATTAAAAACATGTATTATTATAATTGAAATTTCATTAAATCACTTCTATCAAACAAAACAAAAAAGAAAAGGAAAAAAAACCAAATATGTATCTTTAAATAAATATATAAATAAGGAAATGAACAAAAATATTATTCAATACCAGATTAAAAGAGAATTAAAATTGTATTATATTAAATGCCAAGTGTAAAAATGACTGCTATATTATGCTGTCATGGGAATGAATTTCAGACAGTGGTGGCAGAGTGGTTTTGTCGAAATTGATGGAATTATGAACTCTTGAGCTAGTATTAGTATCAGACTTTGATCCACCATGCAGTACCATCTGGAAAGCATGTGATTGGCAATAGCTTCATTTTTAACATGACCATGATCCTAAACACACTGGCAATGCAGTAACAGCATACCTGGATAGATAAATGGTAAATGGTAAATGGTCTGTATTTGTATAGCGCTTTTACTAGTCCTGCCTAGGGATCCCAAAGCACTTTACACACCCAGTCATCCACCCATTCACACACACACATTCACACACTGGTGGAGGCAAGCTACAGTTGTAGCCACAGCTGCCCTGGGGCAGACTGACAGAAGCGAGGCTGCCATATTGCGCCATCGACCCTTCTGGCCAACACCAGTAGGCGGTGGGTGAAGTGTCTTGCCCAAGGACACAACGACCGAGACCGAGATAAACACACTAACAGTGTTTGGCCTCCCCAGTATTGACTTTGAAGCTCATTAGAATTGTACAAACTCCATTTCTGCTTCTTATACTGTTTCCATGAGCACTTACATGTTTCAATGAATTACTGCACCTATTTTCAATTTTCCTAGTAAAATATAAAAAAAATGAAGGGTGGCTCAAAACATTTACTCACTACTGTGTACAATATAAATAAAGTACATAAGAATACGCAAAATAAATTGAATTTAAAATGAATAAATGAATTAAAGTAAGCCTGGTACAAATAAAAATAAAGAAAATTAAAGATTAACATTTAAGATTTATAAGATATATAAGAGTTTATATAAAACATGACATCATACAAAGTAGCTTAGGCAGTAACCACACATGGAGTTGTTTGCCTGCAGTGCAAAGGTGTTTAGTCTCAGCTCTCTGCAGTTAATTATTGACTTTTCAGCGTCACTACACAGTTCTGGCCTTTGGTCCCCAAAATAATGTGCTGTGATGATTGTATCCCTCTGAGAACAGACAAACATGGAAGTCGTAAAACAGAACTTTTACTATCACAAACACCTTCATTCAGCCTCAGAATGAAGAGTTGAAATGATAAATAACACTATTGAGTCCACACTGAAGCAGAGGACCACAAGCAGTCATTAGATTCATTATTTTCACATCCTCTTTATTTATTTAAAAAGAGTCTAAAACTCTCTAAAATTTACTAAAACCATCTAAAGAAGTTGAAGTTGGGCCAGGCTGTACTTTCATTATTACCACTTTGTACTCATGACATTACAGTCAGTGAGCATATCCTGGTAAATCCTCCTTTCAAATTCTTTGAATGACCAAAATTGACAAAATAGGACCTGAAAGGATTGACCTAGTTCATTATCTCAGCAGGAAAGTGTTTACGATATAGAGGTCAGAGCCGAGGGGCATATGAATTTCTCAAGGACCAAAAGACTCAAAGACAGACTCAAAAATAGTTTCTTCCCAAAAGCCATAATCACCCTGAACTCCCACACGCACTGACAACACAGTACCACCCCCATCCCAAGGACTTCCCTCTATAAACAGACTACACAACTACCATAACCACTGTGCAATACTTAATTTTACACGCAATAACCTACACTGTAAATACACAACACTATTTGTTTACTTATTTATCTTTTTTATTTTGTTTTCCCAGATTTGTATATTTATACATTTTATTTATGTTTTTTCTTTTCTAAATACTGTTCATATGTATATAGAGCTGCAGAAACTGTGCATCTCACCACCTTTATTCTCCCACATGTTTGCACTGTGTAGGAGATGCTCTGTATCTCATTGTACATCTGTAGAGTGACAATAAAGGCATTCTATTCTATATCTTTTTGCAACTACAGTGGTTACCCCCTAGTGGCTACCATGCAGAATGCAGGTTTAGGGCACTTCCGCTTTATTACCAAACTCAGAGGTTATCTGTGTTTTTACACTGGCTTTGAGTAAGGCTAAAAATACATTTTTCATCAATATTAAAGAATGTTACTGTTAATGTCTGGAAACATCTCACAAGTTAAACGTTGCCTCCTGGTAATAAAAGAACTAGTTCAAGCATTTATTACTTCTCGGCTAGACAGCTGTAATTCGTTATTATCAGGATGTCCCAAAACCTCAGAGAAGTTATCAACAGATCCAAAATGCTGCACTGAGACTACTGTTCAAGATCCTGCTCCTCACATACAAGGTCTTCAATAATCACCATCTTCTCTTAATGACCTCATAGCGTGGTATCACCAAAATAGAGCACTTTGCTCTCAGACTGCAGGCTTATTGTTCTTTGTAGAGCATTTAAAAGTAGAGCCTTCAGCTTTCCGGCCCCTCTTCTGTGGAACCATCTTTAAGTTTGGATTTGGGAGACAAACACTATCTCTACTTTTATAATTTAGATTAAAACTTTACTTTTTGCTAAAGCATATAGTTAGGGCTGTGTCAGGTGAGCCCTTAGTTAAGCTGCAATGAGCAGTGTAATTAAAGCTTCTTACTATTAAAAAGTTTTTCCTTCCCACTGTTGCCACATGCTTGTTCATAGGGGGTCATCTGATTGTTGGGCTTTTCTCTGTATTATTTTAGGGTTTACCTTACAATATGAAGTGCCTTCAGGCAAGAATGGTTGTGATTTGGCGCTATGTGAATAAAATTGAATTGAACTGAACTGAAAGTTTGTTATATTTTGCAGACAGTAAAGCAGAAAGTTGACGTCCCAGCAAAACCACAAAATTTCAATTTCGATAAATTTATAAATGTATATATCTCAAATATTGTGGAAAATATTGTGGAAAATGTTTTACCCTCTGAACCTCTGGATTTTTGCCCCTGTCTTAAATCTATAAACCTTGCAACTTAACCTGGTATCCACCTCCTTGAAATGTAACGACATGTTGCATCAAATTGTCTCGCTCAGTATCTTTCTCTCCTTCTAAACATTTCCAGCCACTACTTCTGTTATGTCATCATGTAGCTGGTCAGTCCTGCAGTAAAATCCATATTCCAAATATATAAACTCTATTCTAATCTACAGGTCACAAAGCCACCGCCTTTAGTATTTACCCAACACAACAAATGAGCCTTTGTTGTGCTGGGTAAATATGAAATAAATAGCTGCTTTGTTTACATATTTGGTTCAGCACTACTAATTTTGCTTCAGTAGGCAACACATTTTAAAAAAAAAAGGTGCAACTTTTACCCTCATAGTGGTCTTTGCACATGTTTGCTGATGAACAATATGCATCTGCATTAGCATAACGAGTACAACAAAACAGGAAATGACCATAAACTAGTATTACTCATTATACAACTTCAACAACGGCAAGCTGTGGCTAAAAAAAAAAAAAAAAATAAAAAAAAAAACTGCCCAAGCTGACAAAGACCAATGCTAGAGACAGTTCCTGTATATTACAAGATAGTTTTTAATCTAGTTGTAATTGACCTTAATACCCGTGGTGGGTACAGAAAAAACAAAATTAAAGCACTAATGGTCTTCTTCTCTGGTCTGTTGCAGAATGTGGGGAAAGCACTACGCTTCAGCTGGCGCTGCCTGGTAACTGGTCTGCAGAGCATGGCGTCCGTGTACTCCACACCTCTCTCAGCTGTGGCCACCGTGGTAACAAATGTTCACCAAGCCAGTGGCAGCAAGACATGATGGGACTCGGAGGGACCAGGAGTGTAGCCCCTTATTCCTTGTGTTCAAGCTGACTTTGAATTCATCAACTCTGTTGTGCCTGTTTTGTTTTTATTCTATTTCTGAGATATAAACTGTATATTTACTCGATTTATGAAAACCATTGATACCTGTCACATTTATGGCCTTAGTTTTCAAATTTGAATCGAACCCTGCTGTTGTGTTAAATTAAACAATAGTCTTTCATGTTTCAAAATTCACCTCACGCAGACCCTTCAGAACACTTTGGGTTTATTTACAGTGTTAAGAAGCTTTCTGTTCCGTGTGGGCTTTGGTAACCACTGGCAACCAAACAACTAGCAATGTCTGTGTACAAATCTCAACGATAACAAAGGAAGCTCCACCTTGTGGTGCTTCTCCACAACTGCACTTTAGAAACTCATTGACAGAGATAAATTTTCGAGGTTCTGGAGCACTAAACGGATATATTCTTCCAGTCAACCAACCATATTTGGATGAAGTAAAGATGCTCTAACAGGACACTGACACACTCCTCTCCTTTCTGCTCTTTTATGTTTTTATCAAGGTTAGGAGAGTTAGTAAATGCTGTTAAAATAATCAGAATGAACAAAAAAAAAAAAACTAACTAATTTGTCTTTCATGATGTTTGTTTACATAATCAAAGGTCAGGTACTTTTTGTGCATTTCACAAGTGCTTATTGAAAAATAAATGTAAATATGACAAAAGTGTGAGGACATTTGTTTTTAAGTGGGCGTATTTGTTGATAAGTTATCTGTAATACAACGCAGGAGGTGTAGCACACACTTTTCCATAGCTGTGGACGATGCAGGGAATAAAAAAGCTTCTACAGCAGCTACACAAAAGAGAGTAGAGCTTTCACATCATCATATATGACAGAGTAAAAACGAAAAAATTTTTTTTCCCCCCCCCCCCACGCATTGCTGCTTGCGTGTTTCTACATGGACACCCCTTAAAGCTTGTATAATTAAACTTTGGTGCTTTTAGGCACTAGAGTTGTAAAAGGCTATTTTAGGTAACTGCATCCCTCTCAAAACATGAGCTGATATCGATTAGATTTTCTCAGCCATGTTTCGGGTGTAGGATGCCACATTATCTCTTTAAATGGGCCTCTAGATGCTTAAACACCATTGCTGGCAAGCTGCATTTGACCTGTGGTCAGCTAGTCAAATACTGATAATATTAACTATCAGCAGCCTGGTATGACATCTATGATGCCTATCCAACATGCCTCACCTGTGGACTCTCAGGGTGTCGGACATTAACTGAAGAGTTAATACTAAAACTGGAACGGAGCAGTCTTATGCTCCACAGTAAGTGTTACATCATCTTTCCCTTTTTATTTAAACTCGATCTTTCATCATCCTTTTTTCTATTTAAACATCACCCCTTGTCTTGGTTCTTTTTTTCTCCAGCATCCATATCCTCCTTTACTTTTACAAAACCCCTCATTTCCTTCTTCAGTAATTTTCTCCACTGTCTGCAGAGCTTAATTTATTTTCTTTCATTGCCTCTTTGGCTGTACCTTCTCTTTTCCAGTACAGGTGGTCCTGGTGCCGGACCGCACATGACCTCCGGGTGTCGCTGTACCGCTGTACTGAAAATAGTCCCCGCTGTCGGGCCTTATGGAGAAAAGAAGGCGTAATAAAGTTGGCCCTGAATATAAGCCGCCTCCTGCTTGACAGGTCAACCACTTTCTTGTGACAGCAGCAGCTGTTCAGACCTGACCGGCACGCGCTGCTCAGAGGTCTGCTGGAACAACATGTGGAGCTCCTGAAGACATCAAAGTTGTGAGTTTTGAAGTTTCCAGCATGGTAAAGGTCAGGATGAATCAGCTTGTGGGAGACCAGACAGGCCCGCTCATGTCCCCGCTGCAGCTCTCCGTCTACTGGCGCCTCGCTCTAATCTTCTTCTTCACGGCTTTCCTCTTTTTTCTGGACATTTTCACCACCGCTGTGGTCGCTGAGACATGTCGCCATGGCAATGATACTGGCACGTTTGCTTCGTGGCTTGAAAAGTTGGCACCGAACAAGGAGGAAAACCAATCAGCGCTCAGCAAGGTTTTAAAGGACGACGCCGATTGGAGGACAGAGAGCGGGATCCGAGACGTGAGTGAAGATTATTTTCATTGAGAGGTCTGAAGTTGTAACACAGTCATGAATACTGTGATGGTGCAACACCTGGGGATATTTTTAAGTGCGTGTTTCTTATTCCCTTTACTGTTATAGTTATCTCATGGTTTAAAGTGTAGGCCTAAATATAGTTTCAGACACATTAGAAATGAAGTGTAATGAAATGAAAAACGTGCAATTAATAAACTTTAGATTTTCTAGTTATATAACTTTCAGTTTTTGACACCACTGAAAGGCCAGCTTGGGGCCTCTTTCACCAAACATTGTTTCAACATTAAATGATCGGTTTAAAGTCTCAGCCAACATGCTAACTGGACAGTATTCTGCATTACATAACAGCAACTCTAGAGATTAACATGGTGTTAATGATCAACTTGAAGCTATTAATGAACCATTTCTGAGGGTAAAGTAAAAAAAGCTAATTTTCTGTAAATTGTCTGTCATTAATCGTAACTGAATTTAGCCATGCTTAGCATAAGCACGTGTTGTAATCTTTTTAACTCGTTATAGACATTTGTAGTCATGTCTGGACCTCTATCTAGGAAATCCAAGAAAGGTTTCAGTATTTTTCAAGCACAGAATCAAAAATTTGCTAGTTCCGTCTTCCAAATGCACCTGTTCAACTGCTTATTAAAGCAAATTTCTGATCAACCAGTGGCAGCAACTCAATGCATTTACGCATGTAGACATGGTCCAGACAACTTGCTGGGCCAGCACCAAACTATGCATCACAATCGAAAAGAAAGGGTGATTTAAGTGAATTTGAATGTGGTTGTTGTGTTGTGCTCTTCTGGGATTTTCCCCCTCAACCATTTCTAGGCTTTACAGAGAATGGTCTGAAAAACACTGCAGTTTTCTAGGTGAAGAGGAAGATCTTGGAATGTACAGCATGTAGGTGCATTCCTGAATATGTTAGAAGTCACAAATTCTGAGTTCGCAATTGGAATTTTTTTTATGAAATGCCCCTTTAACTTGCATTTCCCACTCAGAAATCCAAAGCAGACCAACATACCACGGATTACTAACCCGGCTGAATAGGGCTGTGCGATATGACCAAAATCTCATATCCTGATAAGGCATTTATCGTCCTGATAACGATATAAATCACAAAAATTTAACATTCTCTGTAAATTCTGTGAATCTCGGGCAGCTCGACTTGCGTGAAGTGTTTCCAGCTGGGCGTCGTGTACCTAGAGTCCAGTGTTTTAACCGATGCATGAAACTATACATTTTAGACATAAGTTTTAACGGCTGCCGTTTTCTTTGTGAATATTATTACACAGCGTGCTGCAGGGAAAAGCCTGTTCTAACGTTTGAGTCTAAGGTTTATTTTTTAGCACCTGACGGCTCTTTTTTACTTTTCATCAGTAAATATTCTGCATCTTCCACGTGATTCAGTTTATTTTGAAAAGTCTCAACAGGATAAAAGGATTTTTGATTCAGTTCTTATTCAACTAGTAAAACACATCCAAACACATCCAAACTGATTATGGCCAAGTTAATAAACCCCCACAGCTACACATACACGTCATGTCTCTCATTGTAAACAGAAAAGTTAATCTTTGTGAAACTTGTTTCATTGCATCTTATATTTTGGTTCTCTGAGTGTATTCTGGACTTGAACATCTATATTTGCCTGTGTGTGTGTGTGTGTGTGTGTGTGTGTGTGTGTGTGTGTGTGTGTGTGT
>NW_024582518.1:1130695-1177154 GCF_018398535.1 Haplochromis burtoni | reverse complement strand
GTGTGTGTGTGGGTGTGTGTGGGTGGGTGTGTGTGTGTGTGTGTCAGTCAGTGTGTGGTTGGACAGACTGGTTGTCTTATGGTCAGATGCTCTTCATGACTGGTCTGCTGCTGGGATCTCTGTTTGGAGGAGCCATATCTGACCGGTACAACACAACACTTGACAGTCTGTAATACACTACTGGTCAAAAGTTTGGACCTTATATTTTAGATTCCTCAAAGTAGCTACCCTTTGCTTTATTGACAGCGCTGCAAACCCTTGGCTTTCTGTCAATAAGCTTCATGATGTAGTCACACTTCACAGGTGTGCCTTGTCAGGGTTCATTTGTGGAATTTATTGCCTTCTTAATGAGGTTGGTACCATCAGTTGTGTTGTGTAGAAGTCAGGTTGGTACACAACTGGCAGCCTAATTTGACAACTGTTAGCATTCATATTATGGTAAGAACCAATCAGCTAAGTAAAGTGAAACAACAGTCTATCATCACTTACTAAAGGTCAGTGGGTCCAAAAATTAGCTAAAACTTTAAATGTGCTTTGCAAAAGCCATCAAGCGCTATAATGAAACTGGCTTACATGAGGACCGCCCCAAGAAAGCTGCTGAGGTTAAATTCATCCAAGTCACCAGCCTCAGAAATCACAAGTTAACAGCACCTGTGTAAGGGCTATTTGACCAAGAAGAGAGTGATGGAGTGCTACACCAGTTGGCATGGCCTCCACAGTCACTTGATCTAAACCCAATCGAGATGGTATGGGATGAGGTGGACCGCAGAATGAAGGCAAAAGGGCCAAAAAATGCTCAGCATCTCTGGGAACTCCTTCAAGACTGTTGGAAAACCATTTCAGGTGACTAACTCATGAAGTTCATCAAGAGAATGCCAAGAGTGTGCAAAGCGGTAATCAAAGCAAAGGTTGGCTATTTTGAAGAATCTAAACTATAAAACAAGTTTTGAGTTATTTCACACGTCTTTGTTCACTACATAATTCCATACGTGTTTATTCATAGTTTGACGCCTTCAGTGATAATCTACAATGTAAATAGTCATGAAAATAAAGAAAAAACATAAAAAATTAGAAGGTGTGTCCAAACTTTTGACTTGTAGTGTATATGTCAAGTTTAAGTTAAAATAAACATTAGTCATCACTCATCTTCAAACAAGAAAAATCTCGCTGATGGTTTCTGTGCAGGTACGGAAAGCGTCCAGTACTGCTGATTTCCATGTGCGTGCACGCCGTGTGTGGCCTCGTTCCTGCTGTCTTTCCTCAACCACTCCTCTTCCTTATTCTTCGCTGCCTGACTGGAATCTGCTGCTGCTGCATCAACATCTGCGCCTTCAGTTTAGGTAATACAAGAAACCTAAAAGCATGATTAAAATGTCGTATCACAGATCTACTTTCATCCCGTTATATTGAGCTGTGGTCTTCATTGGACATTTTCTGACCATTAATAAGTTAATTAAAGAAAGTCAGTTAAATGTATGAGTATCCAACTTCAAAATGTTTTTAGAAGTGTCTCACAAAGTATGTTGGGGAGCCTGCAGTGTTTTGTGCGAGCTGGAAGGTGGTTCGTTATCAGACAGCCCTCAGTGGGCTTTGGGTCACTGGCTGGATGGTGACTTTAATTGGACCGTGGTGGGACATACTTACATAAGGCTGATAAAAAGCACGTGTTCCAGATAAAGCCATCTTGACCAGGTTGAGGCCTAATGAAGCAGGATTGCTTCCAGCAGCTTCCTAACCTTTGACCCCTACAGTGTTATGTGCAGACTGGAGGAAGCAGTCTATTCCTTCAGCTTTGATTTAATTTAGCAGCTAGCCTTTACATAGTAAGTCATGGACCCAAAGTGTAGGAAGACTCAGGGTCTTATAATTTAGCTAATTCAATATTTATTGTATTTATTGTATTATTTTCTATCCATTGCTTCAGCATTTATTGTCAGTTCTGACCTCCCAGCCCATTGTTCCTTCAGTGGGCTGGTTTCAGTCATTATGCAAATGTACTGTTTATAAGTTTGGGGAAACCTGCAGTCAGCTGAGACTGAAGAAGTCACTTGGATGAGTGACGAAACGTTTCTCCCACAAAATGCTACGTCCAGATGAACAGAATCAACTTTTGGAGGGGTACCTTTAACACCTTTTTTTTTTTGAAATGATCACATTTTGTAAGTGGTGTTGTGGGTCAAAGAAACAAATACACACAGACAGAGATTTGGTTTATTATTCATTGTTTATTATTATTATCAGTTAATTTTATCTAACTCTAATTACCTTAGCTAACTAAGGTAAGTCATTATGTTTAAAGATGACTCTATGGAGACTTTTTATTATAGATTTATTATCTTTTTCCTTATGCATGTTATCTGACAGTGCTGTGTGCTAAAGATGAGTTTGAAATTATGAGATAAATGTATGTATATTTAAGTTGGCCAATCAGAAGGAAGTGGGCATTTAGGGACTGGAGCTAAAACAGTTGGGCTTCAGCAAGGTTCAGTATAACATAAAGAAGGGTAGTTTTTAAATAATAAATCAGGTAAAGCTACTCTAATAAATCTTAGAAGCTTTGGAGAGCAAGTTCACATTGAAGATAGCACTGAAACCTGCAGAATTTAAATTGTAGACTGTTTTAAACTGTTTGTGTTGCAGCAGTGGAGTGGACTGCCCCTGATTCTCGGCTGTGGCCGCCAGCTTTCCTGCCATTCTGCTTCAGCCTGGGGACAATGGGTGGAGCTCCTTTGGCCTGGCTCAACCCTACCTGGACACGTCTGCACCTGTCACTGGCTCTGCCTCAGATCATTTGTCTGCCACTCTACCTGTAGGCCAACACACCTGTTCACCTGTGGTAGCCTCATTTAGACCGTTAATAAAGGAAGCAATAACAGTTTTTCTCCTTCAAGTTCAATCCCAGAGTCTCCCCGATGGCTGTTGTTAAAGAAGAGGACAGATATCCTGGACCGTTACCGGAGCAACAGCCCTGCAGATAACCAGCGCTTGGACCTGGTAAACAAACATTTGCCTCATTTCAAATCATAAATGTCTTGTGTTAACAAGTAGGATTATTCCTTATTATAACCCAGCTCCTCTTTGTGTTAGTTTGATAATGTTTAACTGCAAGATATAAAGAAACAGATGGTCTTCTAAAATAAGTTGGAAAATGGTCAACAATAGATGGAAAGGTTATGTAATGAGAAAGGTGCATTAAAACTTCTGCTGTCACTCTTTACGATGCTCTTAAAAGAACATCTCAAAGAAACTAACTCTATCAGAGGTAAACTGGAGAGGGGTCGACCACTGTTTATGAATTCTGTCATCTGTGGTCTGTAAAAAGGCTGTAGAGCTTTGGTGTCTATGATGTCTTGTAGCACTAATGTGCAGGAACACTGCTTACAACCATTGTTTGATGGATTGAGGCTGACCTGACAACCACCCTCTGGTCTGACCAGAATCTGAGATTCTCTTTGGAAATTATGATCTTTTGGGACCATACTGCTTATTATCAGCACACAGTTTAAATCACTGATGATAGGGGAGTGAGTGGGTGGGTGGGGGTGTTAGTATCACATGACAGCTGTCTGAATGACAGCCTGAACATGCTGTCATTCAGACATGCCTATTTGAGCGAAGGCCTTGCTTTCTTCAGGAAGACAAAACCACGTCGTACTCGTACTCCAGCAGCGAAGAGTCCAGATGTTAAACTAGCTGAACCCTGAAAACATTTGAAGAATTTTTCTACTGAAAACTACAAAAAACAACAGGCTCCAAACTCATGCAGGGGGGAAAAAATTGCAGCTGCTTTTCGGCACAGCTATTACATAACAGGGGATTCAGTGTGGTGAAAAACATTCCCTGTATCAGCATTTTTGAATGTGTTGGCATCAGAAACACAGACTAACAAATCGATTGTTCTCATGGGAGTTTTTTTTTTCAAACATTATGTCAAAAAACAAACAAACAGTTTTGAATCAACAGCTGGATCATTTGTGAGTGCTTCCAAGCTGATAGCCACCGAATCAGTGATTTTTGTACAGTAACTTAAAATTCAGTCTGGATCAGGTGGGATATATATATCTATATATTCTAATTCATATTAAATATAATATATTATTTTTTATATATTATTTATTAATATTTTATTTATAATACTTAATATTATATATTAATTCAATATATATATTTATATATAGTTATTATATAATTATTAATATTAATCTTATATCTTAGATATATATATATATTATATATATTATTATATATATTATATTTATAATTGTATAACCCGTGGTTGGAGGGGTAATTATATATATATTATTATTATATATATATATATATTACTAATAATATATATATTATTATATATATATATTATATATATAATATATATATCATATTATATATATTATCATTCAATATATGATATGAATAAACATATATAAAATAATCCAGCTGTGTTTGTGTGCAGCTGTTGGACACCGCCTGGTCAGACTTGCAGAAAGCCACCGAAGCTCAGAGAGAAGACCCTGTGACTGGAGATCATGCCTCCAGTGACATAATCCACTTGAAGCACCCAACTGTCCTGATGCGATTGTTTGTCATGAGCTGTGTGAGGTACCTACTGCACACGCTCCATATGGGACACAGCCCTTTATAACAAAGATAAATAAACATATGAATATTTTCACATCAAATTATTAATTTAAAGTCACAATATTTGGATAATTATATCTCATATTAAATATATGAGATAAAATTATTAACTATTTGTAATATAGTTGTATAATAGGAAGGCAATTAACCATATTAACGTGGTACGACAAAATGCCCGTGTAACGAAATCCGTTTGCGAAATGCGTTTCGCTGTTCCACGTGAAAGATTATTGTTGTTGCCAGTGCGCTATTCGTGTGCTTTTTGTCTTGCAATTAGCCTATCGTTCATTCATAATGGGGCCGGCATAAGGCATAAATATGAGCGAGTTTAAAAAAATGTTAAAAAAAATATCATTGCACATGTATCATACAGTGGGGCAAAAAAGTATTTAGTCAGCCACCGATTGTGCAAGTTCCCCCACCTAAAATGATGACAGAGGTCAGTAATTTGCACCAGAGGTACACTTCAACTGTGAGAGACAGAATGTGAAAAAAAATCCATGAATCCACATGGTAGGATTTGTAAAGAATTTATTCGTAAATTAGGGTGGAAAATAAGTATTTGGTCAATAACAAAAATACAACTCAATACTTTGTAACATAACCTTTGTTGGCAATAACAGAGGTCAAACGTTTACTATAGGTCTTTACCAGGTTTGCACACACAGTAGCTGGTATTTTGGCCCATTCCTCCATGCAGATCTTCTCGAGAGCAGTGATGTTTTGGGGCTGTCGCCGAGCAACACGGACTTTCAACTCCCGCCACAGATTTTCTATGGGGTTGAGGTCTGGAGACTGGCTAGGCCACTCCAGGACTTTCAAATGCTTCTTACGGAGCCACTCCTTTGTTGCCCGGGCGGTGTGTTTTGGATCATTGTCATGTTGGAAGACCCAGCCTCGTTTCATCTTCAAAGTTCTCACTGATGGAAGGAGGTTTTGGCTCAAAATCTCACGATACATGGCCCCATTCATTCTGTCCTTAACACGGATCAGTCGTCCTGTCCCCTTGGCAGAAAAACAGCCCCATAGCATGATGTTTCCACCCCCATGCTTCACAGTAGGTATGGTGTTCTTGGGATGCAACTCAGTATTCTTCTTCCTCCAAACACGACGAGTTGAGTTTATACCAAAAAGTTCTACTTTGGTTTCATCTGACCACATGACATTCTCCCAATCCTCTGCTGTATCATCCATGTGCTCTCTGGCAAACTTCAGACGGGCCTGGACATGCACTGGCTTCAGCAGCGGAACACGTCTGGCACTGCGGGATTTGATTCCCTGCCGTTGTAGTGTGTTACTGATGGTGACCTTTGTTACTTTGGTCCCAGCTCTCTGCAGGTCATTCACCAGGTCCCCCCGTGTGGTTCTGGGATCTTTGCTCACCGTTCTCATGATCATTTTGACCCCACGGGATGAGATCTTGCGTGGAGCCCCAGATCGAGGGAGATTATCAGTGGTCTTGTATGTCTTCCATTTTCTGATGATTGCTCCCACAGTTGATTTTTTCACACCAAGCTGCTTGCCTATTGTAGATTCACTCTTCCCAGTCTGGTGCAGGTCTACAATACTTTTCCTGGTGTCCTTCGAAAGCTCTTTGGTCTTGGCCATGGCGGAGTTTGGAGTCTGACTGTTTGAGGCTGTGGACAGGTGTCTTTTATACAGATGATGAGTTCAAACAGGTGCCATTCATACAGGTAACGAGTGGGGGACAGAAAAGCTTCTTACAGAAGACGTTACAGGTCTGTGAGAGCCAGAGATTTTCCTTGTTTGAGGTGACCAAATACTTATTTTCCACCCTAATTTACGAATAAATTCTTTACAAATCCTACCATGTGAATTCATGGATTTTTTTTTCACATTCTGTCTCTCACAGTTGAAGTGTACCTCTGGTGCAAATTACTGACCTCTGTCATCATTTTAAGTGGGGGAACTTGCACAATCGGTGGCTGACTAAATACTTTTTTGCCCCACTGTATTGTACCGGCATTACGTATTTAAAATACAAAATATGAGTAACTGTATTCCGTTACAGTTACTGTTTAAATCTTCACATCTGAAGAATATAGTTACTATTCTTCGTTTAAGTCGTCTGTTCCACTGTACTATTATTGTTAGTTTTGTGATTAGAAAGATATGATAGATTGTATATGATAATAATATTTAGGATAGTATAGATAGTAGTAGATTAGTATAGATAGATAGATAGATAGATAGATAGATAGATAGATGAATCTTTTAGTATTGCATGCAGAATAATTTGTAAAACTGGAATAAGGGAGTTTAAGGAACGAGAATAGACTGTTCTCAATAAGTCTGAGCCTCCTCTTGTTTGTGGCCAAAGGTAACAGGGTTATATAATACATAAACAACCGGTGTGAAGTAACAGCATTTCGTCATCAGGGAGCTTTGGTTTGTGTGAGTTATAACACCAGGCACACAGGAACCTTAAGCTGATATCATTAAAAGTCCTACACTTGAGTGAGTGTTTGATGGATAAAAGGCTGCTGAGGGTAAATTTGTATTTACTAATTTCTATTTATACGGAAAACTGTGAAACAAAATGGAGGAAGTGTAATACTCTGTGTGCAGTACAACCAAACTGTGGTTAAGTTTGAGCAACAAAAAAACCCTTCAATATGCTGAGTTAAACTTTTACAGGTTTATGTCAAACAAACCTTAATCAGAAACGTTGTCACAGTTTTGTTTTAAAATTCATCATTGTTTAAAGTGTTCACTTACAAGTCCAGAGGAAACCTTGATAGATAAATAAATTAATTAATTAATTAATAAGTTGAAAGTGAAATAAAAAAAGAAGAAAATTCACAAAACAAAATACTGGTAAAATAAATACAATAAAATAAATAAATAAGGTGAAATAAATAAAATAAATGCAAATCCATCAAACAAAATAAAGGAAAATAAAATAAAAGGAAAATAAATAATAATAAAAATGCAAAAATTAAAATTCACAAAACAAAATATTGGTAAATTAAAAACATAATAAAATAAATGAATAAATACATAAATAAATGTCCTGTCATCCTCCAGTGCGGCATCAGCTTTGACATACTATGGAATTTGTTTGAACATCGGCTCATTCGGTGTTGGCGTTTACTCCGCCCAGTTCTTTTCCGGGCTATCAGAAGCTCCCTGCTTGCTTGTCCCATTGGTTCGTCTGGGACGCCGGCCAATGAGCATGCTCGCTCTGTTCCTCAGTGGAGCTGCCTGCTTCGTGTCGTTACTCCTGTCCAGGTACAATGGTGAGTCCTTATACGCATTTTCAGTATTTTAGGTTAGTTCATAATCACTTTTAAGAGACATTAAATATTAAATTAAATTAAACTAAAATGAACACAACATTAAATAAAAACATTAGAAAACCATCTGTTCTTAGGATTCTATTCTTGAACGCCACAATAGGAGACTGTGTTAAAAGCTCTTGATGACAGTTGCTCTTTGTCCCATGGCAGTCGATTTATTTAATCTGTATCAATATTTTTAGTGGGAGAAAATACTGGTATTTAATATTGGTAGAAAAAACATAACATTAGTGGGAGTAGGTGGAATCATTCTATATGCAGTTTGCAGCCTCCAATCAAATCTGACCACCATCTCTGAGACTGGTACTCTGATACTCTGGTGCAGGTACGCCGATGCTGGTTATGAGTCTGGCTCTGTTGGGGAAACTCTGCGTCCTGGCTGCCATCTTTATCTCCACTCTGTACAGCATTGAACTGTTCCCCACTGTGGTCAGGTAGAAAACAACACAACACTCTTTAATGCAGGTTTTCCACAAGCAGACATTCCTCTAATGTTCACTTGAGCCTGGCTTCAAACTTAAAATGTCCAGATTTACTGCAAAATAAACATGTTTATAACCTGTTTAATTTACCTCTTTCTAACAGCCTTATGGGGGTGGAGGTACATGTCTTATAACGCTTGTATTAAAAATTAGCTGTTTTTTAAAAATAGGGGCGTGGCCTCTTTGACTGACAAGTAGGTAAAGACACAGACAGCTGTAACTGCTAGCCGTCTACTAAACTTCACTTAAGCTAAGCAGTCTCTGGACTGGACCCCTGGACCAAGGATGGACCAAGGATGGATCAAGGATGGTAACCGGTTCTGCTGTTACAAAGTGTTTGTGTTATGAGCCACGGCAGATGTTGTCCTTACCAAAGTGAAAATATCAGTCAGATTATAGTTTTCTGTTTTTTGGCAATTTGGTTACTAAATAGTTGTGAACTGAAATCTACCCATCATCTTTTTCACGTACACAGACGAGCAGTTTCTGGAAACTAAACATCAGTTTAACAACATGTATCTTCTGTATGAAACTTCTCTTTTGTTGCATGGTGAACCAAGGGCACCATAAACCCCGTCCAGTTGTACACATTAGTTAGCCTATAGAGGTATGATTTAACTTGAAAGCAAAAGTTGTAAGGTTGGTTTATTCTCATTAAGCATATATTTCCACAGCATCTGCTTCTTACTTCCAATACTTAGTTGAACGATTTGTTTATGTATGATCTTCTAGCTGATATTGAAGTCTTGCAAATTTAATTGGTCCTATTGGTTTTTGAGCTACTTTTCATCTGAGATTACATGTTGAGATGTCGGGGCAATTAAACAGCATAGCAGAAATCTTCTCTAGCCATTGTTCAATAAGAGTATATATTTTTTGGTTTTTAAATCCAGGCAACGCTGTTTATCACTGGTCAACCTGTCTTTCCGGCTCGGTTGCCTGGTCAACACCCTCGTCCCCGCAAACCCTGACGGAGCAATCTCCTTGGCTGCTATGGTTATCTACAGCAGTGGACCAATCATATGCTGTGGACTGTGCCTGCTGCTGCCGGAAACCAGTGGTGTCCCACTTCCTGACTCTGTGGCGGACTGCAACAGGCAGCTACAGCCCCACCAACCTGCCATGGATGCGCTCTGGAGGACAGAGTGAGTTTTGGTCGTTTTGGTGGCAATAACTTTTTATTTTTTTAAGTAGTTTACAAAAACCAGTAATAATGGCTGTAAAACCCATAGATGTACATTTGTTTTTCAGAAAAACAGCTACATTTGTAAAATACAAAGAAATATAAAGAAATAAAATATATGACATCACATGTGAGTTGCCTGGCTCGTTCACAGCATCTCCTGCTGTGTGATTTTTCAGGACACTGGTGAGCAGCCAAACCAGCAAAGTGGAAACGTTCCCTGTGGAGAAAGACAGCACAATTTCAGCACTGCTGATATGAATGCAGCCGGCAGCTTTCAGTTACTGCTTTGATATTAATTAGACCAAAAACAAACATGAGTTCATGTTAGAGAAACTTTATACCTTGAAAATACCAGCCGGCAGGTTGAAATTATTCCCTCTTAGAGGATGTTGGAGGATTTCCAAGACTTGAAAGGAAGTGTGTTTTATTCTTATGCTGTTTTTTTTCCTATTTGTTACCACTTTGCGTTTTTATTATTGTGAAAATAAATTGAACCAAATGCTGATTTCCTTTTATGTTCGTTAATCAGCAGTTTTGGGTTCATTCATTGTTTTATGAGTGTAAAAAGACATTTTAAGTTAGAGTTTTGAAATAAGTATGCTTGAGCCAGTGCTGTGCATAATCATAATCTCAATTTAATGAGAATCGTTTAGATTTGGTTTTTACAGGGATTTCTCTGACTCTTTTAACAATGTTACAAACTGTAAATGACAACATCCAGAAAAACTCATCCATCTCTTTATTTCATTCTTATCCTGTTTTTGTACTCAATTAAGGGGAAAAAAGGACATATTTGAAAAATGGTCATATTTAGTGGTTTCCTTGTTCTCTTTTTGTTAGCTTTATGTAGCGTTTCCAGTCTTTTTTTTGCCACTATCCCAGTTTTACATGTTGTCTGATTTTGAGTTTGATACTTACAATATATTTATGGCCAAAGACCACAAATATATGCTTGTGTACACAAAAAGACAATACTTAGTTCCACACTACCAAGTGTACAATGCAGGTTTGAGCTTCCACTAATGGATTCTGCTGCATCCCATTGGCCCATTGAGTACCATAGATGTGCTGAGTACACAAACTGTAGTAACTAGTTGTTGTTACAAGTACATTCTCTATGTTATCCACTATTCCAGGAGATGCCACTATTTTCCCATGTTTCATTTGTTGGTCCTGTCCCAGACATGTGAATGTCACATGCTTTGTAGGAACACATTTTGGTTTGCTTGGAGTTTTCTCAAAGAAACAAAGAGAGACAGAAGCAGGGTGTTATGAAGTGGAAACAATAAACAGCTGAAATGTGAAGCTGCCAATAAAGTTTAAAATAAAAAATAAAAAAGCTGTTTCATGTTAAAGGAGCCACAAGGGTAACAAGTAGGTTTAGAGTATCTTCATCATTTCTAGTATCAGTTTCTCTTAGATTTAAAACTAAAAACAGACAAAAACAACAAAAATGTTGATTTCAGATGTAATTAAATGTTTTTAACAACTGCAGGTATGTTACAGTATTGTGCCTTTGTTGTGGGTGTTAATCTTTAAATGTGTTTTTTTAAAATAAATTTGTGCAAATATAATATAATTGACCATAACAGGAGCAGACACTATGACACTATGTATTATTATACACAGTAACAAAATCATAATAGTAAAAATTATTGTATTACTGTAAACAAGTTTGTGATAAAAAAAAAAAAATATTGTTTTTACTTTGATGTCATTGACAACGACTTTAAATAAATGTGACTATTTGTGATGATGTGAGGGATTTCAGTAATGTAATGTTTTTCTGTGAGATTAAGCAGGAAATATTCAAATGTCAGCCCAGTTAGCTTTTTTAAAAAAAAATTCTGTTGTTCTCTCTGCATAAAAACAAGCGCATATTTTAGAACACATAAGGTTTATTAACATTTGCATAGGATCCAAACAGTACATTGTACTGCAGCTATGAAAAAGCCCCCCCCAAAAAGAATACTCACCCACACCACAATTATTAATCTGAAGACATTGTTAAGATTAAAACATTAGCAGATCCCTAAACTCATACTTTAAATGTCATTTTAAAAAAGTGCAAAGTGAAGAAAAACAATATTTAAACTGATATGCATATATTAAACTCCTTAAAAATTCCTTCATCCACCTTGTAACCCGCTCCATTTAACATTATTACAACATCATGCATAACCATATTTACATGCAAAAAAAAAAAAAAAGAACAAGGGTGCAGCAAAGTCAGTATAACCATCTCCACGATAATTGTAACACATTGACTTAAAGAGCTAAAGAAAGTGCCTAACAGTTGGTGTTGAAATTTACAGCCCCTTAAAGTTCCCTGATCACAGCAGCTGACAGTTAAATTTCAACTTTTTGTTCAATTTTTAGACTTTACAGCAGTTTTGGTGGTGCCACTGATCTTAAAATATCAAGACTTTAAACTATAAAAGAAACTAAACTAAAAGAAAAACAAACAAACGCTTCTGTTGGCACCCAGCCTTTAGGCAACCAGCCTAAAGTTCCCAATCAATTTCAAACTAAATGTAAATAATAATAATTATGATGATGAAACTAATAATCACAATAATAATGGAATAGTTGATTTCATTTAATCCAAGTGGTTGTCTTTTTGTGATTCAAATTTGTACCAAGAAACAAACAAACAGTGGTACTTCAATATTAAATGTGAAACATTTGAAATGGTTAAAAATGCCAGTTAAAATATTTTTGTGAAATATGTCAAAATGTATTTTGTCTGACAAATGTTTCAAAATTTCCAATATTACATTTACTATGTGAAAAACCGAAGGATTATTAATTCATTTACAAGTATATTCATGCAGTGGAGTGTTTACGCCTAACAGAACAACCACGTTCCAAACTCATTTTACCCAATATTGGTTCTTTCAGATGTTTTTCTGTCAGACACCCAGAGAGTAGTATCAATATGTAACAAAGTTTGCAGGAAAGATCCCAACCCGACCATCTTCCAGTTGCCCCTCCCACCAATCATACTGGGAGTCTGTCTTCGTGATGACAGTGATACGGTCGCCTGGAACAAAGCTGAGGTCACCTGGCTGCTCCCCTGCAAAGGGATGTGTTGCTGTGACAACCATCAGCCCAGTGGCTCCACCCTCTGATGATCCCCAATCTACAATTAACAAAAACAAAGAAAGTAAAACAGAAACAAAACAAGCATTTGACAAAAGCAGATTTAATTTACTGCAAATTCACTGTTTAACATAGGTCTGATATATTTATGTTGTACAATTCAGAATATTAATATTTATTTACAATAACACATAGAAAACAGATGTTGAAACTGAGACATTTTACTATTTCATGAAAAAAAAGCTACTTTTGAATTAGTTACGAAACAAAAGCTGAAATAGTAAGGGTTACTAAAAAGAAACAGCTGGAGGCACATTTTTCATCTAATTAGATCATGAGAAAATCTCATTCTGTAAATTACATAAAACCATCAAAAGCTTAAGAGAATCTGGGAAAAAATTAAGGGACAAGGCTGAAAATCAATATTGGATGCCTATGATCTTCAGGCCCTCAGGTGGCAGTGCTGTCATGGAAATCACTGCAAGGACTAAGGAACACTCACTGTGCCATCCACAAATCTGAACATAATCCATGTCTTGTCTAGACCAAAGTTAAATTGAAGGGGATCAAGGCAGAGTAGAAAACTGTTTTGTGGTCAGACGAATCCAAATTTGAAATTCTAGTGTATGGGCACTACAACCTGGGAACTTAAGAGAACTTTGATAAACAGGCTCCTTATCACTATTTAGTCCAAGAGGTATGGGGGTACATGAGTGCCTTTGGAACCGGCAACTTGCACATATGGAAAGGCACCATCAGTGCTGAAGGTATCTAAAAGTTTTAAAGCAACATATATTTTTACACATTTTATCTAGACAATACTAAACCTTGGGGGAAAAAAAGACTCAGCACTACTGAGCAGCTAGAATCTTCTACCAGGCAATACATTGCCACAATTCCTAGTTTTATGGACTACTGTTAAATGAAGAGGTGCTGCCATCAAATATAAAATGTGCTCATGTTTTTTTTTCAGTTTAAACATTTGATGTGTTTTTTATGCTTTATTGTGAATAAAATATGGGTTTATGAAATTTGCAGATCATTTCATTTGACTTTTATTTAAATTTTGCACAGCACCTCAACTTTCTTGTTAACTAGACTAATTTTTTGTGTGAGATGTGTCAAGTATTCATACCGTTCATCTGAGAGTTTCTGGAGGCAAACTTACCTGAAAGAGAAACAAAACATCAATTTGAGTCACGGCTAATGAATCTGGAGAAAATTAATCTACAGCTGTGAAAACATTAATAAAAATAAGTTCTCAAACAAGAAATATGAAAGACTAATGCTCTTTTTCCATCTTCCTCCATTAAAATTTATTCATTAGTGTTTAAATAAAGAGCTTATTTAAAATAAACAGCGCTGCAGTTTAAGTTGCAGATATGTGCTGTGAACACTAGAGAGAGCTGCAGCCCCAAAGTTGATAACAATATATTGTGTTTATCACTGCACAAGCAACCATACTGACTTACATTAATTTGCTGAAGACTCACTGACCTTAAACCACGTCTTCACCATAAAATTAATCATTTACCTTGGAGGACTCTTTTATCAACACAAAGGGGTCAGGTCCCCGCAACGTAGCTGTTTGAACAGGTGTGTGTCGCCGAAGTATGCACACGCACATACGTACATACACAAAACACTAGGATTATTAATGGGTTTTGGTACTGGCTGCATCAAGGTCGTGGGTTAATAACAGACTTGAATACACGGTGTGCCATGTGACCACATGAAGATACAAAACAAGGTAAATACAAATGGGAGACAAAATGACTGAAAACGATGCTAAACAACCACATGGAGAGTTGACAAACTGAAAGAAAAGGGATACAAAATGAGCACGAACAACTTTTGTTCTTTTTGTTTTGCATCAGTTTAACCATTTCTCGAGCAAAAAAACCCCCAGGATGTTGTTAAGCCGTCCATTACAACCACAATGCCGTGCTAAACAATTATGAAGGGACACAAACTGACCACAGAAACACAATACGGCCACAAAAGGCATGGAAATCTGCCTGAAATGGGACGCAAAATGGTTTAAAACAAAATGACAACAAAAAGGATTAAAAAAAAAGAAAAAGAAAAATGACAAATTCTGACTATAATAAGATGCAAGCAAAAACCCAAAGAAAAGAAAAATATGTTTGTACTAATTGGTTGATTTGAATTCTCCAGACCCAAAACCAGTTACTAACATGGGCAACAAAACCAAGTCAGAGGCCTCTGAGTTTGAAAGTGAGCTCAAGAAGTCACAGCGGTCCTCACAAAATGACAATGAAAGAAAAAAAAAAAAAAAAGAATAGCTGGTAAGGAGTAAGTAATGAAAGTTAATGTAAAACTCACTTGAGGTTTCAGATTTATAGACAGAGACACTTGGGTAGAGAGTGTTTTTAGTCCTTACTCCAGCTCCTGTACTCAGACACATGGATGCAAAAACACACAGACACACACCCCATTACAGACAATTTTGTCCATAAATTAATAGCACCTGAACAGTTGTATTTCTGAGCTTTACCGGCACTGGCTGCTGACACCTCGGAGTAGCTTGGTGGCTTTGACTGGATCGGAGCTGGTGGTCTGGCTGGGCGAACGGATGACTGGAGACAAACACAAATGTACACTTTATGTACTGCATATTAGATAAAGGCAAAAAATAAATAAATCAATCAATCAATCAAAAAAAAAAAAAAAATCACATGACATTCAGTATAACGGTCACTGAGCTACACTTAATTTGTGTCTCCATTGTTTGTTTGTTAGGCAAATGCATAAACCACTACACTATTGAACCACTATGTAAAAAATAAAGCACAGTAATTGTCAGGGTATTTTAGATGGATGCTAAACTTCATACTGCCTCTATTCCAACAGCATGGCTTTGTATTAGAAAAATCTGTGTGCTGAACTGAGCTGCCTGCACTCACCTACCCTTTAGTGAGCACACTGGAAACTATTTAGGGCATCATTTGAAACCATCCTCACTTCACACATAGCTGCCTTTCCTTTTTGAGTTAAGCTTTTGGTTTGCGTACCCTAGTTTGCAAGTTCTTGCTTGTCCAGTCGGTGGTGTAGGCCTCAGTGTAGACATCTAGGATGTGGTAGAGGTCATAGCACTCTGACGGCGGTTCCACATCACCATTCAAAATGGCAGATGCGCGGATGTCTTGGGAGTAGAATCTGCAACAACACTACTGGATTAAAGACAAGCACTTGTTTGGAAAAGAGAGAACTAGTTAAACTTCTGACATGCAGCAGATTGATTCGTGTTTTTCCCCCATACTTGCGGTTGGTTTCTTTGCGTTCAATGAGGCAGGATCCCTCCAGAGAAATACCTGCAAACAAACCTCTGGACCTGCAGTAGGTGTACACAGCTGCAGTACTCCGCAGAGCCACATCAGCCTCCACGTTCCTAACAAGCAGAATTTATTCTATTGATCAAACTGGCAAAGGTGAAGTTTAAATGGTCAAGTAAAATTTCAGAATTTGAAAACATTAACACCTAATGACCGGTTAATTAGCACTAGTGATATGTTTCACAGAACATGATCCTGGGTCCTATGCTCTTTTTAATTTTAAAAACATTTTTTCTGCACAAAAATAAATAAATAAATGTTTTTCCAAGCACAGATTTGTTTTACTGGATGAAAAAAAACAAAAAAAACCAAACAAGAAATAAATAAAAACAAAAACCAAACAAACCAAGCTGCAAGTTGGTTCATAACTACCCCCCCCCCAAAAAAACCCCCCAAAAAAACCAAACAAAAAAAACACAATCAAATAGCAAAATAAAAAAAAACTGCAAAACTTCAATGACCAATAAATCTGTGTTCCAGCTTTTGTGAGTGAAGCTATAGCGCTTCATTGGCTGTTATGACTATTTAGCAGTTTGTACCTCTGTAATGTAGCTTACTAGTACAGTTAGCTGGTGCTAGTTGATACCTTAGCTTTTCAATCTCTCATCCAAAGATGGCCACTTCTGGCTACAAAACCCCAGCATAGTATAGGGGAATTAATTTATATTATATATATATATAAAAATCACAGTCCTTGGTTTCTCCAAGGACCTGCAGTCTTCTTTAGGTTTATTTCCTGCTGTGTCTGTAAAACTATAGCTGGTTGCGGGTTATTCAATCACTGTGTATGTGACTAATTTCATAGTACCATATACACTCACACATAAACTAACTGTAACAACTGACCATCTTCTTCAAACTAATTCAGCTCTGGCTACCATTTGTTGTCTGTCTGTAACATTTATTGAGAATGAACCGACTGACATGTAACTCGCCACGCCCACAAACACCTGCCAATACATGAGCACCAAAACCGGTTAACCCACCCTGAAACCACCTTATTCTAAAATTAACCTCAACATCTTAATTGGCCTCTAAAGTAAATCACGGGTGATTTTTTCCCCCACCTCAGACAGTTTGGCTATCTGCTTCAGGCCTCAAAACACAAACTGTCATTAAATGTCTCATAAATCTCTAAGCAGAATAGGACAATCAAACCTAAGCTGTAATTTACATAAACAGAAAGCATTCAAGGCAATTAAAAGACAGACAGACAGATTGTGTTAGGAGAGGTGGGGAGTAGACTCACCTTCCAACAGGTCCCACGGCGACAGTGGCGTTCCCGCCAAGCGTCAAGTTCCCACCCTTTGTGAAGGCTTCGACGGCCCTCCGGTAATTCAGGATGATCACCAAGTCTGACACCTGAGGGGGGACCAGAAAATTAGCTTTTACTTCTGCTTTCCAAAAAGGGATGTGGTGCATTAAAGGACAAATTGACATCTCAGTGATGCAAACCGCTGCATTCGCAACCTTTAAAAACACTATTGATACATTTATGGCAATTATTGTGAACCCCTAAATTCAACACAAATACAAATGTTTCGTCTTGGAACGCAAATCAGAAATCAAATAAATAAAATTATAAGATTTGGGATTATACCTCCACCCCGATTTCGAAGCCTCCACCCAGACCAGCGATGCCAATAGCTGAAGGTGCTGACCAGCCTGCAGACACAAAAACACAATATTTATGGCTGAAGCCAGGATGGATTATTCACACTGCTGGTGCCAGTGTTTTCAGATGTGGTGAACTGCTCCTTTAATGTGAAAATCCAGAAAACCAACAAAAGAGCCTGAAGAAGAAGAGCAGGGGTGGTGGCACCACTCAGTAAGGCCCGTGTGACCCTCGGTGGGTTCTGGCACCACGGCAAACTCAAACATCCGCCACCGCCGGACCAGTTCACTGACATCAAACGCTTGACGTGTCAGATGACTACAGCACACTCCCAACACTGCAGGGAGGCCTGGTTTTTAACCGCAGGAGCCCAAAATGTCACAAGACAAAACAAAACAACAAAAGGATTATTGAGAGACTCAGGAAGATCAAAAACAGCAAAAACTGAACCAAATAAGAAGAAAAAACAGGACAACAGACAAACGGCAGCAAATCACAAGAATTGCTTCGTAGACTGCGGCTAAATCCATGATTAAAAAACAGCTATTATTTCCTCCTCCAACATGACACCTCTGCTGTTGAACTCTCTTTACCTTACTAATAAAGAGTACAGACTTTCTAGAACACATAAAAAAAAAAAAGTGTACTCATCTTATACTTTGTGACAATCAAATAACAGAGGAATAATAATTCAGTCACTCAGATCAATCATGCAGATAAATTCCAGAAGCAACATGTTTCTACAAACATACAAAGACTTTACTTGGAAGGGTAACAAAAGTATACTACTGTCAAAATGCCATCTACAATCGATTACAATCTTTTTTTTGAAGTTCAGTTGCTTTGTACAACTGTTACATCACACAGACACATGCTAAGAGATAAGAGCATATAAATTCCAAGAATTCCACTACAGTTTTAGCACAGAGTTCTTGGACTGTCCTCGTAGTACTGCTCAGCAAGTAATTTTCCTCAGATATTTGGATTCGAAATGCCCCCAAAAGGTGCCAACAGTACAAACATAGACCAGGGTTTAATTGGACTCCAATTAGCTAACATGAAGCCTAGCAGACAGCTAGTAGCTACAGCCACTGTGCCACTATCAATCTTTCAAAGAACATAATGGCATAAAATGCGAACTTTAAGCCTTTATACAATTTAAACTGGTGATTTTATAATTCACAGCACTAAAATTGTATAAAGGGGGGAATTAGCTATAAAAACCAAATCTACTTTTTGAAGCAAGCTGTAAAAATGTTAAATTCTGTTGTAAAATGTCTTCAATTTCTCCAGACTTTTGGTGCTTATATCCTTCAGACAAATACAAGCTTGCAAAACCATATTTATTTTGTGTAGAAAAACAAACTGTTATATCCACAAGTAAAAACAAACAATAGAGGACTCAGAATCGTGCTTTGCGGAACACCATGCTAGTACTGCTGATGCCTCAATAGCATTTAATTTTTTTTTCTGGAATAGTTAATTTCTCAGGACTGGAGTTTGATGCTTGTGAGTGAATCATTTTATTTGTCAATGAGGCTGAAGTGCTGGTTGGAAGGAGCAAAACAATTGTGGCTTGATCGAGCACGGCTTTGTTCTATCTGACAGATGAAAAAAAGAAAGACAACATAAGTCTCCACATATTTTGGCATCTGGTGACTTACCTGAGCAGTCTTCTTAATTAAAGTTTATATTTTTTGAAACACACCGACAGTTGCCTGTGCAAAATTCCAAACCTTTACAGAGCATGGAAGGAGTGGTGATCTTACGTTTGTCAGGAAGCCTGGCGATTACTACTCCGCTGCCTCCTCTGGCTGTGATCATGAAGCCTGCCTTGATGACAGAGATGATGGCCAGACCCTCAGCCTTAGCTATTACGTGAGCTACAACAAAAATATGGTAGAGTACACACTTTTAGCTACACTACAGTAAAATACTTCACATTTTAAGATATATTAGAAAACCCAAGTATTTAAAGAGCACTGGACTAGCCCTCAGTATATAAAGCTGACAATATGACAGGTTGTTACCGGGGATGAGTTTGTCTGGCCCATTTCTGCTGGAGATCTCGGTGAAGTCTCTCAGGATCTTGGCAGCTTTCTTGGCCTCAGACTTCAGGTTGGATGGGATTGGGTTACTCACTGCAAACACCCAAATTACATGGCTCATTAAAGGCATCAGCAGCTCATTCAAAGCTGCCCCCTTCCACCCTACCTTCCTCAACAGCTTGAAAAGTTATCATCCTGGCAACAAACCGAAGAGTAACATTCATCAATGAGCTCACTGTTCACTTTAATTGATCTTATCTTATCTCCATCTGCAGCAAACAAACTTCCCATTACGCTTTCACTGTGAGGCTCAAAAGCTCATTTATGCTGATAACTGGCACGTTATTTTAAGGGACATGTTTACTTATTAGAAAAAAAAACAATCATTTTGCTCACGGCTGAAACGAGCTGAAGAGGAACATTCAGTCCAGAACAAGAAGAAATAAGGACAGATATGAGCTTTTCTGTGACATAAAAGGAATTCCCTTTTTACGCAGCTTCCTGGCCAATAACTAATCCATTAGTGTAATGTCAGCAACACTTATGTGCATATCCAAATAAATTTCCATTAAGGAGGACTACCCAATTAATGCACTGAATATTTTCTTGCCCCTACTTTCTATATTTGGATTTATTTACCTTAAAATAGAAAACAGACAAAACTTCTGTAACTGCAGTGGTAAAAGCAAATTTTGTTTTTTAGAAACTTTTGCCAATACAAACAAATTTTTTAGAACATAAATATTTGTGTAGTTAAACCCTCTAATTTTTACATTTGTGTGTATCCATCCATCCATCCGCTTATCCTTTTCAGGGTCACGGGGGGCGCTGGAGCCTATCCCAGCTGTCATAGGGCGAAAGGCGGGGTACACCCTGGACAGGTCGCCAGTCTGTCGCAGGGCTAACACATAGGGACAGACAACCATTCACACTCACATTCACTCGCACATTCACACCTAGTGACAATTTGGATTATCCAATTAACCTATCCCCACAAGCTGCATGTCTTTGGACGGTGGGAGGAAGCCGGAGTACCCGGAGAGAACCCACGCAAACACGGGGAGAACATGCAAACTCCACACAGAAAGACCCCGGCCTGATGGTGGAATTGAACTCAGGACCTTCTTGCTGTGCGGCAACAGTGCTAACCACCGTGCCACCGTGCTGCCCCTTGTGTAACATTTATAAAATGTGATTTTCACAATATCAAAATTAAGTCTATTATTTAAATATATAAATTTTAAACTACTAAATTTGTTCACAGACAAAAAAAAGAGAACATATCTGAAATATAAAGAGATTTAAATAAAAACAATATTAATAATTTTTTCTAGTATTTAAAGAGATTTAAAACAAGTCTTAAAACTTATTACTCTTAAAACATTAAAGTCTAAAATATATTAAGTATGAAATAAAATATAATTAAAATATTAAATACATTAATAAAAAGTCAAAAATGTTTTGATTATCTCAGAGAAAACAAATATAACAAAATATCTGAAAATAGAATCTCTTTCTCACATATAGTATAACACACACACACACACACACACACACACACACACACACACACACACACACACACACACACACACACACACACACACACACACACACACACACACACACACACCTAATGATTTATCATAATATTAATTGATGGATGTCTAAACCTGTAGATGATAACACATATGACACATAAGTCTGCAGGTGCAGGACCTTTTCATTCTTTTCCAGAAAGAATTAAATGAATCATTCACACATATATATCATTATGATCGTGTTTTATTCTCTACCAAGTCATGGGGATTCTTTGAACTCTTATTTGAAAACAGCAGCTCAGTGTTCACATTTAAAAAATATATTTTTTAAAGTTAATACCAGAAAATGAATTTGTATTTCTGCTTTTGAAAACAGTAAGAGATTAATTTTCTTCCCATTTTCTCTGTATTTGATTTTTAAGATTAGATGACTCTTCTTCAGGTCACATGTCATAAGACTTTCCAGGAAATCTCTGCAGTGAGAGTCAGAGAGCTGTGACCAGTCTGCCGACATGCTAAAATGCACTCCTGCTGCAGCAGCAAATTCCTGACACATGACACAGCCTGAACAGCACATCCAAACGTGCCGCTGACCAACAACACGCCAACATGGCCAAGTGCTCCTGCAGCATCGCCTAGACTCCATCACAGCCTGCAGCACTGATGGAGAAAACACTGACTCCGAGAAACCACCCAATCCTCCATTCTGAACGTGAATCCAGTGGCTTCAGTTAGACTCCACAGGGCTAGCACTGAGGTGGTGTTAGTTATAGCCATCTTTCAGACAGAATCTACCTGTGTATGGAAGTTCTATTGCTCTTTTTAGACAATTCTAGTCAATCATGCAAGTTTAATTAGTGTCTAAGGAGGTTGAAACATTCCTTTATGTTCTAGTTGTTGGTCAGAAGTTCTGGTAATTAGACTGTGATCATCTACATAGAAGTTTGACTCATCTTTGGAGCGGTTATACAGGATTTTAATTGGTTTTTTGGTTGGCTATGGGTGTTCCTTATGCCTGCAACAATGTTCCTTTGGACTTTAAGATGGTACAGTTTGTTAAAGAGATGTCTAAATAGGTCACTAGGGAGGGTTCCAAAGTCACTGCATGTCAACTGATGATCTGTGATTTCCCTGTGATTTGCTCATAAAAACGTTGAAGAGGTAATTTCAAGTCTTTTCAAGCCTTTCAATTGAGCTATTTTTTAAATAGCTATATCTAGAGAACTATTTAACCTATGTCATTCAAATTTTTAATCAAAATATTTATTACTATGACCTCAGGAATATGGCATTTTGAAAATGTAGCTGAAGTCCAACATAAAATTCTGAGACCTTGGATTAGTATATGGCTTACAGGAAGCTTAAATTCCACCATGTGTGTCATGAACTAGATCGTGTTATATATAAATTTATCATATTTTAATAGGTTCTGCATTACTTTTGATATACTTGACAAAAAAAAAAAATAGCAAAACAACAGCTTTGTAATTAAGTTTAATTTTGGTGTTATTTATAATGGTCATTGCAACATTGCAACATTTATCCACAAACCTATCTAGTGAGATAGGTATGTGGATTAGCTTGATTAATACAATGAGAGAGGCTACAGTTACCACAAGTGGGCGTAGGTATACAAGGAGCATGACATCACAACTGCTCACAACAACAAGGTAAATAGCTTAATGTGAACACGATGGTTTGATGTAGGATAGTAAAACACAGTTATGATGGTCAAGCTGGGAATGTTTCTTGGTTTGGTCAGTTCTCTGGCTGTTCTTGATGATGGAGTTCCTCTTAGTAGTTTCTAGTGGTTTATGGTTTTGATCCATGCTATAGTCATCAGACAGGATTAACTTGTCTTGGTTAGTTAGTCATTAATAAGAACAGTCAGATTTTTGGCAGAAGTCCTTTAGGTTTTAGTTATTTAGGAGCCGGGTTGTCTTTAAAGAGGTTTTAGATGTAAATGAGGAGCTTTTGCTGGAAATTAGCGCAGATTTCTTGCTTCTGTTAACTCCACAACGAAGTGCTGATTATTTTTCATAAGATTCTGGTCACATATGACGAGGCCCAATGGCAATAAACTAGTATAATTAATCTTATTAATTTCAGTCGTAACATAACAAACCCAGCAGCACAGAGAAGCAGTCACTCACAGCTGATTAACAGCTAACAATAGCCCATTAACACTAATTAGATGTCACAGATTCTCCACAACATGAGCAACCCTACCCAACCCAACCCAACCTAACCCTATGGCCAAGGCCAAAATAGGCAGCATGTAAGTTTAATTTATATATATATATATATATATATATATATATATGTCTTTAAAACCCCCCCCCCCAAACAAACTGTCAGATGTCTTGGTAAAGTATGTTTTTTTTGTGTACACATTTTAATAAACAAATATTTATTCCCCTAACCACATATCCCTCTGCCCGTGACCCTCTGGGGGGTCCTACTCTTCAGTTTGGGAGCCAGAAAAACTAAAACTGCCGTTTATAAGGGAGTAAACATTAAACTGTAAGAACGTTTCCTGGTAAAACTGGTCTTCTTTTACTAAACCTAACCCTGTAGGTGTAGAGCAGACAGGTAGAACAGACCGGAAACAGCAGGCACACACATAAAACAACTCCTTGTGTACTTAAATTACTTTTTTATCTTTAACTTACTTTTTTTCCCTTGTTTCTTCTCTGTCAGTTTGACTGACGACAGGTAAGCAGTACAAGCCTCTTCACTTCACTTCCGCTTCACCTGACGCTTCTCACAGCCGGAAACTGCGCGCGCAAAAACTACGTAAAGGAGAAGCTCTAAGCGGAGGCACGTGGTTAGGTGAGGGCTGTTGGAACTGTGTCGGTTTGCTGTGTGAAGGCTGGTGCTCTCTATCAACTAGGCGCGCTCTCGCGTGTCTGCAAGGTAGCTCGACCGGGCGGCTTTTCCCCTGATTTCAGACTCTCAGGTGCGCGGTTAATGTGGAGGCTTTTAATTTGGTACTCAGATGTTTTTTGTTTCTCAGGTATATTGATACCTGACAGTAAAAATACTGCATCCAGATAATGAGTTTTACCTCTGGTAGTTGCACATTGAATTGATTGACTGTATATATTATTACAATATCTAAAAAAAAGTCTATATATATAAATATACTGAAGATATTAAAAAATATATTATTTTTTATCAATAATAAACAATAAAAATATAATAAAAGTGTCCATTGATATATAAAGCATCCATCCATCCATTCACTTCCGCTTATCCTTTTCAGGGTCGCGGGGGGGGGCTCTGGAGCCTATCCCAGCTGTCATAGGGCGAGAGGCAGGGTACGCCCTGGGCAGGTCGCCAGTCTGTCGCAGGGCTAACACACAGGGACAGACAACCATTCGCACTCACATTCACTCCTGCATTCACACCTATGGACAATTTAGATTTTAAAACTTTTTTTTAAAGTATTTAAATAAAAAAAAGTATTTACTATTTAGTAAGTAAACTATCTCGACAACAACAACAGAGCTACTATTAGACCAATATAAAACACAAAAATTATAAATAGAATTATTAAAATATCAGATATTCATATATACTGAATGAAGAATTTTTTTGTATTTTGTTAGCAAAATGGAAAATAGGTGCAGGGTTTTATTGAGACATGTGCAGGAAAAAAATAATGCCATTTTTAGCCACTCTATTAATCATATTCACAAGAGCTCACAGCAGATAGCTCCACATGCTTTTTTGTGGAATGTTTACAGGAAATGCTCTATCTCACACAACCCCAAAGGAATTTGTGTATTTTTTTTGCTTGTTAGGCAAATGTGTAAACCACTACACTATGGAGCGGCTATTTAAACGTGTTCAAACATACATGGAAGTAGTCATGGCATGCCTCTCCTCTTTGCCTTTTCTTTCTGTAGTTTCTCTCTTTCTTTCTCTCTCACTCTCACGTGGAATTGTGGCAGGTGTTTCCTTGCTGATGGGTGGATGATATGGCATGTTTCTGGCTAAGAGTTTTTTGTGGAAAAACACAATATTATGTCTGTTAAGCTGTGTTATCATTGTTGTTTTTTTTAATTGAAGAAATTATGTGCGTTTGTGGTAATCTGCAGTAACAAAGTGCCTAAAGATACATTTAAAATTGTAGGCGTCTTTAGGCATCTGTAAATCAACACTGGTTGATATCTTTAGTTAAGTGCCTGTTTTGCCTGAATGTCTTGTTGGTCATTGTTAACTGGTTAAACAAACAAACAAACAAACAAACAAACAAACAAACAAACAAACAAACAAACACACAGAAACAAATATTCCTCTGAAAGTGGTCAGGTACAAGGACTGGACTGAAAACAAGTGAAAAATCTGCCAATGTCCAAAGAAATATTTTAAAAGATCTTCAGAAAGTGTGGAGAACGACTGCTGAAGATCACTTTGAAAAACTATAAGAGTGCCTGGTTCATTGGAAGCAAAAGATAAAGAAAGAAGCAGTGGTTCAAGACTTTTGCCAAGTAGTCGCCTTGAGGTGACTGCTGTTGTGATTTGGCACTATATAAATAAAACTGAATTGAACTGAATTGAATAATATCCACCACTGATACTACTTGTAGTCTCAAACTGATTATAATGGGTGATTTGCTTCTGACTCTTAAGGCATTTTTACACTTAGCTGAATTTTTAAATTATATTGTTATGTTTTTTAAAATTTTAAATAATGACATTTGAATGGGAAAAGTTTAAATTCTACAAATGTAGAAAACAAGATAAAGGTTTCCAGAGGCAGTGACTTCCTGACTGGAGATAAATATGATTTTCTGGCATCTTTAGCTGGACTTAATGTTAGCTGCCAGCATCGCTGTGGCTGATATAACAAATCACACAGTTATATCACTCAGTAGTAATCAGTGTTGGGGAGTAACGGAATACATGTACCGCCGTTACGTATTTAAAATACAAAATATGAGTAACTGTATTCTGTTACAGTTACCGTTTAAAAAGGTGGTATTCAGAATACAGTTACTTTGTTGAAATAAATGGATTACACTGCGGTACTTTCCTGTTTCATTTTGTCGTGGGTCAGGACTGTTTGGGTTTTGTTTGACAGCTACGTTCTGTTGTTCCAGGCGGCAGCGTTACGGTTGCCATGGTTACAGGGCGACGCTCTCTCTCTCTCTGCAACTGTGTGTTTCCTGGGTGAGAGAGTGCCTTTTTGTTGTTGTTGTTGTTGTTGTTATTGTTGTGCTAAGCTAACAGGCAGAATGCTACAAGCATAGCTCTAAAGAATGTAGCATCATGGGCAGTGTAGTTCGTGTTACAGGGAGAATGGACTGCCATACACGTTATGGGTCTGTGAGCGCGAGGAGGGAGAAAAAGGGGAGTGGAAAGGTACGAGTTGTCATCGAGGAAAAACGGGAGCTGGAAGCATGTAAATATAATAATAACCAATTCAGCCAAGAAGAGTGCCTGACGAGCCCAGTTGTAAGTAAGCTATTAAGACTCGACTGTACACTGTGTTCGTGTTTTCCTCCGAAAACAATAAGTTCTGTTGGAGCAGCCTTTCAACGCCTCTCTCTGTCTCTGCTAGCAAAGTTGACCCACACAACAAAGTAAAGCTATTTTTCGGCTACGAGCCGACAGGGACCCCGCTGTATTAGTCAGAGGTCCCTTTACTACAGTTCGGAGTCACGGACCTTCAGTAATAGTAATAAATCACACAGCAATAGTACATTCACGTTGTTGTAAAAAGCATGATAATATATTAAGTAATCCAAAGTATTCAGAATACGTTACTGTCATTGAGTAACGTAACGGAATACGTTACAGAATACATTTTGGGGCATGTATTCTGTATTCTGTAATGGAATACATTTTAAAAGTAACCTTCCCAACACTGGTAGTAATGTTGTGTAACCTGTAAGTTCACGACTCCATCTACTGCTGAGAAAATGCAGCGCGTAAATATTTAGAGAAGGGAGCTTATTGAATTTAGACATAGCTGATCTTGAACCACCCAGTTTACCAAAAACTTGTTTTTGGAAAGTTTCATACCTTATTTACCTGTATACCTTACCATACCTGTATTTTCATACATTTTAATGCATATTTTGTAGGAATCATTTAGACTTTTTAAACTATTTTATTGTAATATTTGCATTTTTTTTTTTTTGTATTTCCTAATACTTTATTCTGACATTTGATATGTTGCAATGATTCCATTAATATATTTCGTCTTCTTCTTTTTATTTTTTTATATTTATTTTTATTTTACATTTGCTGATGTTTAATTCTGACATTTTAGTTTAAAAAAATGTAATATCAGTTTTGGACACTAATATTTTGCTAATATTTTCTGGTATTTGTGAACAAACTCAAAACAGATTTTGATAAAGTATTAATGAGGTTGTTTTTTTTTCATTTGTGCATAATTTTATGATGGTTTAAGATGCTTGATGATTGAAAATGTTACCAATAATTCACTAAATTAAATATTCATTAACTTTTTTCAATAATTTCCAATCAGGCTGACCTGTAAAACTGGCATGTTTACATTAATTAATGAACATTGTCCCTTTCAAATAAATGTAAACATGAACAAAATCATATATTCTAAAGTTTGCTTTAATCTAGCATTTTACTTAAAAAAATGTAAATTAAACATTCATCAATCTTCCTCTCTTTATCCAATTAAGTGTTGCAAAGAGACTGGATCCTATCCCAGCTACCACAGGCAGGAGACAGAGTATACCCTGGACAGGATGCCAGTCTGTGAGTGTGAATGGAAAGACAACCATTCACACATATGGGCCACGACCAAATTAACCCAACCCACTAACTACATTTGGACTGTGGACAGAAGCCGGAGTACCTGGACATTAGATTTGGATGGAGGACGTTCTTGATGTAAAACAACAGTGACAAGCACTGGGCCACTGTACTGCCCCATAAAATTAAACAGAATGATCAATGAAATGCATAAAAAGATTTAAATAGCGAAACAAATCATTAATGCCCTTCCTTATCCATGTTTTCCTTTTTCTCAGCCTTGATCTCTCATTTCCTCTCACCCACCATCTTTATCTTTTTCCACAATCGCTTCTCTTTAAATAGCCTGCTGGATAAACATCTGTCTGACTGCAGCCATTTGTCTTCCTAATGTGTTTCCACTCAGTGTGTATGCGTGAGGCCACCCAGTCTCTACAAAACAATTCAGGGCTCCCACTCCTCCAATCCTCTACAGGCCTCCTCAAAATCCTCAAAAATCTTTTTTCAAGTCCTGCAGTCATGATCTGTCTTCTTTAAGACTTTCAGTTACTCTTCACATTCACATAATTCAGTCTTTAAGTTCTCTTAGACATCTGCAGATCACCCTCACCCCCAACCTCCAGGTTCAGATCTCTTTCCAAATCATCCACAAATCATTCTCCCAGGCCTTCAATTCAAGGAATCCAAAATCCTTGTAAGTTCTTGAATCTATCTGATGTTATCCTATGGTAAAATGAGTCTTTAATCCTTAGTGGTCTTAAAAGTCAATAAAGCCTTCTCCAAGTTTCCCAGTTCTCAGTGATTGCTAGTTCTGGACCATTTTCCCACTCTTTCAGTTGTTTGTTCTCTATTCAGCCTCTTTTCTATCGTTAGTCCCCCCAAAAGTCTCTTTCAAAGTTGTCTTTTACCTTTTGTGTCATTTCCAGTTTCCAAGCAATCCAATACCCAAGTAACGTAATGCCTTTTTTATATCTCCCTTCCAGTCATCTTAATCTTGTTAATTTACTATGAGTACACCTCTAAAGTCACAGATGAATTTTTGAGTTCTTCCCTGGGTCTTTTAGCCTTTTCAAGTCATCTTCTAGTCTTTGAGTTCTTCAGATGTTCCTTTCAGGCCTCTTCTCCCCATAAAAGGTTGAATTTACTTTAAAGTTGTTTTTCTCTAGTCCAACGTAATGCATAATCTTCAGAGTCCTCAGTTTCCACAGATATCCTCTAAGTTGCCAAATCCTCTAGTCTTCTAGTCCCTTCTAAGTCCTATTGTCCATTAATGGTCATCCTCCCAGTTCTGCACTCCCCTAATAGGAATCTTGTATTAAGCCTTGACATTTGTCTTGTCCTTACCAAGTCCTCTCACAAGTACTACAGTTTCATACCATTTCTTCTAGATATATCATAGTCTATGCGGAAGTCGATTCAATTTTCTAAGCTACTAAAATCCATCTTAAGTTCTAGAAATAGACAGAAATGTGTTGAACATTTCTCCCAAAAACACCCTCAGTGTCACCCTAGTGACAGACTGTTAACGAACCTTCCTCACACGCACAGAAACCACAATGTTACCTAGTCATGCTGACCACGCCCCCGGGCTGTCAGTCAAACATCCCCTCCCAGGAATGTAAGATGCACAGTGTGTGTGTGTGCGCACACTCAAGTCTACAAACGCAACAACTACAAGAATGTGTTTATTTAAAGTATGTGAGTGTGTGTGTGTGCGTGTTTGTGTGTTGGGATGCAGACAGTAGCAGTGCAGTTCTGGCAGACGTTAAGGAGTAATCCATCACAGATTAGTCATTACCTGCTTCAGTTGTTAGTCACCTTATTTCACCGCTCCTGCTGTATAGCCTCTGTTGATTTTACAACTATTTCAAATAACTACCCCAAAACAGCAACCATTTTATGTTTAACTGTTTATTCTAATACGTTTTTTAAAGTGCTGTTTAGATTTTCACCACATACAATGGAGTTTTTTCAGTTTTTTACAGGTTAGATTAATCTTTAAAAGTTAAATTATACAATTTCTTCACTGATCCACACACACTGTAAAAATAGAAACAGGCTTTGGTACGTTCTGTGCATGTAATAACAGTAAAATACTGAAATTTAAATGAAGCATAAACTTCTCAATTAAAACTTTAGAAATCTTTTTTTTGACAGGAACTGCCTCAGGTATTCTTGAGACTGATCCTTCAAGATTCCCCATCTTTTCGGAACTTGATTGTTGTTTAAATCTCACCAGTGTTGCTGTGTTCAGTTCAGGCCTGGGCTTTACGAGTTTTCTATTAGAGAGTTAAATTTCTTTGCTGCATGGATGATTTGGATCATTGTGTTGGTTAAATATAAACAAAGCATGACAAAGCGTGTAATAAACACACCGGTCCACTGTGTCCATTCCATGCTTTGCCTCTTCAAAATGTGAAATGTACACACATGCAGAAGTTGCAGTAACAGCAGAGATATTTTATTTTAAGCAAATATTAACAGATTTACATGTAAATACACATTAGCCGCCTAGCCTAATAATTTCTGACGATTAAGGACCCTGGAATATTTTTGCTCACTGCTTTAAATATATTATCTCCTCCTGCTGGTAAGACAATTTCTCCATGCAGTAAAGCAATTTCTGCATGCATGTCCATTTTGCTTTTTGGAGAGGCAAAACACAAAGTGGACACGGTGGACCAACATGTCTATTACACTTTTTACTGTGATACTGGGTTGGAGCATCCAACCCGGCCGATTTATTTTAAAACTCATATTTCATATTTTGTCTGGATATTTCAGTCTTTAACTCATAATGAAGTTTTCTATTGCTGGTTTAGAAGATTTTTAACTAACTTTCCAACTCTTCCAGCAACAAATCTAATAAAATCCTTTTACATTATTTGTTCTTTCAAATTTCATCTACAGTCAACCTTCAGTCAAAAATAGACAACTGGGACAAGTGTAAGATCGATGACATAATATAAATAGGAAATCCACTGGATGGCAATTAGGTGCAAGGAGAAGCCTGTGTGCAATCATGTGGACTGTGGCAAGTCAGAATTTATTATGCTGATATCATGTGAAAGCAAACCAGTTTTCTTCCCAAACCTCTTGTGAACTCTGCCACACAGAGACACAGTCATCCGCAGATCAGCTGCCTCCATCTGAACAGATGGGAGCTGGTAAAAAGTATCAAAGAGAGAAATGAAGAGAGTTTACTCAAACTCAGAGCAACAAAGCAGCCCTCTCCAAGTCCACAAAAGCCATGGTTGGACAAACTCAAATATCCTCAAGAGGATAAAGAGTTGGTCCAAAGATCTGTGAAAGGACAAAAAAAAAAAAATCAGATTGTTCTTCCTGAATCCAAGGTTTGACTAATGGACAGATTCTCCACTCTCAAACCTTGGAATAGACCTTCCTAGGGAGGCTGAGGAGTGATTCCTAGGAAGGAGTAATCCCTCTGTAACTACAGCTCACCATCCAGCTCTCCTTCTTCAAAACAGGAATCACCATTCAAATCTGCCAAGACTAATTTTTGTCTTGGTGCTGCCTTAAACTTCCTCACGATATTGCAAAGGAATATTAATCAAAACAGAGCTGCAACATCCAGAGCCTAAAGGAACTGTGGGTGGCTATCTGCCTTAATGATGTCACTCCTAGTGATAGGCAAGTCATCTTCCTCATCCCCAGACTCTGCTTCATTTATGGAAGCCATGTCATTGAGGAGGTCCCCAAAGAATTCCTTCCACAGCCCAAATATATCCTCAGTTGAAGTGAGTAGCACCCCTGGCCCAGGCACTTATCCTTGGGCTTCTCTTCATTGCTGTTTGTCTGGCCCCTCACCCAAGACCAATTTGCCTTGCGACACCCTACAAGAGGAAAAAGCCCACGACAACACAGTTCCTGGGATTTTTGGGAAACATAAACCTTGCCAATGCAAAAACGCAGCATTTCAGAGAGGGATCCATTAAACTTTGATGTTAATGTTTTTCGCCTTGTGAGACTCTACCAGAGGAAAGAGCTCATGACAACATAGTTCCTGGGGTATAAACAAAAAACCTGTAAACAAAAAATGTTCACATCAAATATTAATGAATAATAATGACCACGTGCTTTAATGTCTTTTTAATTTCATATTCTCTCTCCAAAATTTCACAAGTACCTTGGAGCTAAACCAAACAGTTAATCAACTTTTTACGCTTTTCTGTTTCATCATTTAAGTTTTTTTTTTTTTTTTAGAAGAACAAGCTTCTAAACAGTTAATATCACCCTGTTTTCTTTGACACTAAATACGGGATTTGTTTGACTCGTTGGTCTGGCAAAACAAGATAATTAAATATGTTGATTTGGGTTTCACTGAATAATGGTGGCTATTTTCAACATGAGAAGAAATTCATTACACATTGGAAAAGTTTGGCTTTAGGGCATTGTGCCAGACAGGTTTTATAAAAGAGGCTAAACATTGTAAAAAGGTTTAAAATTTAAACCCAACGTAGTTTCTTGTTTATTAAAAAGTAAAAACTGAAACAAAATACCTATTTTGGTAGATAACCTTCACATTCCATGTCTTGATAGGATGTTTCTAATTTTTCAGATATTGTGCAAATGCAAGAAAGCAGTCCCACATAGTTTTTTAATATCCACATTGAAAGACATATCCTGGTCAAAATTGACTTGAAGATTCCTCACAGCGTTGCTGGAGTCAAAGGTAATGCTATCTAGAAGAAGTATCTGGTTTCAAGACATGTTTCTAAGATTTTTAGGGCTGAATAAAATAACTTCAGTTTTATTTGAATTTAGAAGAAGGAAATTAGAGGTCATCTAGGTCTTTATGTCTTTAGGACAGTCCTCAAGTAATTGATGTGTCTAGTAAGGCTTCATTGACTGATAAATTGAGGTATCATCTGCATGCCTTTGCTTGACACTGCCTAAGGGAACCATGTATAATAAGCCTATTCAAATGGCGGCCCGCGGGCCACATGCAGCCCAGAAGCAACTGCGAGTGGCCCTGCCTGTGGTCCTGGCAGAAACACAGAGAAAACGCAAAAAAGTAATTGATTATTATTATTTTTTTTTAAATTCAAAATTCCTACAGCGTAGTGTAGACTGTGAATGCAACACTCCTAGTAGCCTAGCAATATTTAACCCACAATGCACCGTGATGTAAACATATTAAACTATTGTAAAGTGTAGAAGTAAATTTAAATCTAATTTGATATACAAAGAGGTGTTTACAAGGGTTATAGATCTAGTTATGTAGCTATTTGGTGGTTACGTGTTTTGATATTTACATGTTTACACATTTGAATGTTTACACATGCATGTTCAAAGCAGTAATAAGTATGTGTTATATCTACCTAGTTGTTTTCCCTGCACTGAGCTGAGTATAAGAGTAAGGAGGCTGCTAAAAAACGTTATCCATCTCCATCTTGCTGTTCGTAATCATTCAGAGAGATTCCAAACCATCTAGTGAACCCTCACGTTACACCAGACCTTCCCAAAGTTTGGGGCCCGCCGAGCCATTGCAGGGGGGGGGGCACGGTATGAAAAGGGGGAAAAAAACCCAAAACGCTTGGACACTGCTAGCACAGGGCGCCCACACAAACGCAAAGCAGGAGATGAAGCATCGCTGAATATGTTTCCAAACCAACTTCATTCCAAGCCAAAGACTAGAAAATATGGTGAAACACATCTTCCCTTTGGTTTCACCTGCACAAGCGCCAAGGTAGGTCTTCCCTGCAGAATTTGTTTTTCCTTCGTGGGGAGCACGCGTTGGGCTCTCCAAATCACGGACAAACAGTATCCCACATTCTTGATTTTTAGTTCAAAAACACTTCTTGTATTGACTAACTCCTCCTGACATTTTGGAGATGTTAGCTCTTTATACAGTAAAGTTACAGTGGGATACAAATAACATCAGGCTGATCCTGCCACAATTTGTTCCCTGGGTTCAAATCCCGGACAAACAGTATCCCACAGTTGTTTATGTTTTTGAACCCATTTTGCACAGAGAGGCATTTTTGGAAAAATGTATTGATAGCAATGTTGAATATTATTACACAGGAAAAAAACAACTACACACCGTGACGCCTCTGCCGTTCTAAATGGAGGGACAGTAACTGCGTGTCTGTATGTAAGCGTGTAAAACCTGCAGATGGTAAGATTAACAGTAAACAATAACGTGGCGCACAGCGTGACGTCAAAAAAGGCACATACCTTTGACGTTGCGTGACAAACTCTGTATTCCTCGTCCACACGTAAACGCAAAAAATGGGTTTTAAAAAAAATCTCTGTTTTCGGTGATTTGAAATGCCGTTTACGTGTGTACGAAAGGCCCAAATGCATAGAAACAGCTGCATTTTCAAAAATACCTGTGTAGGTGTGGACGTAGCGTAAAAGAGTTAGTAGTGTATTTTATTACTACCTGTAATTTATTGCAGTTTACTTGTATTTGCTTAATTGTTTACTAAATGTTTGAGGTGTGAAATAAACCGCAATGGAGCAAAATATGGGTGTGTGTGGTTGGAGGATGTGTGCACAAACACATTTTTCTTGTAAAACAAAGGGGAGCCTAGCAAAAGAAGTTGGGGAACCACTGTGTTACACTATCTTCGTAATGTATGATGTGACAACAGCATGTCTTTCTCAGTCCAAAAGCGTAAAATTGATAATAAAAACCGTCGGTTTAACCCTGCCTGTACTGACAAATACTTTTTTCCGCCGAATCCAAATGCCAAACCTATGTGTTTAATTTGCAGTGAGTGTGTTGCGGTACTTATGAAGGCACCACAATGACAAACACCAGACTTCCTGCTCAAACTTTCCAGAGAAATCTCAGGAGAGCGCTGCAAAAGTACAGTTTAATTGCGAGTTTAGTAATCTCACAACCGGAGTTGTACTACCATGATGAGGGTCCTGAACAGCCCAAGAGAGAGCTGCAGCTTCCTTTCTTGTTTACTGGATCTTGGCGAAGAAGAAAAGGCCTTTCACAGTGTGGCGGAGGTGAGGTCCCGGGCGCGGCTGCAGGGTAGGAGTGGTGCGGTGAGCTCAACGGGGCGGTGCTGGAGACGCAGGTGAGAACAGCTGATGGCGTTTTGGACTGATGATGGTTTCCTTCCCTTTTATAGTGAGACGTATAGTGAGACGGAAGAGGAGCGGGAGATCAGCTGAGACCGACAGCTGTTAGACTGTGGCCGGTCATAACACAGGACACTATAAATAAATGTGGCATCTGGAGACAAAGACCTGTGCGTGTGTGTCCCTGTGTGTAGTGCATTTCACCAGTGATGCCCAAACCCAGCCGGCGTGGGGATGTCTGACCCACAGGCTGCGCCACCCGCCCAGCCTTTGCAGTTCCTGGCGCAGATGCTGGCGGAGGTGGCGAAGATGAGCCAAGACCAGGCGGCGGCCCAGCGAGCTCACCTGGCTAAGCTGCAGGAGCAGGCGGACCGGCAGACCCAGGTTCTGGAGCGGCTGGTTGGGGCCGCTGCTCTGCCGAAGCCCACCCCGCTGTCGGTGGCGATGCCCCGGATGGGTGACGGGGACGACCCCCAGGTTTTCCTGGAGACTTTTCGTGCCACGGCGGAGGCCTGCCAGTGGCCGCAGGTGGAGTGGGCTCCGCGTTTGCTTCCTCTGCTGTCGGGGGAGGCTCGGACGGCGGCCCTGAGTCTGCCGCCGACCTCGAGGGGCAGCTTCCAGGACGTGAGCCGGGCGGTGGTGGACCGGTTGGGTCTCACCGCTGAAGATCATCGCCGGCGGTTCCGGGCCTGTCGGCTGGCCACGGAGGATCAGCCGTTTGCTTGGGCCTGGAAGCTGTACGATGCAGCGGTGCGGTGGCTGCAGCCGGGATCGTCAGAGGGAGAGAAGCTGCTGGTGGACAAGGTGGTGCTGGAGCAGTTCGTGGAAGGGTTGCCTGCGGAGACGGCGAGATGGGTCCGGTGCCACCGTCCCGCGAGTCTGGAGGTCGCGGTAACGTTGGCGGAGGACCACCTTGCCGCTAGAGCGGGGAGCCCGGGGACGGCGGTCGGAGACCGAGCAAACAAGCCCCAGTGCCGGCACCGAGGCGCCGGGTACCTGCGCCAGGGTAGGCAGAGCGGGCACTGGCGCTGAGCCCCACTAATCCGTTTGCTTCGTTTGTGCCTTCCCAGGGATCAGAAATGAGCGGTGCCGCCCCTGAGCCACGGAGAGCAGGAGTGCTGGAAGTGCAGGCAACCGGGACACCTGAGGAGGGACTGTCCTCTGATGGAAGTGGGGCAGGTGTTCCGCGTCGCCGGTGCCCCAGCACCCTCTCCCGGACCAGGAGGGATGTACAGCATTCCGGTAAGGACTCGAGGGGGTATACGCCATGCTTTGGTGGACACGGGCTGTACGCAGACCCTCGTGCACCAAAGCTTGGTTCACCCCGGGGCATTGCTGGAGGCAGAATGGGTGGAGGTGAAGTGCGTTCATGGTGATGTTCACAGGTATCCCATAGTGCCGGCTGCTGTTATTGAAGTATAAGGGCAAAACGCATAGAGTAACGAATGCGGTTAGCCCGCGCCTGTCGCATCCCCTAATTCTGAGCACGAATTGGCAGGGGTTTCATCACCTGTTAGGGCAGTATGCGGGGATGCGATCACGACCGTTAGTAGCGTGTAGTGTCTGGGATACGAAAAAACTCTGGAGCGAATAACGGCCCGATTTTATTGGCCGGGCATCCGAGCGGATGTGCGCCGCTGGTGCGCATCCTGCCCAGACTGCAAACTTGTTAATCAGCCGGCCATACCAAAAGCGCCTTTGCGCCCGCTCCCACTCATAGAGGTCCCGTTTGAGCGCATTGGTATGGACCTCATCGGGCCGTTTCATCGGCGTGCACGCGGCTACCGCTTTGTATTAGTCCTGGTGGATTATGCAACGCAGTACCCGGAAGCAGTCCCGCTGCGCAACATCTCTGCAACGAGTGTGGCGCAGGCACTGTTTCAGGTCATCTCCCGAGTCGGAATCCCGAAAGAGATACTGACTGACCAGGGCACGTCGTTCATGTGTCGCACACTGCGGGAACTACGAATTACTGGGCATTAAATCTATTCGGACCAGTGTCTACCACCCTCAGACGGATGGGCTGGTGGAGCGGCTGAATAAGACTTTAAAGTCCATGATTCGTAAGTTCATTACAGAAGATGAACGCAATTGGGATCGCTAGCTAGACCCTCTGTTATTTGCAGTGCGGGAGGTGCCCCAGGCCTCCACGGGATTTTCTCCCTTTGAACTGCTGTTCGGCAGGAAGCCGCGTGGGGTGCTCGACCTGATTAAAGAAAGCTGGGAGGACGGTCCGAGCCCCGCCAAAATGAGATTCAGTACGTGTTGGACCTGAGAGCAAAACTCCACACTTTGGGGAGGTTGTCACGGGAGAATTTGCTCCAGGCTCAGCAGCGTCAGCAACGCCTGTATGACAGAGGGGCTAGACTCAGGCAATTTTCACCGGGAGACAAAGTGCTTGTATTACTCCCTTCTTCCAGCTCGAAGTTGCTCGCCAAGTGGCAAGGACCCTTTGTGGTCACACGGCGAGTCGGGGACGTTGACTATGAGGTCGCTCGGTCGGACAGGGGAGGGGCCACGCAGATTTATCACCTCAATCTCCTTAAAGCGTGGAGAGAGGTTGAAACCGCTTCTCTGGTAGCCTGGTTAAGGAGAGAGATGAGTTGGGGCCGGAGGTGCCAAATTCCATCATCCCCGCCTCCCTCCCTTGTGATGACCATCTCACACAGGCCCAGAGAGCGGACGTTGTCGCGTTACAACAGCGTTTTGCGATGTGTTCTCCCCCCTGCCCGGCCGAACGTCTCTCATTGAGCATCATTTTGTAACGCAGCCTGGCGTGACGGTGCGTTCACGGCCCTACAGGCTTCCTGAGCATGAACGGCAAATCGTTCAGAGGGAATTGGCTGAAATGCTGAAAATGGGAGTGATAGAAGAGTCGCACAGCGCCTGGTGTAGCCCCATCGTTCTTGTGGTAAAGAAGGATGGGTCTATACGGTTCTGTGTCGACTATCGCAAGGTGAATGAAGTGTCACGTTTTGATGCTTATCCCATGCCCCGGGTCGACGAGCTCCTGGATCGGTTGGGCACGGCCCGTTTTTTCACGACACTGGATTTAACCAAGGGCTACTGGCAGATTCCCTTGTCTGCCGAGTCCAAGGAGAAAACGGCCTTCTCCACTCCGTACGGTTTGTACCAATTCGTTACGCTTCCGTTCGGCTTGTTCGGAGCCCCTGCCACCTTTCAGCGCCTCATGGACCGGGTGCTGCGTCCGCACGCTGCATATGCTGCTGCCTACCTGGATGACGTGATCATCCACAGCGACACCTGGGCGGAGCATGTGCAGCGGGTGGCCGCGGTCCTGGAGTCCCTGAGGAGGGCGGGGCTCACGGCCAACCCGAAGAAGTGTGCGGTTGGACGGAGGGAGGTACAGTATCTGGGGTACCACTTGGGGGGCGGGCAGGTGCGTCCACAGGTGGAGAAGACGGCGGCTATCGCATCCTGCCCGCGCCCCAAGACTAAAAAGGAGGTGAGACGGTTTCTGGGGCTGGCAGGTTACTACCGCCGTTTCGTGCCAGGGTTTGCGCAGCTGACCAGCCCCTTGACCGATCTCACCCGAAAGGGTGCTCCAGATCTGGTTCAGTGGACGGGGCCGTGCCAGGCGGCGTTTGTGCAGGTGAAAAAGGCTCTCTGTGGGGAGCCGCTGCTTCACACTCCTAACTTTTCCCTCCCTTTTGTTCTGCAGACTGACGCCTCGAACAGAGGGCTGGGGGCCGTTTTGTCCCAGCAGGTGAGGGGGGCCGACCGTCCCGTTCTTTACATCAGCCGGAAGCTGGCGGAGCGTGAAAGACGGTACAGCACGTGGAGAAGGAGTGCTTGGCTATCCGGTGGGCGGTCGACTCCCTTCGCTATTACCTCCTGGGGCGCTCATTCACCCTCTGCTCGGACCACGCCCCGCTGCAGTGGCTCCACCGCATGAAGGATGCCAACGCCGGTTCGGCCGGACGGCTTCCCGGCCTCAGTCGAGTGGTGGGGGGGTGTGGCGGAGGTGTGGTCCCGGGCGCGGCTGCAGGGGAGGAGTGGTGCGGTGAGCTCAACGGGGCGGTGCTGGAGACGCAGGTGAGAACAGCTGATGGCGTTTTGGACTGATGATGGTTTCCTTCCCTTTTATAGTGAGACGGGAGAGGAGCGGGAGATCAGCTGAGACCGACAGCTGTCAGACTGTGGCTGGTCATAACAAAGGACGCTATAAATAAATGTGGCATCTGGAGACAAAGACCTGTGCGTGTGTGTCCCTGTGTGTAGTGCATTTCACACACAGATTGTGAAACAGTGAAATACTGCATGCTGGCCATGGTGGATGCAGTGATAAGTGACGAAAAAATTTAAGTAAGAGTGACATCTGCTATTAATAACGTACCCCTGTCAGACAGTTTCAAATATTCGTAGAGTTGAAGTTCTGGCTTTAGACAAGTTTGAAATGCTGTTAGATGATCTGAAGAAAACTGATGTAATGTCTATAGCAGAAGATGGGTTCACAGACAGAACTGATAATGCACAGTTGTGCATATATGTACGTTTTTTGGATGGCAAATTGCTCGGCTTATTACCGTTAGAGGGACACACAGCTGGCGAAATAATGTTTTAGAAGATTTCAGCTTTTTTTGAGGAAATGGTCTGGAAATGAAGCGTGTCTGTATACTTGTGTACTCCATCCATGGCAGAAAAAGTGAGTGGCCAGCAAAATATTTATTTTAATTTGAAAGGGAATTATCAAAATGTTTTTTGTTATTATTTGAAATGTGCAAAAACAAAAAAAAGGTTTGGTTATAGCTTCCTTTTTTTAAATGGACCTTTGGATGTGCATTTGTGAGAGGTCACCAGATTTACAGGGGGGAAAAGAATAAAAAAAATACTTGTTTTTCAATACAGTTGTCTGAGTTTGAAATTGATCATGATCTGGCCCAGATAAATTCCTTGGTTTGAAAATCTGGCCCAACTAAATTTTTAGTTGAGTAGCCATGATGTATAATATAATGCAGAATTGGTCCTAGGACAGAACCCTGTAGAACTCCATAAATAAACGTATGTGAAGAGGAATCTCCATTTACATGAAGAAACTGGAGTTTCTTAGGTATATATGAATCAAACCATTACAGGGCAAAGCTTTTAATTTCTATGGCATACTCTAATCATTTTTAACTTTCACTAATGCTCTATTCTATGATGAGTTCTGAAACCTGACTGAAATTCTGCAAATGAAATACTTCTCTGCAGATGGTCAGTTAGCTATTTTACAACTACTCTTTAACTCTTTAAGACCTACCATAGAACCAAGGCCGCCAGAGCTTTATATTTTTACATGCTCTAGAGCCATTTTTGGGAGCATTTCAAGTTGCTATACATCAATACAACTGTTATAGCCCATATTTTATGTATACATTAAGTCCATAGTAACTACATAAATTGCAAAAAAGTGCAATAAACTACAAAAAATCGTTTTTTTGTTTGTTTGTTTTTTACATATATTTCTACATGGACAAATTTAAGAGGTTTATCCCTCAAAACTTTAAATACAAAAAAGTTGCAAAAAATAGTTTACAACACGAAATTTATTTTGAGTGTCTTCATAGTTTTATTTTTGAGATACACCAATTTTTATATACTGCAGGAAAAACGAAAAACAATCCTATGATGCAAATTTGCAAAGAAAACAGCATGTGCATCAAAATAAACTATTTCCAGCAGTGCAATTCGAGTTCTAAGCATCCCAGAAACTATTCAGGAAAGCATAAAGTCAAACATGACTTATAAAAACACCAGTATACACTTTTAAGGCCTACAATTAAAAAACTACATTTTCCGCGAAAATGACGTCACTTCCGGTTTCGGGCAGGTAATGGCGGACATGCGATCGCGCTGATGTCTGTTTCAATGTAGGAAGTGTTATGAACAGCTGATCGGATCGGCAAAGCGTGTTTCTGGAATATTATGTTTTTGTTCCTGCAAGCACTTTTTATGCAGTTTTTGCAAAATTATATGTGGAAGGAAACCGTGACCTAGGACAAGCTGATGGCATAAAATGTAAGTACAACTCCTCCGGTTTCATATGCAAAAAAAATTATTGCGCTACCTTACGCGGTTCTACAGGGATTTAAAAATAGTTACGCAAAACGGAGCGTGCCCGCTCTGACCGGCTTTAAAGGGTTAAATAATTCTTGAGGTTTTGCTTCCAACGACTCCTGGGTTTCACTAGATGACTTGGGTTTTGAAATACAACCATGCTTCTGTGACCCATAAAGCTAACCTAGTTAGCAAGTAGTTTCTACCCATTTGGGAGCCCCAACTTCCAATTTGTCTAACCCCTGCAAAATCTCTTATTTACAGATGCTTGACTTTAAACGCACGTGTTCACTGAAAGAATTTGGAGAGGTTTTTTTCTTAGTATTATCTTAGTGCTTTTTTGGTTTTAGGAAATAAAGTTGAATTTGGGCCCAGAAATGGTTAATAATATCAGATTTAATAAGCAGACATATCAGTGAAGTATTTCTCACTAAATAACATTTGCATTGTATTTACAGTCATTAAAAACATAACTGTCACAAGCTTAGTAACTGTTTATTTGATCAAAACTCACATGCAAACAAATTGAAACAGAGTCAGCTTGGAAACAGAAGTCCATATGGTCTCTGAAGTCTTGGTATGTAACAGATTTGATTGTTGACCTTCGTACAAGCCTCAGTTACGCAAAGCAAATGGAAAAACAGCTCAGTTCAAGCTCAGAACAAGACGAATGGAAATGGTTGCCAAAACTGCAGTAGAGCTGGTCGAACTACAACCACACACACACACATTTGACAGTTTGCCTAATTATTGTAAAATTTCTTGAAGTAATATTTTGGGAACATCAAGCTAAAAGCAAACAGGCAGACAGACAGATCATTACCTTGTTAAAGGACTTGCGCCATTTCTATTATTACTCCAGCTGTGTGTTATTGAACAGTCAGGAGAAATTCCTGCAGCTGCAGACAGGTTTGTGTGAGTTTTTTTCTTTTTTGAACAGGATAAACAAAAGATTGAAATACCTGAAGTTTTAACAGTTTTTAAATATTCTATGGTTATTCAAAAGTTCAGTCACGCACGTGTTTATGAGTGGTTTGTTGGCAATAAAGTTGAAAATAAAGACGTGTGCATGTTGTGTGAAAAGGTCAGAGACATTAGTCAGATTGGCTCAGAGACAAGAGAGGAAATATTCCCTTCAAACATGAAACTGTGCAGCAGCCAAAGTCAACAGTTCTGCTATGTTGTTCACCCTGTCAGAGACAAACGACTCCTCCAATGGCAAGTCACACATTCACATCCAAGCTCACCAAGAGCATGATTTACCTCTGATCTACTGAACAAGACGACAGGACAAAGGATCCTTAAAGCCACTGGCTATAAAACACCCTCAAAGAGATTAAAAAATGATAACGAATGATAAAAATTACTTTCAAATTTAAATAGAGTTGCAGTAAGTAACCACAAACTGATATATAATGAACATATAATGATAAAACTTATTGTACCTTCATAGGTACAATGGCTTTGTGACTGGGACGGTAACTTCTAAAGAACTGCTGTTATACACTTGACTCGGTACTTACTATATGTTGTTTACATTTGTTGTTTGTACCTTCTAGAGACCAATCTTGAAAAAGGATAGAAAGAAATACACTTAGTTGAGTCTTGGCTAACAAAATACTAAACTCAGCTTGCCCTAAGGCTTTACAGGGTTGATTAACAAAAACCAATGAACCACTTGCAATTTCCACACAAGCACCCACAAAACAACAACAAAACTAAAAGGAGTACTGTTGTCTACAATCATAGGAAGAGTAAGATGACAAAAATATCCTCAGCTCCAAATATAATTACATATTAATATAATGTGTCACTCAACATGCCTCTCCCATCAGAGCACTCATTAATTTCAGAGCACTACCAAAAGGAATTCCTTTGATGTCATTTTGATGAAACCCTGCAAAGAAATGACGCTTCTTCAGTGCGCAGTCCAGCACAAGCACGTCAGAATACTGTGCAAATCATTAAAAGCCCATTTTAATTGAAAATAATACAAAAGCAATATGTTGAATGTTTGGTTTTTGAAAAAAAAAAAAAGGTTATTTTGAGTTTGATGCCAACAACACATTCCCAAAAAGACAAGAGTAGCTAAAAAACTGTATTATGGTATTATGGTTTGACCAATCAGAATCTGAGATTCTGTTTGGAAATGATGGTCACTGTATCTTCTGGGCTAAAGAATCTAGTTATCTAGTTTCTGGTTAACACACTGTTTAAACCCAGCATTGGTGCTGGTATAGGGTATTAGTATACATAGCACTGGTAACTTGAATATTGTAAAAGTACTACAGGGAGTGCAGAATTATTAGGCAAATGAGTATTTTGTCCACATCATCCTCTTCATGCATGTTGTCTTACTCCAAGCTGTATAGGCTCGAAAGCCTACTACCAATTAAGCATATTAGGTGATGTGCATCTCTGTAATGAGAAGGGGTGTGGTCTAATGACATCAACACCCTATATCAGGTGTGCATAATTATTAGGCAACGTCCTTTCCTTTGGCAAAATGGGTCAAAAGAAGGACTTGACAGGCTCAGAAAAGTCAAAAATAGTGAGATATCTTGCAGAGGGATGCAGCAGTCTCAAAATTGCAAAGCTTCTGAAGCGTGATCATCGAACAATCAAGCGTTTCATTCAAAATAGTCAACAGGGTCGCAAGAAGCGTGTGGAAAAACCAAGGCGCAAAATAACTGCCCATGAACTGAGAAAAGTCAAGCGTGCAGCTGCCAAGATGCCACTTGCCACCAGTTTGGCCATATTTCAGAGCTGCAACATCACTGGAGTGCCCAAAAGCACAAGGTGTGCAATACTCAGAGACATGGCCAAGGTAAGAAAGGCTGAAAGACGACCACCACTGAACAAGACACACAAGCTGAAACGTCAAGACTGGGCCAAGAAATATCTCAAGACTGGTTTTTCTAAGGTTTTATGGACTGATGAAATGAGAGTGAGTCTTGATGGGCCAGATGGATGGGCCCGTGGCTGGATTGGTAAAGGGCAGAGAGCTCCAGTCCGACTCAGACGCCAGCAAGGTGGAGGTGGAGTACTGGTTTGGGCTGGTATCATCAAAGATGAGCTTGTGGGGCCTTTTCGGGTTGAGGATGGAGTCAAGCTCAACTCCCAGTCCTACTGCCAGTTTCTGGAAGACACCTTCTTCAAGCAGTGGTACAGGAAGAAGTCTGCATCCTTCAAGAAAAACATGATTTTCATGCAGGACAATGCTCCATCACACGCGTCCAAGTACTCCACAGCGTGGCTGGCAAGAAAGGGTATAAAAGAAGAAAAACTAATGACATGGCCTCCTTGTTCACCTGATCTGAACCCCATTGAGAACCTGTGGTCCATCATCAAATGTGAGATTTACAAGGAGGGAAAACAGTACACCTCTCTGAACAGTGTCTGGGAGGCTGTGGTTGCTGCTGCACGCAATGTTGATGGTGAACAGATCAAAACACTGACAGAATCCATGGATGGCAGGCTTTTGAGTGTCCTTGCAAAGAAAGGTGGCTATATTGGTCGCTGATTTGTTTTTGTTTTGTTTTTGAATGTCAGAAATGTATATTTGTGAATGTGGAGATGTTATATTGGTTTCACTGGTAAAAATAAATAATTGAAATGGGTATATATTTGTTTTTTGTTAAGTTGCCTAATAATTATGCACAGTAATAGTCACCTGCACACACAGATATCCCCCTAAAATAGAAACTAAACAAACTAAAAACTACTTCCAAAAACATTCAGCTTTGATATTAATGAGTTTTTTGGGTTCATTGAGAACATGGTTGTTGTTCAATAATAAAATTATTCCTCAAAAATACAACTTGCCTAATAATTCTGCACTCCCTGTATTAATGGTGAACCACAGTTATGGGTTTAGGGGCAAGACATGCTGCCAACCAAGTAGGGATTGGAACCAGTTCTCTACAAGAAACAAGTTCCCAGTAGTTCAGTTCCTTGGAATTGTTAGCCTGCTTGCCTATCATTCCCGCTTATCAGTTCTATTTGCAGTTGCTCTACAATCAGCTGATTTTAGTCTGTGCGCTGGAGGAGGAAAATATTTGCACAGTCTGCAGGGTGGATATGGACAATACTTTTATTTTTATTCTATAAAAGGATAAAAGTGTGATAGTAAAGTGTATACTGCATCCAAGACAGAAACATCTGCATTGTGATGCTACAACTTTGTATCAAGCATCTGCACAAACAGCATGCTAACACTAAGGCTACGTTCACACTGCAGGTCTTAATGCTCAATTCCGATTTTTTGATCAAATACGATTTTTTTGTCTGCTTGTTCACGCTACAAATAAAATACGACAGCAAACGTGCTCTAGTGTGAACGCTCAAAGCGGCCCACATACGCAAAAGAAGACGTCACACACAACGCACTCTGTTTAGACCCAGAGCAAACAATATTGTTTGACTGATGGCCCTTAATATAAAGACTTCGGACTTTACGTTTCCCAATTTTTGCTTTAAGTTATTTTGTTATTTACATAATAATGTATATAACCTAATAATTATCCTTATTGCTGTTTTAGAGAGGAGCGGTGCTTCAAAGGATAGTTGCAGATTTCTGTCAGAATCTGCAGATTATACAGTATAAAATCTCCAACGTTGTCTTCCCAACAGTTTCACTGACATCTACGCTAGATGGCCAGGAAGCGTTCACGATGTCTTCTCGGGCGCGTCTCTGGCGCTGATAATTGGCGTCTGTCTTGTGTTAGTGATGTAAAAGACGGATTTAATGCGACATGACCGTTCAAACAGCAGTTGCTTTCTAAAACATCGGAAATGTATCTGATTCAGTACCACATACGAAAGTGAGTCAGATCGGATTTGAAAATATCGGATCTGAGCTGTTCACACTGTCATACCATGATCGGATATGGGTCGCATAGGGTCAAAAAAATCAGATTTGATGCGCTTTCGCCTGCAGTGTGAACGTAGCCTAAGCCACCCAAGAACCCAAAGTGATGTTAAAGCTGAGTGAATGATGACCCCAGACAAGGAGTCATCTGTTTGTTGCCTGAACTTTAACAGGCAACAGATGTTTGACTGCAAACAGTTTTGACCTGTTCATGTTTCTAAAGGAGAATCACTGCAGTGGTCACTGATCACAAGTCTTTTTGTGGTGTTTTTTCATCTTTGCTTTGTGCTGTCTGCTTTGTGTTTATACCTAAATACCTAGTGAAAAATCTTATGTGTGTCCTCATTAGGATAGGAATTTGTGTTGGTGTATAAGAAAAATAACTTCAATAATTACTTCCTCCAAACCATCAACGTGTCTTTTAGACCCCAT